>NW_027466079.1:987500-1530000 GCF_046127955.1 Nelusetta ayraudi
AGTGTAGGTCTGTAGGCCTCTTGGACCTTCATGTGAACCACTGCGTGTTGACTGGAGGTGAAACATGACTGACTGCTGTCCTCCTACCTGGACAATGCAATCTCACTTTCATTCTGCTGCAGATGGCCATTTTCATTTTACACCGTCCAACTTTACAGCTCAGGGCGCTGGGACGAATTCCAAATTGTGTGCAGATACAGGCCTACACTTCAAATAATTATGAGAAAAATCCAACGTAAAGAGAGCACTTCCATTAGGAAATAGTCAACATGAAATTTCGTCTTCTACTGACACCTGCTGGTCAAACTGAATAGTTGCAAATATTGTGAAGAAGTTGTCATCTAATTCTAATCCTAAACAATATGGCCATTCCAAGTCAAGTATTAAGACAATTAATCAGGTTTGTACTGCTTGATTGAACACATTCATCCCGTTCCAGTGCACTAAAACCCACTTCCCTTCAGGACCGTGTCAGCGAAGCCAAAACTTCCTTGAGTGACGCTGTTTCCCAGCATGCAATGCGAGCTAGCGATTCACAATACTATTTCGTCACAAACATGAATGTAAAAAATAAAAAGGGACGAAAAATGAAACTTCAGGAACACCAACCATTGCAATACAAGCAGAACTGGGCCGAAGTTTTATATTATGTACACCAAAATACAGCCTTCTGGTGGACAAGCTATTTAATCCGTGTCTTCCTATGGCACTTCAGTGGGTGGGAGCTCGTCGTAGAGGTCACGTGCTGGGTGGGTCACCCCACCAACCACCTCGGGGAAGGTCTAAGACAAGAGCCAATGGTTACCCATGCAGGGTATCACCTGATACGGGTGAGCGAGTGAACAGAAAATATGGGTCAACGTGTGCAGTCGTAACAGGAGAAGCTTGTTGGCGGAAATTATGCACTACAAGTGGATGTGACGCTAATGAGTGCGGTGGATGAGGTGGAGCAATGCTCCAGAACCCGATTCAGACTACTCTCCCTCCACTTTTTTTGTTTTGTATGAGCGTTTAAAAAAAACAACATAATGATAATCGAATAAGCTTTAGTTTATTAATCAGAATTAAAACAAGTAGGTTTTGCCCTTACAAGATTGTAGTTTTGTTATAGATGAGTTCCTTTGTTGTAGTTTGGCCTTGAAAAACTATATATGGGATGTACCATGACCTGAGGGATTTCCTCATCCCATCCCAGCTTGGTTCTGATGCTGAATGTGAATGTATCTTGCTGTACATCCCACTGAGCTCCAAGGGCCCTCTCCATAGGGAGCTGGTCTCTGTCAAGGTTAATTGTTTTTACCTCTTTAGCTCTCTGCTCTTCAGGAATGGCGGCCAGCACCGAGCGATGATTGCTCACCCACTTATTGAGCTTAAATCCACCTCTACCGCACAGGTCTGTTAGCTGCTGGTACAGATGTATTGCTTGTTCCACCGTGCTGACGGCCTTTAGACAATCATCCACGCAGAAATTTTGACAAACAGTGTTTATAACCTCGGCTGGGAAGTCATGCTGATTGTCGTCGGCTGCTTTCAGCAGGGCGAATGAAGCACAGCTTGGGGATGACACTGCCCCAAAGATGTGGACCAGCATCCTGTGCTCTTGTAGGTCCTTTGTAATGTCCCCATCTGGCCACCAGAGGAAGCGTAAGAAGTTTACATCCTGGTTGGAAACTCTTACTTGATGAAACGTTCCCTCAATGTCAGTCATGAATGCTACAGGGCCTTGGCGAAAACGAAGCAGCAAACCTAGCAGTGTACTTGTCAAATTGGGACCCTGCAGGATCTCTTTATTTAATGATGTTCACTCACTTTCAGTCTCACAGCCACTAAAAAACCTGATTGTGATTGAGAGGTCCTCAGCAGCCAATCATTGTTGGGAGTCCAGCCTTCAAACACTCCTACTGAATCCACAGTCACATCTGTGAGCATCTGGAACTTTGGCCCTGATCCTCCACACCACACAACTTGGGATGACAGCGCCACCTACCTGTATCCTTTCAGCAGCCAGTCCATGCTCTGACCCGTTTCCACTGTGGCCTGTTGTGTCATCTGGACCGGAGTCTGGATCATCAGTGTCCAGGTTCATGGAATCTGTCAGAGTGCCGCCGTCCTGTGATGTAATGATAGAGAATCACTCTATTTATACTAATGTGCAGAACCACTAGAGTGTCATTTCTTCACTGCTGTCAGCAACAAGCATTTGGTGTCACACTGGTGTACAACACTTATGGGCTAATTAATAAGAAATTACACATTTATGAATCACCCGCAATGCCCAGATTGTTGCTGCTTATCTGCTGATATGAGCCGTCAACTGTTGCAATATAGAACCACGGGCAGGAAATTACAATTAGTGTAGAGTGTATTATAATTTAAAAGTTTACTTACGGTAGTTCTTTAAAGAATTTAGCAGGGATGGAACAGGCTAACGTGACGACGTCACCTGTAACACGGTAGGAGCTCAACCTGCTGTCACGGCGAAAACTCTGTGTTACGTCCCGTCGAGGGGGACCGAGACGCAACGTGTGGGACACCTTCCCCCACTCCCAAGCCTCATTAATTTTTCACTGCAGTTGGCAGTTTCAACAAAAAACATTTTATTAATCAGTAAATGAAATAAACAAAACAACTTAACCGGTGGGCAGCAAAGGCTTCAGGGTGGGCCCAGGCCAAAATAATAAACCAAACTCCAACTAGCTCGCCTAAAGAACTAACTAAAGAAAGAAAAAGAACCCAAACACAAAAAGGCTAACCTCCCTACATACTTAATAAACAGGAGAAAAGAGGGGACAAAGAAAATGGCAGCCCACCCCTACGGCAGCGTGCTCTAACGCCATTTCAGAAGTGACTAACTGCAGAGTTGGGAGCGGAGGAGGGATGACCGTCAGGCTGGCTCGACTGCTCCTCCTTCTCAGCCGCGGCGCGTCCAATCAGCAGCCGACATCCAGGACCGCACCTGCAAGGCGTCATCCACTCTCTCTCACACACACAAAGATAGAGGCACCTAGACCCACCTGTGGGTCATAACACCCCCTCCCTTAAGAACTAAACCCTATTAACATACCTACAAACAAAACTAAACAAGAAAAACCTCAGTTCCCACGAAATAAGAATTCCGCAGCTAGTCCACATGTACACGTGATAACGCATCTGCCAACACATTATCAACCCCCCTTCCTGTGGCAAATCTGGACATTGAAGTCTTGGAGGAGCAGAGACCACCGCATCTACGAGGGCATTATGGTCTGTAAAAACCTGACCCCAAATTAACATCAAGATGGGCACTGTCAGAAGGAGAGCCAAAGCTTCTTTCTTAACTTCCCAATATTGACTCTATGTGCGTGCTGCTTACTTGTGGCATGTCCCTCTACTTCTGTCATGGTGCAAAACTGACGTACGGCGGGGGTGGTCAGAAAACAATAGTGGGTGGCTCTCAATTAATTTAACAATATCATGACGGGCTGATGCAGGCAAATGGGACAAAAACGAGCTTAAGTTATTCATAATTTCAGAGTTTCCCAGGCGCGCCGAAGGAACGCCGATTTGTTTTTTTTTTTTTCAATGAGCCCTCCCTCCGCCAATGGGCACGGAGGGGGCGGAGGCTCAGGCGACACATTTTTCCGAGCGACGTAACGTAATTTTCAAAATAAACTAATTTCAAAATAAAAACCGAATGACAAATTCGATCATATATCATAATTGTATGTTATATTTGTCAGTACATTGTATCAGAGTGCGAGAGAGATTAAACACACACACACACACACACACACACACACACACACAAAAGTAAGCTACGGAGCGGGCTGGCTACGGGGCGAGGGGGGGCGATGATGAAAATGATTTTTTTTATTTTTATTTTTTTAAAGGAAAAAAGACTGCAGCTGAGCAGAAGCGCTTGTCGACCGTCGCGGAGCTGTTCGTGTCTGGTGTGAACCAGTTGGAGCCTCGCTCGTGAAATCCGTCGGCGCTCCGCTTCGCGGTGCTTCCGCTTCCATTGAAATGAATGGCACGAGCCGCGCGCCTGTTCGCGTCTGGTCTGAACCACTACATTCAGTGCCTTTACATGGCACAAGAGAAAATCGAATTATTGCCTTAGTCCGATTATGATCGGAGTTTGAGAACTCCGATTGGAATCGGAGAACTCCGATTGAGACACCCAGATAATGCGATTGGAATTCGAATTTCTCTGCCATGTATACGCCTTAATCGGACTATTAACTGGACAATGCGAGTGCGCATGCGCCACGCCTCGCTCTCGCGACTCATGACCGCACAACTACGTCGTCTAACAAAACAGACGGCGCGAAACAACCTGGCAAACGCGAATAAGAATGTTGACATTTGGAGAGAGGATGAGACCGGGGCGATGCTTTCTCTTCTAAAAGAGATGGACATATTAAAATAACGCGCAACGGAGACCTTTTTAAAAAGGGTAGCGCAGCAAATGCAGGGCTCCGGCTTTGCGAAGCCCTGAACAAATACGTATTCCTTCGTATTTATATTTCTACCTTTTCGTTCACATTTTTTGTAAGTTAGAAGAATTTTAACTTTGTAAATAAAAGCACAGCAAAGACATGTTTTCCTGATTTGTTTTTATTTCGATAATTTCACTGTTATTCTGCTGGAAACGGCGTGCAGCGGCACCAGCTTCCTCCATGGTCGGCACTTTAATGAGCGTGTGTATAACTGAAAACACCGTTCCTTTGCAAAACCTGTACACAAACTCTCCCACCAGTCTGTGCAGAACCCGAATCCAACAAGAACGAGAGTTTGGGGTCCGTGGCGACGGCACAAAGCGTAGCATCGAAGTGTTGTTGTAGCCCTCCAACAGCAAACAACGTTCTTGTCTGCCTTTTAAAATAACCAGGAGCACAAGAAATAGGGTACACCTTATCTGCAAAGCAAGTAACACGTACATTATGAACTATCGTTCCATATCATAATAGATTTAATATGTCAACTGAAAGCAGCTGACCGGCTGAAAAGACTCACTCCACCCCCTAGTGTTGGGAGGAGGACACGTTCCCATCAATAATTTGAATTTTTCAGCTGCATGGATACGGGGACCAAGGTGAGAACTCCGATTGGACGAGAAAACAGAATTATTGCTTAGTCCGATTAAGCTCTGCATGTAAACGCACTCATTGATTAACATGGGCGCTGAATGGAAGCGCTCGGCGCTTCCACGTCCAGTGTGAACCGGGCGTAACTTTTCAACATTTTGACGTGGCAGATGCGGGACGATCGTTTTCTATCAGGAGTGTGCACTACATAATCTGTATCGGAAAGTTTGCGCTCCACGACATACAGACCAGAAAAATGAGCCTGCAAACGGGAACCGGGTAACGGCAACAATACCAACACTCGGTCGCCTGTCTCAAAAACTCGAGCCACAGCTTTCTTGTCAAACTGCCGCTTCATTTTAGACTGGCTGTCGACAAGAGTTTTGTGAGCAGTTTCACAAGCACGATGCAAGTATTCACGAAAAAAAATGACGTAATCTAACACATTATTCTCTACTCATTTAACATCGGAAAGCCACTTACCCCTTTAACAGACGCGAGGGTCCTCTCACCGAACACTAAATCAGCTGGGCTGAACCCGAGGGACTCCAAAACATACAATCGAGACTGAAGATACACTTTATGCTTTGGAACCATCACTGTGCTCACTGTGCCCCCCCCCCCCCCCCCCCCCCACACACACACACACACATACACACACATACACACACACACACACACACACTAAAATATACGAATTGCAGTAGGTTGGTTTTGTTGCTCTTGGTTGTCTGTTAGTTTTTTGAGAGTTAGTAGTAGATAGATCCCTAGATAGTAAGTTTGATAGATGGATAGAAATAGATAAGTTAGTTACACACACACACAAGTTACACACACACACTCGCACATACATATATATATATATATATATATATATATATATATATATAAACCTCTTTCAATGAACTCCAAAACATACATGGTCAAAATCCATATTATTATTATGTTGTTTTTTTAAATGCACATACAAAACAAAAAAAATGTGTGACATTCACTTGTAGTGCATTATTTCCGCTAGCAAGCTTCTCTTGTTACGACTGACCACATTGACCATATACTCACCTGAATCAGATCCCCTGCAAGGTCAACGATCTCGTCTCAGACCTCCCCCCGAGGTAATTGGTAGAGAGACGCACAAACAGCACGTGACCTCTACGATGAGCTTCCACCCACGGAAGTGCCATAGGAGGACACGGCTTAAATAGTATGGCTTGTCCACCAGAAGGCTGTATTATGGCGTACATAATATAAAACTTATATAAAACTTCGGCCCAGTTCTGCTTGTATTGCAATGGTTGTTGTTCCTGAAGTTTCATTTTTCGTCCCTTTTTATTTTTTACATCCATGTTTGTGACGAAATAGTATTGTGAATCGCTAGCTCGCATTGCATGCTGGGAAACAGCGTCACTCAAGGAAGTTTTGGCTTCGCTGACACGGTCCTGAAGGGAAGTGGGTTTTAGTGCACTGGAACGGGATGAATGTGTTCAATCAAGCAGTACAAACCTGATTAATTGTCTTAATACTTCACTTCGAATGGCCATATTGTTTAGGATTAGAATTAGATGACAACTTCTTCACAATATTTGCAACTATTCAATTTGACCAGCAGGTGTCAGTAGAAGACGAAATTTCATGTTGACTATTTCCTAATGGAAGTGCTCTCTTTACGTTGGATTTTTCTCATAATTATTTGAAGTGTAGGCATGTAATTGATGAGGAATCACGGTGTGCTAACGCTACTCAAACAGCTTAGATGAAAAAAGGGAGTGTGATTTGGGTTTGTGGTACATTATGACAATCTTGGACTTGCAAGACTGAGGCGACGGTTCAATTCCCATCAGTGTGTATTACATATGTGTTATTTAGCTCATTTATTCTACATTTTAAATAGATCACATTTGACATCTGACCCACTGAACACTTACTATTGAACATATTTTTAAACTATGGGCTATTTAGTCTTGTTTTAGGATATAATATAATTCATTGCACAAACTGTCAGGCTAAGTATAAGAGCTATAGTCTACTACAATCAGTCGTGCCAAAAAAGAGACATTGTCTTTATTTTTCATTTTTATTTTATTGTGTCAGCATTGAACCATACAAGCATGTAGTGTTGTCCAACAAGAATGCATGGCGAATCAAATCCCAAACAATCTATGAAACAATGAACACGTTTCCATTGCACTTCATTTTATTGAGCACCAGATGACCTCCTCGAGCACTGTGTCATTGAAGCCTCGAGTAATGAACCATTTTTTGAAACAAGTGTCGAAGCTTCAACAAAGCCTCGATCGGCCATCACTACCTACGGCTGCGTGCTCTAACAGCATTTCAGAAGTGACTAACTGCAGAGTTGGGAGCGGAGGAGGGACGACCGTCAGGCTGGCTCGACTGCTCCTCCTTCTCAGCCGTGGCGCGTCCAATCAGCAGCCGACATCCAGGACCGCACCTGCAAGGCGTCGTCCACTGTCAGACACACACACACACACACACACACACACACACACACACAAAGATAGAGGCACCTAGACCCACCCGTGGGTCATAACACTCCGTGTGGATCTTTTCACTCAGGCATTGAAAGGGGGTGCTAGCGCTAGCCGTTTGCTAAGCTATGTACAGACAGCACCACCGCTTGCCGAACCACATAGTCACACCGTTTATATACAACAACTCGTCATCAATATCTCTAAAGTAGAAGTCAAGAACTTTTTTCAAAAACGATAACTAACTCAAACTTTTTTGTGTGTTTATAAAAACAAACTAAAACAAACTTAAATTGAAGTCATATTTCACTTCGTTTACGTCTGTCAAATGAATATTTGCCCAGGAAAATCGTTTAGTTTTATGCAGCAGCACCTAAATGCACCTCGCGTTCTGTGACGTCACCCCTCTTTCACAGCAGTATGTTGACGAGCGACTCGCGGTGGGAAAGTCCGATATGCCACTTTTTTCCAATACGACGAAGAGAGTGACAAAAGCCAATGTCTTGTGGTGGAAAGACACAAAATATGTGGCTTGCTTCTAAAAAGGGAAAAACCCAGACAAACCTCCATTTAAGAAGCAGCAGTGGTGAACATGTTTATTGAGACTGGAAAGTAGACACGACAGTTTGACTCAGTTGACTCAAATATCCTGTGGCGATGAGAGTGGTTATGGCTATCTGATAAAGGAAGATTTAATATTGGGAATTTAACAAAATGAAAAGGAACCGACAACGCCACCCTGGGAATTTCACACAGGGAGTTCTACTAAACACAAAAGTAATAATTAGGCACACAGGTAAGTTCTACGAGGAAGGAGTAGGAGACGTGGTTCAGAATGTTTAAAATAAGAAACCAACTTTTATTCAACATTTAAAAATAAAAGGAACAAACAGACCAACACTTAAAACGGAGCTACTGAGCTCCTTATTCTTGGTGTAGAAACTGAGGCTTACCGATGAGGGGGCCAAACGGGGGAGGAACCAAAGAAAACAAGGAACACCCCACTCACACGTGACACACCTGCAGAAAGTGAAGTGCAAAAAAAAAGAAGAAAACAACCACAATCCCGGGTCACAGTACTCGAAGGGGCCCACCACCCGGGACACCGCCACCACCAGCAGCTCTCAGCGACTACAAAAGAAAAGATAAACAGTTGGTTACTAAAAGTTCCCTAAAATCTGTCACATGTACTGAAATACACACACACACACACACACGCACGCACGCACGCACGCCTGCTGTCTGAGGGTCAGCGGTGGCGACGTAAGTGTGGCAACAGAAAGGAGCAGTGTGGGGGAGGGGAAGATGATGATGTTGACGAGTTTACAGAATGCAAGGGGGTTATTGTTAAGGGGTAAGGATATGGACGACAACGTCACCTCAAGTTGTTTGTTGAGGAAATAAAATAATGAAAAGCACACAGGTTTCGTGTACAAATGAGCTGAGACGTGGTTTGCAAAAAAAAAAGACAAGGCTTTATTATAATTGAAGGAAATGCATCTAGACAGGAATTTACGGTTTAGTTACAAATTTAAATTAACTAAAACTCAGAAAAAGGAAAACAAATTTATAAGTAAACTACCAATACCAAAAAGACACAGGGGGGGGAGGGGGAAGCACCGTTCAACACAAACAATGTACGAACAAGGGGGGAGACTTAAACCATAAATATCAAAGCAAATGAGCGAATCAACTTCAACATCAAACTCAAAAAAAAGGGAAAGGATCTTCAAAATAAAGGAGGCCAACGATTCAAATAAGGGGGGAGAAACGGGTCAAACAAAAGCAGGACAGACTGACACCACACGGGGAGGGAGGGCAACAGAAACAAGACGACTCACGGGATGTGATGATGGTGTTCAGGGCTGAGGCCACCTAGATATAGCGGAGCAGGTTGGATGGGGACGGAAGCCCAAGGGAGTCACCCCAATCACACGTGCACATCCCAGTGGGCAGTCAAAATTGGGTGGCGACGACACAGCAAACTAAAACCAAAAAAAGAGGGATACCACCACCCGTCAACTGTACCAACCATTGTCAGAACTTATGGAGCAATTGTATTTTATTATACAGTAAAAATGGGATACAAGGTCGTTTTTGCCTGTTTGAAAAGCTAAAAAACAACAACTTTGAGGCTTAATATCTCCAAAATGCTACAGTAAAAATCTTTGAAAATAACTGAGGATGTAGTCATGGTGTTCCTCAGGTCAACTGTACAAATCATTGTCAGGACCTATGGATCAATTTGATGTTATTGAACAGTAAAAATTGAAACAAAACAAAAAAAATCAGAGAGAGAGAGAGAGATACTTAATTTTAAAACCGGAAGTTAACGCGCTTGCCATTGAACTAAGCGCTGACTTCCTCAGTGGACTCTCGCAGTAAGTATGGCAACACGGGCGCAATGAAAATGTAGAAGCGGCTGGCTTGACTGCGCTAGGACGAACGGCGGCTCACTTGACCGCAGTAACAACAACTACAACAACATGCCCTCCCTCCCTGTTAGAATGTGAATAAACGGGTGTGGAGTCAATCAGTCATTCCCATGGCAGGATAGGCCAACATGGCAGGATATGGTCAACTTTCATAAAACAAACAAAAACGCTGATTCATGATGAACAAATATTAGCCAGCCAGCTAACATTTATCCAACGCTAGCTAGCTAGCTGGCTAGCAGGACAAATAAACAAACTTGGGGGGACAACAGCGTTTCCCCTCCACCTCTCCAGCCCACATCACAAACAAATAACTTACATTTCCCCTTTGCAAGTTTTTCTTGATCAGTTTTCTTTTCCTTCCGTTTTTCCGCACCGCTGGGATAACTCCTTTTTGATGCCATTATGGTGTGTGTTTGTTTTTAATCCTCTCGCTAACGGGAACGAATGGTAGCTGTCAATCATTCACATCATACCTGTCGGCGTCGCCGGCCCGCCACGTCACAACCTGCGTGACAGTGCGGCAAGCCCCCAGAGTCCAAGATGGCGTCCCATTGCTTTCAATGAAGTTGCTCACCCAGCGCATGGCTCCCAAAATGTTTTTGACTTCCGCATTGATGGGATAATAGAGCATGCGCAGTTGTGTCAGTGTGGAGACCGTCACTGACAGACGTGCGCGCTCATGAACCGTACAAAATTCCACGTGGAAATGAATGTATTTTTTACAGAACAACTGACGATTGTTGTTTCGAAATTTTATAAATAATAATGAGGATGATGATGATGATGATTATTATTATTATTATTATTATTATTATTATTATTATTATTATTATTAATAATAATAATAATAATAATAATAATAATAATAATAGTATAATATAATAATATACTATTATTTGTGTATTAAACAAGTGAGCAATGAACTGAATAATAAATAATAATTCTTTGAAGCAACTCTCTATGGACCATAACAGCACTGCCACACATATTTTTTAATTAATAACCTCTTTGGAAAGCAGACAAAGTAATGAAATGATTGGTCTATTTATTTCATCAGAACTAAAAAATAAAAAATAAAAACTGAACGATCTTGAAAGTTCCTCCCTTTCTCTTGCACCTGTCGACCGGTCAACTTTTGGCTTATCTGTAGTGGCCGAGAAAATGCTGACCTGTGCTGCAATTAACTGTGTCACCCGATCAACAGGCAAAGGGTGCAAAGGACCCACGTTACTTCGGTTAGAATGATTAATGAAATGACTGTAAGGCAGTTTTATGCCACTGACGTTTTTACGTACGTACGTCCGTGTGTGTGTAGCTAACACAAATTTGCAAATATTTTGTCGTCCTCATGGAATTAAACAGCACACCATGTTAATTTATCAGCGAGTGCTCTATCTTTTCATGCAATTCATCACGCTTAACATGTAATGCTGAATCATGAAAGCCATGGAGCAAAAAATAATAATTACATAAACCACGAGTGAAATAAAATGTGTCATTCATTCAATAAAGATTTCATTCATTCATCTTCTATACCCGCTTATTCCTATTCAGGGTCCCAGCTATCCCAGCTGTCTTAGGGCGAAGGCAGGGTGACACCCTGGACAAGTCGCCAGTTCATCGCAGGGCCACAGAGAGACAAACAACCATTCACACTCACATGCACACCTACGGACAATTTAGAATGTTCAATTGACCTCATGTGCATGTTTTTGGAGTGTGGGAGGAAGCCGGAGAGAACCCACGCAGACACAGGGAGAACATGCAAACTCCACACAGAAAGGTCCCAGACCCGGGCCCCGGAATCGAACCCACAAGCTTCTTGCTGTGAGTGTCGCCCCCAACCATTTTTAGTTTCTTCAAATCAGGTAAGAGCATGTCTACCAAACAAAAGGTAAGTAAGACAGGTGTCAGAGATCTTGGAAAAGGACAGTTTTCTAGTGATTCAGGAGCCATGCGACAGCCATATTGTATCTAATGGAGATGTAGAGGTCACAAATGATGTAGAGATCACCAATGATGAAGAGGTCACAAATGATGAAGAGGTCAGAGCAACAATGAAGGGATTGACTGTTCAGTTAACATGTTCAATGTTAAAATATTCACATGAAAAAAACCTGAAAATCGTTACGGCAGACGTAAAAATGTTTTTGTAAGAAAGTGTTGAAAGTTATCTTGAAATCATTTATGAGGATACTCATTATAATATTGATGAAGTGTTGTTGTTTCATGTTTTGTTGGCTGTTTCAAGGGTTTATTTAATTTGTTGTGACACAATCTAAGGTTCAATTTGTGAAGAAATAAAAGTTCTTGTGAAAAAAGATAGTGGTCAAAGTCATTGATATTTGTGTTTGTGTTTTTTGTAGTCTTGTCTGGATTTGTCCTGTTCGTTTCTGGTCTGTGTTTGTGTTCCCACTCTTGGCCTGCATCTTGTCGTGGTGAGTGGGCTTTTAACTAAGACAGGCCAATTATATATATTGTGTGAAGCCAGCAAAACAGTCATTATTATGAGAATTACAACTGAAGCACACTAAATAATACACCATAAATCACATTTTGCTTTTCTGTTATTAATCTAATGTGTGTTATGTCAAGCCTCCACAGTGGCGTGCTGCAGTCAGGATGAGACGAACAAGGTGAATGGATGGACGGATTGATGAGCCCAGCGAGCCTCCACCATCCACAGACAAGCCAGTCCCATTTTCCACCCAGAAGGATGTCTCTTCCATCTATCTTTGCCTGCCAGGGAAATGCAACCAAACATAGTAATTACAGATGGTGTTGTCTCTGTTAAAGTGACACATGAAAAAAACAAAAACAAAAAACAAAATATGTTTTGTGATTCATGTTCATGACAATAACAATCAAACAGATTTTCTTCATTCTTCCAATGAGTTTCGCAAACAAACATGGAATTTTCCCTGGATCATACTAATACGTTTGTATATTATATAAAGGAAATTATAAAAGTCATTAACACATTTGTGGTGGTTTTATATTTAAGGAGATAGTCAAACGTAAACACGTCCAGTGTTATACTGTAGAATGGACATGTAAATGATTACAACTTTTTTGACTACTCTGCTTGTACACAAGTAAACGGGGTCCTGTTTTTCAGTCAATAAATACTGTTCAGAACCGAAATGATGAGTATGTCATCTGTGAAAGAGTAAAAAGCATGTTGGAGGCCAGATTTAGCACTTGGCCTACCACCTTAGCACAGTAGTACAGGAAATTAGTCATACAAACAATGGACATTGTCATACGCAATGCCCATACAATGACACTGTCCCCTTAATACGATGCTTTAGCGCAGGGGTGTCCAAACTACGGCCCACGTGCCAACTCCGGCCCGCAGTCCATTTTTAATTGGCCCGCAACAAATGTTATAAATAGAATAGAATATGGCCCGCAAGTCAACTTTTGACTGAGTGTATTGCACTTCTTCAGTTTAACACCAGGGGGAGCTGCTCAACACTGAGTGCAATGCAGTTCCCACTTTAAGTGAGTAAAAAATATATTCCACAGTACCCGTGTGTTAATAAGCATGCATGTGCAGGTACACACGCGACAAATATCAATAATGCGCATTAATTCTGTCACTACCCTGCTTTTGCGCACCACTTTCTTAGATGCGTTTTTCTTGTTAACACAGAGTGCACACCCCTGTGCACAGCGTACACACTGCACACGCAAAGTCAGCTGATCTCATCTGATGCAGATTTCCTCCTTGATCAAGTGACATTTGTCAGGATTTTTGACATGAGTGGCGTCGGATCAGCACCGCAGCTGGATGGCCCGGTTTACACGCCCAGCGCAGCTGACACTAACCAGAATAATGCAGCACTCCTGTTATTAAGTCCAGTTCAGTCTGTTAATGTTGACAACCGTTTCAAACGAACGTTAAGAGCTGTATTGCTAAGCCTAATAACTTAAATAACAAGCTTGAAATTTACCCGTCCCATTTTTCCCTTTATTGTTTTTTCTCTGTACTGTAAATCTTATGTCTAAGAAGAAATCTGAGGCTGCTGTTCTGAAAATGAGCTACCAAAGCTTTTTCTGAATAAATCAATAAAGATCCATTTATGGAAAGCTGTGATGAAGGCAGTTTTGTCTTTAATTATATTCAACAGTATAACATATTTGACCACTTTTAATTGATTTTTCTAACTTTAAAACACTAAAGTTAAGGCTGTATACCTAATTTCTAGTAAGTGGCCCAGCCCCTCCTATATTTTTATGCATGTGGCCCTCAGTGAAAAAAGTTTGGACACCCCTGAGTTAGATCCATTCCAAGAACGCTCCATGCCTCCTTCACCACAACTGGATGCAACACAGGTGCAGCTGTCTTGATCTTGTTGCTGCGCTGACATTGGGGACACTCCTCAACCTTTAAAACAAGCTGTTGTGTAGACTATGACAATCATTTCAATTCTTAGACACTACTGTATACTGCACTTTTAAAGCAATATGTGATTTAGCACATGACTCGCTTAAATACTTGACTGATTGTTTTGTGGGTTTTTTTTTCTTGGGAGTTCACCAGAACCAGAGAGCAAATGGTGAAAAATGCCTACTCCTTGTGACTTTATTAAGAAAGTCTTCTGTCATCCCCCCCACCCTCCCAAAAAAAATATTATTGAATGATTTTAGGGGTATGCCATGCGCTAAATCAGAACAGTCAAGCATTCCTGTCCATTCATTAATAACTCAGTCAAGAGCTCTCACCCATTTTTTAACATCCTCGCACAAAGTCCCCCAATGACACGATGCCAGAACCTTTTCCAGGGTTCTCTTGTGCCGAAGTGACCAGCATTATCGTGGCACTCATGAAGGATGTCTCGCAGGTGCTTCTGGTCCATCACCACTGGTCAGGGCTTTCCTTTCCAGTTGAAAAACAACTGATCATCTATTGCAGCAGGAAAAAACACAACATCCTTTTCACATAGAATAGCTACAATGGTACATTGACACTGAAGCTTCAGTAAATGGAACTGCATTAAAATGTTGCAAACATAGGTCGACATGAACAGCTAATTGCGAGCATAGAACAAAGTTCCATTGCACTACTGAAGGGAGGTCCTAAATATTCATCAAATTATTACCTGTAAGACCATTAGCTATATAAAAGCTATACATTGAAAAGGGTTACTTACATATTTTTACACAACAATCAATGAAGAGCAGAACGGATGGCTTTTACAAAAGAACTATCAATAATAAGAATGATAAAAAAAAAAAAAAGCTGAAAAGAACCAGCGACCTTGAGTCATATTTTAACTTGATCCACTGAACTTTGAATAGGCGCCGTGTGTTAATGAGAAAATAAAACTCACTCGCCATTGATGAAATGCTTTTTTGACTCCCTCCGAATCATCCGTTTTCTGTTCCGCTCATTGTTGGAATTATGTGTGTGTGTGATATGTTTTGTGTTTTATGTAATTCTACATACTTCTACGAAATGTTTTACATAATTCTATGTAAAACATTTCGTTTTCCATTGTCCCACTGTCCATTTTTTTGCTCTTACTAACGCTTCCCAAACAACTCTCCTCACTCTCCATACATAGGGTTTAAGAGATTAAAGCAGTGGTCTTCTGTTAAGATTATATTTGCTTCTTTCTCCCAGGCACTTTTGACATATAATGTTGATGTCTTTTTGTGTGATTGTAGGCAGGAGTATATTCTGGAGACCACTTTATTATGAATTTTACCTTTATATGCACTTATTAGAATATCAATGAGGTCTGTGTCACCCTTTTTTTTTTTAATTAGAATTTGATATTTTTATTAAAGTGATGCCGAAGCTGCAAGTATCTGTAGAAGTCTTGTTTGTCTAGATTGTGGTTTGCTTGTAGTTGTTGGAAACTGTCAAGGCCTGAGACAGATGTAATTACACAGTATGAAGTAATGCCTCTACGAGTCAGCTCTTTAAAACTCAAGTCAAGTTGTGCTGGTTTGAAATCTCTATCATGTTCGACCCATCTTAATAACCAAGATTTTTTTTTACAGGTGCGCTTTGCTCATCTCTTTGTACCAAATATTTAGGGGAGTTTTTATAACATCACATAGGTTATTAGAGTATATAGTCTTGAAAGCTTTGTCACCCAGCAGAGATTGAAGTGGGATATCTAGTTGGTCAAATTCTAGCTCCTTCCATTTTGCATCGTAACCCGCCCTGCACCAGTATATTACTACCACTATATACTGCAGTTGTGCTGCTTTATAGTAGTCCTCCAAGCATGGGAGTGACATCCCTCCCTGTTAAGTGTAATGTTTTGTAGTGTACCCTTGGTTTCTTGTTCTGCCATATGAATCTAGAAATGATCCGATTCCATTCACTGAATTTCTTATTGGGTATTTCTACAGGTAGCGATTGGAGTAGAAATAACAATTGTGGTAAAATAACCATTTTTTAAGTATCTATTCGGTTGTAAAAATCAAGTACTAGGGGAGTCCAACTGTCCAGATCATTTTTAATTTTGGTTGTGATGCTACCGTAGTTTACACTATATAAATCTTTGGGGGTCTTGGGAATATGAAGACCTAGGTATTTGAAAATTCTGGTTTTCCATTTAAATTTAAAGGACTTACGTATGTTTTCTTGAGGTATGTAATTAAAAGTAAGAGTTTGAGTTTTCTCTATGTTCAATTTGTATCCCGAATATGAACCACATTGGTCGAAGTAGGGCATTAATTTAGGGAGACTGGTATCCGGTTCGGATAAAGTCGCCAGGATGTCATCTGCATATAAACATGTCTTATATTCTTTCCCCTTGAATAGTATTCCCGTGATTTCTGGGTCTTCCCTAATCTTTTGAACAAGTAGCTCTATAGATAGAGCAAACAAGATGGGGCTCAGTGGGCAGCCCTGTCAGCAACCCCTCTCCAAACGGATTGTACCTGAAAGACTGCCATTTATTCTGATCCAGGCCACAGGTGAATTATATTTAGATTTTAAACATTTTATAACTGTATTGTTAAAGCCAAAACGTTGCAGGACCAGGTATAAAAATTCCCATAGAACAGAGTCAAAAGCTTTTTCTGTGTCAAAGCTAATTGCTAAGGACATTGTGTTTCCTTTGCTCATTATATGGAACAGATGTATAGCTCGCCTAACATTGTCTTGTGTTTGTCTATTTTTAACAAAACCTGTCTGGTCCGTGTCAATTAGGTCAGGGATAATATTTTCTAGTGTGTTGACAATAATTGAAGTGAAAATTTTATAATCAGTGTTTAAAACTGAGATAGGTCTGTATGAACTGCAATCTGTCCTAGCTTTCCCTGGTTTCAGTATTACAGATAATATGGCCTGTTTCCAAGATGGTGGGGTCTCGCCACCTTTTAAGACATAGTTAAAACAATTTAATAAATAGCAGTGGGGTCACAGAGTACCTAAAAGTCTTATACCATTCTGCTGGTAGTCCATCTCCCCCGGCTGCTTTGCTTGTTTTCAGTTTAGAAATTGCCTTGTCGACCTCTGCATTTGTAATCTCTGTAGTTAAGCACTTATTTTGTTCTGTGACAACAGATGGCAGGTCTAGGGATTTCAAAAAATTGATTGACTGTTACTGCTTCTGCTAATTCGGGTTGAGTGTATAAATTCCTGTAGTATGATTCAAAAGACTTATGTATTGCTTCTGGCTTATAACACATCTGGTTGGTGACCGGGTCCTTTACTTTATATATGGATCTTCCAGACTGTTGTTTTTTAAGTCTCCAGGCTAAGAGTTTTTTAGCACGGGGTCCATTTTCATAGTGGGTTTGTTTGATATACTTAAGTGTAAGTTCCTCCTGGTCGTTCAGTTTCTTATTTAGTTCTGATTTTACTACGGTTATTTGTTCCAATAAGGTGGGGTCGTTAGTCTCTACATGCTTCTGTTGCAGTGAGTCTAATTTACTTGTCAAGTCGTTAAGGTGTTTAAGTTTCTTTTTTCCTTTGTGATGCCCAACTTGTAATCTTCCCAGGCAATACTGCTTTTCCAGCATCCCATAAAATACTCTGTGACGTCACTGTGCTACCGTTAAGGTCTGTATATTCCTTCATTTCTTTCCTAATGTAATCTTCAAATCGGGTGTCATTTAATAGGGAGGTGTTGAGTCTCCAAATAGTGTTTTTGTGTGGGACACCTACATTTATTTTCACATATACACCTGAGTGATCTGATATGTCGCTAACAGCAATTCTACAATCTAAAACCCTGTGTCTGTCTGTTCAGAACATAAAGAAATAATCGATCCTCGAGTAAACTGAATGAGGGTGAGAGTAAAAAGTCAATTGTTTAGTGGATGGATGAAAATCCCTCCATCCATCAAACATACCAATCCTTTTAATCATCTTCTTAATATTTAGTGACTCAGGATTTGTTTTCTTTGTCGGGTTTGATGAGTCTAGAGTGGGATGCAGCTGTACATTCCAAGGGGACTCGTGCCACGCAAAGCCTATTCCGAACTGGCGATCCTCTTTGAATCCATTAGCAACCAGCTACATTACCCTGGGCAGCTTCACAGGTACAGGTGGATGTATGCTAAATGCAGAGAAAATGGACTGCGTGTGAGAAAAGAGTCTGTGCGTTTGGTTTTGAAGGAGCTGGATCCAAGAGGAGTGTCATTAAGGCAAGCGGGGCGTCTCAGACGGAGGAATTACTTCTCAAACTTCTCAACTTCATCTGGCACCTGGACTCATATGATGAACTGAAGCCATATGGTATTTGTGTGAATGGATGTATCGATGGCTTTTCAAGAAAAATAATCTGGCTCAATGCTTACACAACAAGTAGTGACCCAAAAGTAATTGGAGGGTGCTACATAGAAGCGGTACAGCGTTTTGGGGGGTGCCCTAGAGTTGTTCGAGGCGACCTTGGAACCGAAAATGGCCATGTTAGAGGCTTCCAGCGTTTCCTCGTCCCTGTTCAACCAGACGACACCCTCGATAGTTACTTGGAGGGGGCCAGCACCGCCAATCAAATAATTGAATATTGGTGGGGTTTCCTGCGTGGCCAGCGCATGGAGTTCTGGTTAGCCTTGTTATCAGACCTCAGAGACAACGGGCATTTTGATGGCGAGTTTCTGGACAAAAGTCTCCTGCAGTTTTGTTGTATGGGCCTCCATACAGGTGAGTTCATGAATAATGTTTTATTTTCATTTTGTACGCATGTGTATGTGAGTGAGAGAGAGGGGAGGGAGGACAGAAACGGGTAAGGGGGTGTTGGGAAGACAGACAGACAGAGACGGGAGGAAAGGAAAAAGAATGCTAAAGAGAAGGGGTAGAAAAGGGAAAGGAACAGAGATGGAAGGGGAGCGAGATGGAACAGAAGGGTAGAAACAGAGAGGATAAGAGATGGGGAGAAAGGGGGGGGGGTGAACAGAGACAGGGAGGGAGGGAGAGGGTGGGGTTGCTCATGTGTGAATGCTGTAATTTAGTGTTTTATTTCTGTTCTGCTGGCACAGCTCTTCCTAAATGTATACATTTTCTACAGGATGAGTTGGATGACACTGCACAGGTGTGGAATGCACACAACATCAGGCCATCAAGAAACCTGAACGTCCCCAGCGGTCGGCCTAATGTGATGCATGCTGTTCCTGAACTTTACCGAACAACAGATTTTCTCTCCCCTGTTGAAGATGAACACATTCAACTGTGCAAAAATGAATGTGTCTTTCGGCTGGCTGTACCATGTAATCCAGATATTTATGAACTCTGTATCATCTTTATGGCTGAGTCCCATCTTGCTCCACCAACAGATCCGTATCAGGCTGTGAACTTGTATTTGCACCTAAGAGAGGCCATCACTGCATCTCTCTAAACCACCCGACCCTCTCCACAGGATGGACACTTATTCCACTGCAGTGCGCCTCCCCCTGACCCTATCCAGAGAATGGACACTAAATTGTTGTGAACCTCCTGTTATTTTGTGTGTTGTTAAATCTCTAGTGTTCCTTTTAAAAATACACAGGGATATTGGTTATTTACTGCACTCCTTTGTTTCTATTATTACGCAATCCTTACGGTGATGCTATTTACTGAATTTACTTTTTGACCTGAAGGTCGTGTGTGCAAAGAGCTGTTAAATAAAAGTAGCCATGTGAAAGAACTTAACTATGTTGTTGAAACATTGAGAAACACAGAAGCACAAGGTTACTTGAAGATTTACTTTAATTATTCTTCACTTCCATGAATTAATGAACATTAACGTGATTCTTTAAAGTCAACAATTCCTGAAAAATTAAACCGTTGTTGGACAACTCGTTCTGAATGCTTGGTTAGAGTAAACAGATGGACCTGTAAGCAGTCATTTTCAAAACAACATTTTCACTTTCAACAACAAAAAAAAAAACACCCTCATAAAACTCTGCTAAAGCATTTCCTATTCTTTAACACAGGTGGAATTATGGAAGCAGATAGTTACCATAATCCAAATAAAAATGCAATAGCAGAAATGCTTTTAAATTTTAAGAACGAAGCTGCATTATTTGACTCATAATTAAAATGGTTAATAAGTCATTCAATCTGCATTTTCATTTTCTTCTTCAAGACTGCTCATTCTTGTACTTAATTCAAATGAAGGAAAACACATTTGAGATTTCATTTTCAAAACATGCACCAGCAAAGAGTTACCAAAATTAAAAATTAAAAAATGAAAAAGCAATAGCAGAATGCTTTTTCATTTTAAGAACGAAGCTGCATTATTTGACTCATAATTAAAATCATTAATAAATATTGCTATATGCATTTTCATTTTCTTATTCGTGTCGCACCTTTTATGACACAATCAAAAAGAAAACTGAGGGCATTGCTTTTTAATTTTCGTGGTCCTGCCCTGCACAAGAGTTACCACAACTCGAAAACGAAATCGCAATCTCAAAGTAAGCGCGCAGCGCAGGAAAGTGACGTCAGCAGCTCTCCACCTGTGGGTATGGCGGTATGATGCCAAGTGTCATTTGCCTCCTGTTATGTGTAAATTCTAATGTTTGTGAATTTAATAAAGATATATATATATATACATATACATATATATATATATATACATATACATATATATATATATATATATATATATATATATATACATATATATATATATACATATATGTATATATATATATATATATATGTATATATATATATGTATATATATATACACATATATATATATATATATATATATATATATATATATTTTTTTTTTTTTTTTAAAGAAAAGAAAAGAAAAAAAAGGTATGGCGGTATGACACCACTTTGCCATCGTTACTTCTTTCACGTCATTGAAGTTGCCGGTAATCGAGATTTAAATCGGCGAAAAACGTGGACCACTGACAGATCTCGCACCAGCATCTGCCACCAGTCGACGGATTGATCTGTTGCTTCGCATCCTTCGTCGGATGGACTAGTGGCCAACGCCGAACGGAAGCAATGATCCGTTGCATCGCATCCTGCGACGGATGGACTGGTGGCCGACGCCAAACAGCTGTTACTCCACCCATGTAACAAATAGCTTTAGCTTTGATGTTGTGCTAGTGCATCAAGGTGTTCCATAACTGACAACAGGTTGGCTAGGGCAACCTTGTTTGCGTCCGTATCTGGGACAGCAGAATACCTGCTCAACTCGGTCCCGAGCATCAGATTCAGATACACTATTCAACTCCACCTGGGAAGCTAAATCCAGCAGGGTTTGAACAATTGTGTCAATGTGCGCCATGCTCAAATCTGTCCGACCAACGAGATCCGTCAGTGGTCCACGTTTTTCGGCGATTTAAATCTCGTTTACCGGCAACTTCAATGACGTGAAAAGTAACGATGGCAAAGTGGTGTCATACCGCCATACCTTTTTTTTGTTTTGTTTTGTTTTTTTAAATATACAGTATATATATACATTTATTAAATTCACAAACATTAGAATTTACACATAACAGGAGGCAAATGACACTTGGCGTCATACCGCCATACCCACAGGTGGAGAGCTGCTGACGTCACTTTCCTGCGCCACGCGCTTACTTTGAGATTGTGATTTCGTTTTCGAGTTGTGGTAACTCTTGTGCAGGGCAGGACCACGAAAATGAAAAAGCAATGCCCTCAGTTTTCTTTTTGATTGTGTCATAAAAGGTGCGACACGAATAAGAAAATGAAAATGCATATAGGAATATTTATTAATGATTTTAATTATGAGTCAAATAATGCAGCTTCGTTCTTAAAATGAAAAAGCATTTCTGTTATTATATTCTTATTTTAATTTGGATTATGGTAACAACTGCTTCCATATAAAACAAATACATCCATAAATATATACAATGTGAGAATTGTTTCTTGCAAGAGCTGTACTTCAACCCATGACCATCGATAAAAGTGTACACATCTAATCGTAAACAATCTGCTGCAACCTGAATTTCCACTTCTGTGTCTATAAACCAGTCACAGCTTGACTGATGGCTCTGAAGAAGCAGTTTCCATCAGCCTCTACATTCTCATTTGTACACGGCGAACCTAATGGG
The DNA here is from genome assembly GCF_046127955.1 of Nelusetta ayraudi. Taxonomy (NCBI): domain Eukaryota; kingdom Metazoa; phylum Chordata; class Actinopteri; order Tetraodontiformes; family Monacanthidae; genus Nelusetta; species Nelusetta ayraudi. Next base: position 1,009,983 of record NW_027466079.1, read on the forward strand.
CCATTGCAATCAGAAATTGGAAAACTTGCACGGTCCAAATGAATCTTCAAGTTTTTGCAAAGGTCTAAACAAACATCAACATCAAGGGGAGAGAAGTTACACTCTTCATTGGTCACAGCACTGACAAACTCTACGTCAGAATTATCCATGTCAAAGTGAGGAGTTTTGCTCTTCTGAAGTGACTCACTGTTGCCAGCTGGTGCTGGAATTTTAAACCGTGACCGGTTTCGCCTTGATGAAAAGAACCATGCAGAACCTTGGCTAATCTAATACCAGTGCCATGATCTGCCACTGCATCTTCACTAGTACTAACTGATGATGGATCACAAATCACATGTGCGAGGCGTAGAACGAGCGGAGCAGTCAGAGGCAACAGAAGAAGAAAGAAAAGCCTCCTTAGCTTAGTTGATCTTCTGTGTTGCCTCCTGGACGGTGCTGGCCTCCTCTGGCTTGGTGCTGGCAACCACGGGAGCCACAGGAACCACGGGCACAGCTCTGGTCATCTGTGGCGTCGCCTCCAACTGATTAAAATAAGAAAGATGTGATTTTATGCCAATAAACATAGAAAGGAAAACACTAGGCTTTACACGATCACGATTTTTGTGCCGATCACCGATCAGTGAGTTTAAATAAACCGATCACCGATCACCGATCCGATCACGTTAGGGGCAATAAATACTTGTTTCTGTACACCCCTTGCCTTCTCACGAGCACCGTCTAAAGTTGTTTGCTTTAGCATCCGTTTCAGAGTTTGCTTTTCTTTTTCTTTCTCCGGTTGTTTCTTGAACTCGACATGCTCCTCCGTGTGTATCTTTTCCAAGTGCCTGATTAAATTTGTGGTGTTGAAATTTTTTGCCAAAGTTCCCCCGCCAAATACTGTAGCGTTGCATATATTGCAGATAGCTTGTGCTATGTCTGTTTCTCTCACTTTGAAAAACTTCCACACCCCCGACACGTTTGTTTGTGTCGCCCATGGATGTTGCTGTCGTGAAGATTCAAAGAAACTTTATTGTCCGTCACATAGCGACAGTACTCAAAACAGGAAGAGGCACGAAGACGAAAATGAAGGTTTTTGAATCATGAATCATTATGTCTCGGATACAAACAAATAAACATGTCGATGCTGTGAAACTACTTTGGAGGAAATGAGACAGATTAAAAAAGTTTCAACACGACCATGACGTCATTGATCGGATCGGTGATTCATGACATGACGCCCGATCATGAACGTTTCAAAAAATGCCAAATATCGGCCGATCCGATACAGCCGATAAGATCGGTGTAAAGCCTAGAAAACACACACAGGTGATGAAGTGGAAATGAATAAGTACAAACCTGCTGCACTGCTGTGACATTGCTGGAGGCAGACTCAGTCATGTGGACAGTTGAACGTGTTGCCCACACCTGCAAATACAAGGACACAAAGTAACGTTTAAAGAACTGCATTTATTGTCCTATCACAAAGATGCACACAATGAAATACACATATCCCAAATACCAACATCTCACTTGTTTGTTTTGGTTTTTGAGGCAACGCGTGCTGATCCACGTCTCAGGCTGGACATCTGGAAGAACATAAAGAAATTAATTCATAAACAAAGTAACACACTAATTAAACTGTACATGTACTGTACATATGTGATCTTGTGTTGATAATAGGGGTGGGGCGATACGGCTAACCCACGATTCCATACTGTGACGATATTTGGCCCACGATAATGACAACATCACGACACACGATATCTTCGATATCTTCGAAATTTTGCAGACGATATGTGACTGAAAAAGAAAAGAATACCCATAAAAAGGAAAATGCCTGTGATCTTGCATTTATTCCAAAACTTTGTATAATGTACAAACAAACGTGCACTGCACAAGCAAACATATTAAAGTGCATGAACATTAATAACTTTCATGTAAACAAGGACAGTGCTTTCTGGTAATGTAAAGTCAGTAGCAACTTGTCTTATCTCAACTTGGGGACTTGGGATATACAAACCGACGGGAAGATGAGAGAGGGAAAAAAATCCTTTCACTGCCCCCATTCTGAAAATCAATTAAAAAAAATGATGCAGACAAAATAAATAAATAAATAAACGCGTCCCCAAAATATACGGGACAAAGTGAAATGCGTCCCCCATCAGTTCATTACAGGACAGGCTTTTTAGTTGCCAAATATGGGACAATCGCGTACTTTACGGGAGGGTTGGCAACCCTATCTAGACCACAGACGGAAATTAAATGAGGTTTTGTCATTTTCCATAAAAAACGGGACAAATTGTGTCCCGGGAGAGATTTTATCTTTCCCGGGACAGGTGGTGAAAAAAGAAAACAATTCTGGGAAAAACGGGACGGGTGATAGCGAACGAGGCAGCTCTGCAGATTCGTAGTGTTGCCATTGTATTTTACCTTCGCAAAACAGTTGTTGCAGATTGCATATTCTTTATGAACTTTCCTCCCGTCATCCGTCTCGTAAAAGCCAAAGTGGGTCCACACTTTAGACTGGTAACTTGAGGGTGGGTCTTTGATTTGTTTTCCGTTGTTGGTATTTTCCGCCGTTCTTGCATGTGCTCTTCCGTTGTTAACTCGTCTTATTCACCGGCCGCTGCTTACGCCTACTTGACTCTTACGGGATTAGCGCCCCCACAAACAGGACAGGAGAGATTAAGCCTTAGCCTCACTGAACCACACAGGATTGGACGGGATGTCTGTGTAAAATGCAGTCTCAACAGCTGTTGGTACCGTCTATTAAAAAAAAGAGGAGAGGAAATCAGAGTCAACTTAGGATAAGTGTTCATTTTTAAAATAAAAAGTTGCACTGTTTGACAAATACACGATTGGGGGAAAAAAAGAAAAAAGAGGGATGAACAGGTTACCTCAACCTCCTGTCCAACAAGAGTCCATTCAGGAGCGGGTCCATACACTGGCATGTGGACAGGACCTGTCACAACCACTCTGGGAGACACCCTGGGCGATGATTGGTTGTGGCACAACACCCCTGGCCTAGGTGAAGGGGGTGCGAGCTGATGGAGCACTGCAGCATGCAGACGCTCCACCAAAATCAGTCCTGAGGTGCACCTAAACAGAAAACAACATGTTAACACATATTTGTCATATCAAATGAAGAGCAAGTAAGGCTGAAGAAGGAAGAAACTTACACCATCATAACACCACCATGTACAGCTGACGAAGGGGGAGGTGATCGGCCATATACACAAATGTTAAACCTGGAAGAAGTGTCACATAATCAATTATGTAATCACACAATTCTAAGAAATATCTGTTAGCACAGTGTCACTGAAGAGAAAAAAATACAACAAAAATATGTATTTTACACACCCATGCGTGCAGCAACAAGATGATATACTTGACGTAGCGCTGTTTGTAGTTCTGGCTTGACAGTCAGGCGAGGTGGAAAGTCAAGCACAAACACCTACAAAATAGTTGTATAAAAAAAAACAAAAAAAACAAACATAAAAATGCAAAATAAATTCATGAATATTCTTGTTATTGAACTATGGATCATGGAATTACTTGATATTGATAAAACAAAGTGGCGATGACATTCATGTGTTCAAATTTGTTTGTCACAGCAGATAAACAAACCTTGGGCCAGCGGTCCAACACAGCTGCCAGTAGCGCAGCAAAATCCTGGGCGGAGTCTGTTACAAGCCCGTGTTCAAGGTTGTTGCCCGGGGAGAGAACACAAAACCATCCACAAGTGGACAGAGATGTGAGTCTCCCACCACCAGAACAAAAACATAAAGAAACTCGTGGCTTGACAAAATCACGACCCATACCTTCTTGTCTGGTTGCTGGGCCTTAAGAACGAACTTGCACTGTTTTGTCAGTCAGGAGCAAAACGGGCCATCTTCGCACCCAGGTCGCTGACCAGTACCGCGCCCTGTGTAAATTGACAAAAAAGAAAAATCTAAATATGTTTTTGTAAGATTTATTTGGAATACAACATAACAACACAGGCAGAACATGAAATCATGAACGTGGAAGTACTCACGACGTTCAAAGTCCTTCCGAGGTGGAAAAGGTGTCCAATCCCGTTTTTGCTCCAGGCGTCGTTTCATGGCCAGAGAGCGACGGAATGCCTTGGTGTTCGGCATCTGAACAATGAAATGAAAGATTGTGTCATTTTCAATGAAGGACAATGATAACACAAGTTTACAGAAAAAAGTGATGTTTTCTCACACACGACATCAAAACACAGAAAGGTTTCTGTACCTTTGCAGTTGGAGACGATGAGCTTAAATCAATAAAGCAAAAGAAAATGTGTATGTGTACTCTTGGACCCTAACCCTAATGCCATACAAGTCTATGGGGTGAAATTTCAGCTTTGTCCTACAGATATGGGGCCACTTGCTTTTTCATCAGGAGCCCCCAAGAAGCACCCACGCCAAATTTGGGGCTTCTAGTACTTGAGGAACCCCGAAACCCTAACCCGAATTTCAGCTAACCCTAACCCTAGTTTCAGCCTTATTGTTAACCCTAATTCAATGCAAGTCTATGGGGTGAATTTTCAACTTTGTCCTAGAGACATGGGGCCACTTGCTTTTTCATCAGGAGCCCCCAAGAAGCGCCCACGCTAGATTTGGGGCTTCTAGCCAATGAGGAAAAATTTGGAGCAGACACTTAAGGCACTTAAGATCCTCAAAGGACTGTTGCCACTCACTAGACCAAACAAATGGTTTCAATGGACTGGTTAATTCTTCTCTCGTGGCCGGCAGCTCCACTGCCTTGGTGTTGGAGATGCCCGCTCAGGGGCGCCGCCAGGAATTTTGGGCCCCCTTCAAAAAAACAAAAACAAATGGGCCTCCTTTGCGCAGCACTTGTCAAAAGCTTGACATCACTCAAAAAATACAGTATAGTTCAATAATAGTGCTTGAGTCCATCTTGACAGTGTCAATGTATTTTTATTGTGAATTCTGCACAAAGCAAACTCTTAAACATTTATGAATGATTCATGAAAAAGATACTTGATGTCTCTCGGACAAAGTTGAGCTTTGACCTTCATAGACTTGCACTGCATTAGGGTTTAGCGATAAGGCTGGAATTAGAGTGAGGGTTTCGGGGGTTCCTCATGGGCTAGAAGCCCCAAATTTGGCGTGGGTGTGTCCAGGAGGATCCTGATGAACCTGAAAGTGGCCCCATGTCCCAAGGATAAAGTTGACCTTTGACCCTCATACACTTGTATGGCATTAGGGTTATCGATAAGCGATACAAACCTGGTGAGTTTAGGACTTAGTGACTCTACGTACATGAATGTATGGGGTACCCCGTCCTTACCTTGTTCCAACCTTCCCTCCACAAACCTGGCTGTCCAGTGCCGAAGTCAAAGTGAGAGAGAGAACAAAGAAGGAGGAGGGCCTGTGACGCCGCTGCTGATTGGCTCGTTGGTCGGTTGAATGAGCCAATTCTAGAGCTCCCCTCGGTGTCCACACACTGCAAAATATATCTAAGAAATAAACACTTAAATTGAGAAAGAACAGGCCAATGCAGTAAGATATTTAGACTTGGTAAGATTTCTTAAAATAAGACGATATATCTAGGCATTTGAAGAATGGAAAAACTCTTGAAATAAACAGTAAAGCACTCATTCCAAGGACTGTACTAAGTCAAATAAACTTGATACTAGCTTCTCAATTCTTTTTTCACGTTTGCTTCTTTCTTAATTTGAATGAAAAGATCTTAAAACCAGACCTACTAACAGTGCAATTCTTCTTAATTTAAGTGTTCACAATATTAGCTTTTTTTTCTCAAAATGAGACAAAGCATCCACCCCCCCTACGCCCATTCACCCCCAAAAAAAAATAATTCAGCAAACAGAATTAATATTGTCAACAACTATTTATTCACTTAAATTGCTGACAGTGCCTTCACTGCCTTGTAATAAAAATGTCACTAAGGCATTGCATCTTAAAACAACCTCAAGCAATCATTTCTAGAACGCAAGTAACAATTGTTACAATATTCACCGTCATCATTATTGAATATTGATTCAGATTCCCTGACACTCAGTTACACACACAAAAAAAACAAAAACAGTATGGGGACAGCATATAGTGTTGTGTTCCTATCACCACTGATAACATGTTTGTTCCAACAGACTCCCACCCACCCTCAAGTTACAACTACCAGGGGAGTGTATCACTACCTATGCCTAGTACACAGCTCTACTCCCCAATAAAATCTTTCCATTCTGCCATGGTCTTTTTTGTATGAGGCTGTGGTGTCTCACTCATGGATAGTGTCCTGTAGCACTTCTGTCTGAATGACAGAGAGAAGGGTTGCCACACACTTTTGGATATGTGAGGTGCAGGGCATAGTAGTAACCCATCAGATGAAGCAGACAGTCACTCAAGTCTTCCGTGGCTCCAAGACAGATGAGACAGCGGGTCCCATCAAACAGCAACACAGGGGTGCAGAAAGACCTCTTCTGCGAGTACATTGTGGGATCTTCTGTTGGCTAAAGAAAAAGAAGAAGGAAACGCCACATCCATGCATGGAACTATGAAGTGTTGAATGTGAGAAAATGCGAACAAACTTTCACCTGAATGACATGAAGCAGTGCCTCACTGCCATGTCCCAGCTTCTTCGGTGGTGGACTTGGTGAAGAAAAGAGTGTGGGGAGTGCCCTGAGCAGCGCGATGGAATATTCCACTGGAATAGAACAAATCAACTTTGAGTTCAAAGTTAGTCTTCCTAAAAATGAGTCTTATTAGGTTTGTGTTGATCACAAAAAAAAACTTATTTTTTCAGCATGAAGAGTATTACCATTCTGCATCTATTCATTAGGCACAACATAAACCATCCTATGTCCCAGGAAACAGCTACACAGTCAATTAGAGACACAGCAAAATGACTCACCTACATCCAGCGTTATGCGTGGCTTCATCACTTCATTTTTTTTTCCAAACACCATAAAATTACACATTGGTGCAGAAGTCTTCCCATCTCTTTTTTTAGTTCATCAATGAATTTTCTGTTGCCCTTATCCAGAATGCGCCGCAGCTCATTCATCGCCTATAATGCAAGTCAATGTTAAAATCTGCAAAAATGCTTGCTTTTCATCATAAACCAAAACAAGTTAATCACTTACACGATAAAGATCCTTGACACATGGATATGCATCCAGGATCTTTGTTGGCCTTGTCCTGTTCTTTCAGAACATCACTATCAGTGAAGGATCTTCTTGCTTGAAACTGCAGGTCAAGAATTTGGGAGACAGCATCTTGGTTGGGTTTTGGTTTCTTGTACAGCTCCTGCAGGGTCTGATAATGTCTGGCCTGTGCTGTCAGACCATCTTTGGCTGATGAAATGGAGGAGACAAATCAGTAAATCAGTCAAATGGATGAAATTGTTTGGAGCATCAAAATATATCAAATGACAATTCAAATGTAAAAATGCCTGTGATATATCATGATATCCAAAACTATCATAACATTGCCTAGCTTTCATACATTATCATTATTATTAAAATGGACATGTTTCTACTTACGTGAAGTGTGGCCATTATCAGAACTGCGCCCTGGTGTGTGACACAAAATAATTGTTGATCCACCAATTGAGTCTGCATCATGATCTTCTTCTTGGTCACTTGCTGAGAAGTCAATGCGATGCCTTTTCTTCTTGTGGCCCCTCTCTGGTGAGTCTCTTGTGAAGATTCTTGTAAGTGCTCGCTTGGTAAATAAAATTTCACTCATTGAAAGAACAAATAAAGATGGAAAGTGAACATACACAAATAAAAAAAAGTATCAGCCAAAAATAACCACACGCTTCAAAATCTAAGTGCGCAAAATAATATAATCACTTACATGTTTCATTGTTTTGTCTTAATCCTTCAGCATGGGATAATAATCCACTAGTCTTTGAGACATTGCAGTGACTTCATGCTTCATGCTTGTACCCTACAAGACCACCTCTCCTTGCTGACTGGCTCTCAAGATAGAAATCATGCTGGTGACAGTGTTTCTCACCAGCCTGCATCTCAGCTCTTTGAACATGACACATTTCCCCTCACTGGCAATGCGGGCCATCTGGAAGTAGTGCTTACGAGCTTGCTCCAACTCACTGTCTGTATAGAGGGTGGGCAAACTTTTTTAGCAACGGGCCACATGACAGACCTGCATCGAGTCGGCGGGCCACGGAAGGGGGGGTTGTAGGTAGGTACAGAATTAGTCCGGGTGCAGAATCGTTCTGGGCGTAGTGACTGCCCGATACGGCAACTCCATTGGGACATACCTCTACATCGTGGTCGAACGTGATATATGGATAGATCACGGTGAAAACGCTATTTCGTGGGTGATAGATAGATAGATATATAGATAGATAGATAGTGTGTGTTGAATACATACATTTGTATATATATGTATATATGTATATATATATATATATATATGTATATATATATATATATATATATATATATATATATATATATGTATATATATATATATATATATATATATATATACATATATATATATATATATACATATATATATATATATACATATATATATATATATATATATATATATATATATATACATATATATATATATATACATATATATATATATATATATATATATATATATACATATATATATATATATACATATATATATACATATATATATAGATATATATATTTATGTGAAGAGAGAGAGAGAGAGAGAGAGAGGGAGAGAGAGAGAGAGAGAGAGAGAGAGAGAGAGAGAGAGAGAGAGAGAGAGAGAGAGAGAGAGAATTTCGGGGGGTGCGGTGTTGGGGGGTTATGACTGGCCTCACGCGGGCCGGACAGAGACACGCAGCGGGCCGGGGTTTGCCCATGTCTAGTATAGACAACATATTGTGGAGGAGCAGCAAGCTGTAGGGTCCTCTTTGGGCTGCTTTTCACCAAAGGAGTGGAAGTCTGAGGACAGATTGAAGATGTTCCTCCTGGTGAAGACACAGTTCCTGGCTTCATTCGGGGCAGCCTTGTCTGGTAAGGTGGAATTCTCAGCCGAGAGGAAACCAGATCCAAAACATTATGAACAAGAGAGAAACAATAGACACAATTCGGAAAAAAGAAAAAAAAAGTGTTATGCTAGATGTTTTCAGAGCAAAGTAGGTAACCAATCACATCTACACTAATAAGGGCCCAAATCCTTTTCCTCCTGAGAAAGTGTTCTGGTCCAGGAAAAAGGTCTCTCAAATCATCACGACTGAGGGTGTGGAGCAAGACTTCATCGATGTTGGCAGCTATAAAGACAGTCCAATCATTAACAAACCTACATTTTTTAACTGATGAATTTAATTCAACTTGACAAGTCAAACCAAGTTTGTTTTGTGCCAATTTCTGTTATCAGAAATAATTGTACATGCAATTCAGTTTAGACATTTTGTCTCAAATTTGTAAAATACTTCTTTTTGAAATCAGTGTCAGCATACAGTTATTTTAATTACTTAGCGGACAAATCACAGTAATGGAAATTTTTTCATACCTACACATGACATACCATTTAAAATTGATACTGTGACATCATCCAGCTCATCCATTATTGGCCCCGGTTTGGATGTCCATTTAATTTCTCCTCAATCTGGCAGGGAAAAAAAAATCATCATATTAAGGTCACAATTAGGACAAGCTAGCCTTCCGACTCAAGATCCGTTTTTTTACAATGCCCATCTGCCATGGATCCCAAAGTTCCCATGCAATTAAAAGTTGTGACACCTTATCTGAATGATATCCATAGACAGCTCAACGGATTGCTAGTCATACAGACAACAATCAAAATTGGAGTGAAACTTGTAACCACAATGCCTGCAACATGGTGGTACTTATGGTAATAATCATCAAATACCAGTGTTCTTTGTGACAAAATGACAACATCTGATAGGATTGTGCCACCTTGAACTGCAATCAACTTAAATTTTGATAAAAACAAGCAAATTGTACCTAAACTACATCTTCAATCAATCCAATTTGAGCACCCTCTACCCCATAAACTGAAGATACTGCAATACAAACTTGGTAGTACAGTATTTCGTCATGCCACATATAACTAGGAATGCTAATTGCTTGTTCACATGACTAGAATTGCAGTACATCAATCCAATACAAAATACACACTTGTGACACTTGTCATCAAGCTCATAAATCCATCGAGTCGAGATGAGCATGTGCAAGGAGTCGGACTCCGTGAGTTCACGTAAACAGAGCATTGCGTTTGCATAAATTATGCACGGCTATCGAGCTAGAAGCCGAGTCCGATTTGGTGCACACAACCACACTACAATGCCTCTCAATGTCCTAACCCATGCCACGCAACACAAACGTGAGGGACCGATTTGAGTTTCTCACGGGACCAGCAGTGAAGTCACAACCGTCGCCCCACATGAAATGTCGCAGCAGGAGCCTGAGGATTTTCTGAGTCAACATGCTGATCATCAGGTAACGTAATGTTGGCTTCCTTGACGACATTAGACAACTCCCTGTTTATATTTTATCCATATTTTAGTACAAAGCCTCCTTGTTTTCTGATCTGCTCCTGTTTGACTTGTTCGGTTTTTGTTTTGACATTATGCTGTTAGTGTTTATTTCAAATTAACAAGAAGTACCGGTACAGATAGTAGGAAATTAATATAACACTTGCGTCAAACAAAGAATAACTAACTGTACATATCATGTCTACAGGAAGGAGCTGGTACATTAAGTGAGAATATTCAAGAATATTAAGAGAAAATATATTCAAGGTTGTCCTGAGGTCAACTGTACCAACCATTGCCAGAGCTTATGGAGCAATTTGATGTTATTGTACAGTAAAAATGGAATATTGGAGCTGTCGCAAAAAGAAAAAGAAGAAGAAGAAAAAAAAAAAGCCAACTTTAAGGCTTAATATCTCCAAAATGATACTGTACATATGCTTGATAATGACTGAGGATATAGTCAGGGTGTTCCTTAGGTCAACTGTACCAACCACTGACAGAAATTATGGAGCAAAGCAATGTTACTGTACAGTAAAAAATTGAGTACTGGGCCCTTTTTGCCTGTTTGAAAAGCTAAAAAAAAAAGGAAAACAACAACTTTGAGGCTTAATATCTCCAAACTGGTACATTAAATATGCCTTATAATGATTGAAGATATATTCAAGGTTGTCCTGAGGTCAGCTGTACCAACCATTGACAGAGCTTATGGAGCAATTTGATGTTATTGTACAGTAAAAATGGAATATTGGAGCTGTCGCAAAACAAAACAAAAAGCCAACTTTAAGGCTTATTATCTCCAAAATGATACAGTAATCAATCACATTTAGAAATCAAATGTTTCTAAATGTCAAGTCAGTAATGTCAAGTCAGTGCTTGATGTGTCATCAGCAGGCGTCGGCGTCAGTAATGGGGCATCGGTGGGTTTCGGGCGGAATCGCCAGGCGCTGGGAAGCGTTGGCGGGTGTCGGGGGCTCGTGGCCAGGTGGCGGACGTCACGGCAGGCAGTGGCCAGGTGGGCTCAGTCCCGCAAACGCTGCTTACAGCTTTAATTTTGTATTGCTTTGATAACATTGTTTAAGTTGAGTTTAAATTTACACTATTTTTTTTTTCTTAGCTGCTAATTGTTCAAAAATGCTGATCTTAATAGTGTGTTTGCACAGTAAATGTTATGGCACTTTAATTCATATGGCAGTACATTTAAAATAACTGGCCGTCAAGTTCCAGGAACTGACAAACTGCACTGAGTTGAGTGAGATTCTCCAAAGGAACTCCAGTATAAATGTGGACTTTACATTCTAGTCCCCTGTGAAGAAAAACCCAAAAGTGAACGTTTTTGTGCCTCACCCTTTCTAACTGGGACATTTGCAAGGGAACGCAGACTGGTTATGCTGCTCCCTGATAAAAGAAAAATGTTTCTGCTGTTACCTCAGAAATTGCCCGTTATTATTGTGGCTCAGGATTTTGTAGGTAGATTTTTTTTATTTTTCATAAGGAACAGGATAACAGTAATGCCCTGGCATTGGCAATAAGCTTTAATTTTGTATTTGCATTTTTTTTAACTTTAGATTTACATTAAAAATGTTTCTGTGTAAAGTGCTGATGTTAAGTGTTTGCACGATAAATGTTATGGTGCTTTTGTTTATATGGCAGAACATTTCAATTAAAGTGTATGAAAGACTTCTTTTAAATTGATTATTGGCTTTTGCGTATACGAAGTGATTAATCGTGATTGATCAGGTAAATCATGCGATTAATTGCGATTAAAATTTTTAATCGTTGCCCAGCCCCAGTAAAAAACATTTTTCTGGTGCCAGCATTTCGTGAGGCAGAAGTTGATTCATACTTCAGTGCCTTGGAGCGAATAGCTTCGCCACTCAACTGGCCAAGAGACATGTGGCCTGTCCTTCTCCAATGCAAGCGGGTGGGAAAAGCACAGGAGTTGGTGTCTGCTCTTTTCTTAGAAGACAGCCTGCAATATGATGTTGGAAAGGAAGCAATTTTTCCTGCTTATGAGCTTGTTCCTGAGCCCTACAGGCAAAAATTTAGGAACCATAGAAAATCCAGTGGTCAAACCTTTGTCGAGTTTGCATGGGAGAAAAGCAACCTCTTTGATAAATGGTGTGCAGCTAATGATGTCAAAAATGACTTTGAGTCACTCCGTGAGCTCGTTCTTTTAGAAGATTTTAAAGACTCTTTGCCAGAGAAGGTGGTAATGTTCTTGATTGAACAGAAAGTGTTGTCATTGTCCAAGGCTGCTGTCCTCGCAGATGAGTTTGTGTTGACCCACAAAAATGTCATCTCATCTTCCCCCCCGATCGGACAGGCCTTCTGCTTCTCGTCCCACAAGAGCCGGGTCTAGCCACCTCCCCCTTGAAAAGGCTAGAGGGAAGGGACTTCTGGTTTGGCCATAAAGCGGTAGACTGCGCGACACCAGGGCTCTCGACCGTCTAGGGTAAAAAGTCCCCGAAAACTTGAATAACTATTGGCAGATATCATATTAACTACAAAGTGATCAGGGGAACGTTGGAATGGGAAGGAAAACTTGATTCAACCAAAACAGAAACACAGTAACAGACAATATGGCCGAACTACCAGCTTGCTCTGAAACAGAGGGAGATGGCGAAACGAACTCCTCGTGACTAACGACGCGGAAAAGGGCTCGGACATAAAAATTATTAGCAAGGAGATACGGGATTTAAAAACGGAATCAAAAGAAGTCCTTCGCACGTTTGGAGAAACACTAAGGAACGACGTGGAAAAAGACTTGGACGACTTCAAAGACGAAATAAATCAACAACTTGCGAAAGTCGTCACCGAACAGGAGCTCCAGACCGGCAAGATCAACCAGGCTGAGTCGCGGATTGAAAAACTAGAACGTTGGGCACAGGAAGCTAATGACGCTCTGGTCATATCACTGAGAGAACAAAAAGCTCTTCAGGACAAGTTAACTGACCTGGAGTCCAGGCCGAGGAGAAACAACCTACGTATCTATGGAGTCACTGAAGGAGAGGAGAGAGAATCTGTGGCCAAGTTTGTGGAAGACCTGCTGAAAAGCAAACTGCACCTGCCAGCAGGTTTTAATTTCCAAATTCAGAGAGCACACCGCTCACTTGCACAGAAGCCAGCGGACGGTGCCCAACCGAGACCCATCATTGTTAACTTTCTGGAATTTACTACCAAAGAGAGGGTCCTGAGAGAGCTATGGACAAAGAAAATAGAACTGGGGAAGAAAGTACCGTCATTCCATCACGATTACACGACAGAGATGGTCCAAAAGAGAAAGGAGTACAACACTGCAAAAAGAATCCTGAAGGAGAAGGGCATCTGGTTCCAGACGCCATTCACCAAGATGAGGACCCACTGGGATACGGGAACTCGAACCTACAACAGCGCAGAGGAGGTCAAGGAGGAATTGGCGAGACGCGGCCTGGCGGAGAAGACGGCGGTGGGGACGGGTGCGGAGGGGCCTGCGGCACTCGGTGCCCCGCACTACGACGGAGTGGCAGTGCAAGGAGAGATCCTGGAGTGGCTACGCATCAGCAGCGACACGAGCCAGAGAAAAGCTACAAGAGTTTCAAAGATTCTTTGATTAAATTCAGAGAATACAGGGAAGAAAGCTGGTAGGGATGTTCTAGTATGACCAGTGTTTTTAGTTGACAAATTATTAAAATTGAATTCCCATGTTAATAGAAAAGAGACTGTGGGAAGTCCGGGTCGCTCCTTTTTTTCTAACGTTGGACTCATTTAGAACGACTAAAATACTCATTGCAGGTTCAAGTGTCATTTCTAAGTTAGGTTAGATTTTTGACTGCCTTCACGCGGGCCGGACAGAGACACTCCGTAGTTTGGCCATGCCTGATCTACAGGAAACACATCTCTCTCAGCAAGAGCTAAATCAACATGATTTAAAAGCTAAACTCGACACAACTAATGGCAACAGAAGTCAGACCCGCCTGTCGAAACTTGTCAACGTCTCTCTAGCCGAACTCGGGATGTTTGATGTTTGGAGGGACCTCCACCCGTTAAAGAGGACTATTTTTTAATTAACATTACAGACAGATACAGAATAGAGGAATGTAAAATAGGAACAACTGACTTGTACTGACACAGTATTAATTACCTTATTATTTGTCTAAATAAGAGGAAGAAAAACACACTTTGGAGATTAAATATGGGTATGCTAAATAATCCAAAAACACTGGAGGAGGTTAAGAAAGAGATTAAATGCTCTATGGAGGAGAACATAGATAGTCCAGTAGACACTACCATACTGTGGGACACAATTAAAGCTGTGATGAGAGGGAGGTTAATAGCGAGGGCAGCCTATCAAAAAAAGACTAGATGTGGCGAGGGGGAGGGTCTGGCGGAGGTGGAGACAATTCAGATGCTGGGTATAAAGGAAAATTGGGGGGGGGGTTGCCTGACAATGCCACCTGGGGAGTTGCAGGAAGAGCTTAATCGGACTTTGCAATAATTCGGTTTTCTCGTCCAATCGGAGTTCTCACCTTGTCCCCCTATACATGCAGCTGAGAAATTTGAATTACTGACGGGAACGTGTCCTCCTCCCAACAGTAGGGGGTGGAGTGAGCCTTTTCAGCTGGTCAGCTGCTTTCAGTTGACATATTACATCATTATGATATAGAATGATAGTTCATAATGTACGTGTTACTTACTTTGCATATAAGCTGTACCCTATTTCTTGTGCTCATGGTTATCTTAAAAGATAACCATGAGACAAGAACGTTGTTTGCTGTTGGAGGGCTACAACAACACAATGTCTTCGATGCTACGCTTTGTGCCGTCGCTACGGACCCCAAACTCTCGTTCTTATTGGATGCGGGTTCGGAGCAGACTGGTGGGAGAGTTTGTGTACAGGTTTTGCAAAGGAACGGTGTCTTCAGTTATACACACGCTCATTAAAGTGCCGACCGTAGAGGAAGCTTGTGCCGCTGCACGCCGTTTCCAGCAGAATAACAGCAAAATTATCGAAATAAAAACAAATCAGAAAAACATCTCTTTGCTGTGCTTTTATTTACAAAGTTGAAATTCTTCTAACTTACAAAAAATGTGAACGAAAAGGTAGAAATATAAATACGAAGGAATACGTATTTGTTCAGGGCTGCGCAAAGCCGTAGCCCTGCATTTGCTGCGCTACCCTTTTAAAAAAGGTCTCTGTTGTGTGTTATTTTAATATGTCCATCTCTTTTAGAAGAGAAAGCATCGCCCCGGTCTCATCCTCTCTCCAAATGTCAACATTCTTATTCGCGTTTGCTGGTTGTTTCTCGCCGTCTGTTTTGTTAGACGACGTAGTTGTGCGGTGGCGCGTGCGCACTTGCGTTGTCCAGTTAATAGTCTGACTAAGGCGTATACATGGCCGAGAAATTAGAATTCCAATCGCATTATCTGGGTGTTTCAATCGGAGTTCTCCGATTCCAATCGGAGTTCTCAAACTCCGATCAGAATCGGACTAAGGCAATAATTCAAATTTCTCTAGTACCATGTAAACGCACTGAGGGACGCAAAGATTGCACTCCGGCGCAGGTGTGATTGATGACGTGAAGGTTGGGGCAAACCCACCTGCCACATAGTTAATTAATTCAATTAATTCATTAAAGTGCTTTTTGAACCTTTGGCCGCTCCGTAGATTGTGGAAACGGGAAATGAATTGACTCACAGCACACAGTCACACGCTTGCAGCCGGCTTGTAAGCACAACAAAAAAAAGAAAAAGACACTGAGCGTAGATGAGCACTAGAAAGGACTAACATGGATAAGGCGTCAATTGTAAATGGAAAGTTCCACTTCAAAACCCTGCCAGATGGCAGTCTTGACAGGACAAAAGTGATATGCATTTACTGTAAAGCTGTATTTAGTTTCCACCGGAGTACGAGCAGTCTTACGTTTCACTTGTCTGCGAAGCATACAGCTGACGCGGAGAGCCCTCTGCCCCCTTCTGAGGTAAAGCAAACCACGTTGGATGGTGTGGCACGGAGACCACTGGCCGCGTCCACCACACGCCAACTTTCAACAGCGGGGGCTAAATGGGTGTGGCTACGGCTTGCAGGCCAATTAATGTGGTGGAGGACGAGGGTCTGCGCGATATCATATATATTATACTGACTATGGATGAATATGACACTGACTGGATGATTATGGCACTGACTGTGGATTACTATGGATGCTGAACAGCTGTTATAGGCTATACTGCCTAACTGCACTATATCAGTTGAGTCCTGTACTGTATTGCACTGCCCCCTGTTTAATGCACACTTTATTTATTGTTTTGATTTAATTTAATTTATTTTGTACATCACAGTTTGATGCAATGCATAAGTGTCATCCTTTTGTCTTAATGGCTGCTGAAAAAAGGGGATGAATAGTTCAAGTTGGAGTTGAAAAGTAAAATAGAGAAATTTTGGTAGTACTAGTAATTATTACTATGTAATGTTACAGTTATGCCCATCTGTTATCTTTGTTGGGCTTGAGTTTATGATTATTTTTTTTTACCCTGTGCATCTTTTGTTTTGTTAGTAGTACTTGTCATTGCTCCAACACGAATAAACATGCTGCATCCCACTAGATGGCGCATTTGCCTTATTTACAAGCACCACGGTCATCGGAGCTGATTGCTGACACTCTCAGCAGCGTGCGTCTACTAAGGTCTACTAAGATTCCACAATCTATTACACCTCGTGAGCAAAACAGCCTACAGGTAAAATTAATCATTCATCTCAATCATTTATCTTCAGTTGAGCAACTCAGGCAAGTTAAACTGATTTAAAAACAAACAAACACTATAATACTAGGAAAAGAATCCTCTATATTTTCAATATATACAACAGATTGAGTATTTATAAAAAAAAAAATGCTTACTTTAAATTTAAAAACAAGTGCAACACTAAAAAGCAAACCAACAATCAAACTAATGCTGAATTGCCTTAGTTTCCTCCCACACTTAGCTTAGCTACTAAGAATAACACACATTATTCACCTGGACAGAAGGAGGTTCTGAGGAACGTGTTGGTCCTGGAGCTTCCTGGTCAGGATGTTCGGGAGATCCCTCTGGCTCAATGTCTGGAGCGCCAACATATTTTAGAATTGCTCCTGCAGAGACAAAGCTCATTAGATCATCAAGCAAAAATGATCAGAAGCGCATTTCCCTATTTTATTATTACAGTGATGTTGCAGTAATATAGGAAAATTAAAAATTCATTTGTTTTTAAATTAAACATTATGGTTGCAGTGTCCCTTTAAAGCTTTTACCCAATTACAAAACTGTCATTTTTAAGAGTTTTTGGCATTACTTTACACACTGTACTAGTTAAAGTAATAAAACTAAGATAAATGACCCACTACCACAACAGTCTAAAATAGTCAACACCATGCCAAATAAAGTATTTCCATAAAATACTTCTTTGAATTCTAAAACAGTAGCACATTTCTAATTAAGGGCCTACAAAATACAAACTAAGCTTAGTAAATTCATCCTAAGTTAAGGCTAAAATAACATGAAGAGTCAAATATGTGAGAGACAACTTCCACTGAACAATAACAGGGGACTGACTACAACAACAACTACAACATGCCCTCCCGCCCTCCCTCCCTGTTAGAATGTGAAGAAACGGGTGTGGAGTCAATCAGTCATTCCCATGGCAGGATAGGCCAACATGGCAGGACATGGTCAACTTTCATAAAACAAACAAAAACGGCTAGCAGGACAAATAAACAAACTTGGGGGGGGGGACAACGGCGTTTCCCCTCCACCTCTCCAGCCCACATCACAAACAAATAACTTACCTTTCCCCTTTGCAAGTTTTTCTTGATCAGTTTTCTTTTCCTTCCGTTTTTCCGCACCGCTGGGATAACTCCTTTTTGATGCCATAATGGTGTCTGTTTGTTTTTAATCCTCTCGCTAACGGGAACGAATGGTAGCTGTCAATCATTCACGTCATACCTGTGCGTCGCCGGCCCGCAACGTCACAACCTGCGTGACAGTGCGGCAAGCCCCCAGAGTCCAAGATGGCGTCCCATTGCTTTCAATGAAGTTGCTCACCCAGCGCATGGCTCCCAAAAACTTTTTGACTTCCGCATTGATGGGATAATAGAGCATGCGCAGTTGTGTCAGTGTGGAGACCGTCACTGACAGACGTGCGCGCTCACGAACCGTACAAAATTCAACATGGAAATCAATGTATTTTTTACGGAACAACTGACGATTGTTGTTTGGAAATTTTAGAAATAATAATAATGATGATGATGATGATGATGATGATGATTATTATAATTATTATTATTATTATTATTATTATTATTATTATTATTATTATTATTATTATTATATTAATAAAATAGTATTATTATAATAATATACTATTATTTGTGTATTAAACAAGTGAGCAATGTGCCACTGAATAATAAATGATAATTCTTTGAAGCAACTCTCTTAGGAAAGCAGACAAAGTAATGAAATGATTGGTCTATTTATTTCATCAGAACTAAAAAAATAAATAAATAAATAAAAACTCAACGATCTTTAAAGTTCCTCCCTGAAAGTTCCTCCCTTTCTCTTGCACCTGTCGATGTGTGTAGCTAACACAAATTTGCAAATATTTTGTCGTCCTCATGGAATTAAACAGCACACCATGTTAATTTATCAGCGAGTGCTCTCTCTTTTCATGCAATTCATCACGCTTAACATGTAATGCTGAATCATGAAAGCTATGGAGCAAAAAATAATAATTACATAAACCACGAGTGAAATAAAATGTGTCATTCATTCAATAAAGATTTCATTCATTCATCTTCTATACCCGCTTATTCCTATTCAGGGTCACGGGGGTCTGCTGGAGCCTATCCCAGCTGTCTTCGGGCGAAGGCAGGGTGACACCCTGGACAAGTCGCCAGTTCATCGCAGGGCCACATAGAGACAAACAACCATTCACACTCACATGCACACCTACGGACAATTTAGAACGTTCAATTGACCTCACGTGCATGTTTTTGGAGTGTGGGAGGAAGCCGGAGAACCCACGCAGACACAGGGAGAACATGCAAACTCCACACAGAAAGGTCCCAGGTCCAGGCCCCGGAATCAAACCCACGACCTTCTTGCTGTGAGGCGGCAGCGCTAACCACTGCACCACCGACTATTTTATTACTTAGTTGAAAATGCCATTTTATTTCATTTAACAAAGCATATCATTATTTCATCATGCATTTAATTGTTTTGTGGTCCTGTGTTTTAGTGCTTCATAATTGTATTCTGTTGTCAAATTTGCCCATCAAAGTCAGATTAGTAATCCTGTACATGAGTTTAAGGAAAACCAATTCTAGGTAATGGATTGCAGATCTTGTAGTGACCTGTTACAATGGAAAGAAATGTATACATAATAAGTACGTCTGTGTGTCCGATATTTTAGCTAACACTAAACTTTCTGCACAACTGTCTGCATTGTGCTTTTTCTTCGGCCACAGAGAACAGAAACGTCTGTAGTTCTTTGTTCACCCATGGTACAGTTTCATAAGCTTTTCAGTTTTTAATACGTGTTAATGTAAAAATCCACACGCGAGGCATTTAAAAATGGCGGTTTTGGTCTTTCGTGAAAGACTGCAGGTACCAAAATCCTAACCCCTGGCAACGTGACAATTGTTTTTTTCAATTGAAGTTTTCGTTATTTTGTTTGTTTTCGTTAACTATTATAACCGTGGTCAGGACCTCCAGTCAGAAGATCCACTGGAGGACATTTAGAGCAAACAGTCAGACAACAGCAGCTTCACCACATCAGCTGAAAAATGGAGTTTGGATGCTTTCAGCTTCAAGTCGTGGACAGAAAATGATGACACTGTCACACTGATGTTTTCTTCTCCAACCTTCTCTCAGCTCCAGAGGTTGGTGGTCTGCAGGAGCTTCTACAGCAGCAGAAGATCAGTCTGGAGAGGAAATGTGAACGTGTGACTGAAGGTGAAGAAGCAGGAAGTCAAACTCTCCTCAACAGCATCTCCACTGAGCTCTACATCACTGAGGGACTGAGTGAGGAGGTCAACAGAGAGCATGAGGTCAAACAGCTGGAGACCAAGAAGACCAAGAAGACCAAGGAGATCCTCCACGACCGTCCAATCAGGTGCAGCCAGATCTTTGAAGCCTCACCTGAGCAGCAGGGACTCAGGGAGTCAGAGTTGTGCTGACCCGGTCTCTGGGCTGGACTGGGAAGCCTTGGGGTCCCACTGGAGGAGCTGGAGGAGGTGACTGGGTCCAGGGAAGTCTGGGGGTCTCTGCTGAGGCTGCTGCCCCCGAGACCTGACTCCGGATACGGCAGTAGAAGATGGATGGATGGATGGATGGATGGATGGATGGATGAATGCCAGGTGATAGAACATTTCATAAAAACAGACTCTGCATTATAACTTCTATTACACTCTAAATAACTCACTCTAATATAACTGCACTCGTCCTTCTCTCACATTACATTGGATCACAATGACCAAACAACACAACAAAGACAATGATCCAACTGTACTGCCACGTCCAGACTCAGTGTAGGTCTGTAGGCCTCTTGGACCTTCATGTGAACCACTGCGTGTTGACTGGAGGTGAAACATGACTGACTGCTGTCCTCCTACCTGGACAATGCAATCTCATTTTCATTCTGCTGCAGATGGCCATTTTCATTTTACACCGTCCAAATTTACAGCTCAGGGCGCTGGGACGAATTCCAAATTGTGTGCAGATACAGGCCTACACTTCAAATAATTATGAGAAAAATCCAACGTAAAGAGAGCACTTCCATTAGGAAATAGTCAACATGAAATTTCGTCTTCTACTGACACCTGCTGGTCAAATTGAATAGTTGCAAATATTGTGAACAAGTTGTCATCTAATTCTAATCCTAAACAATATGGCCATTCCAAGTCAAGTATTAAGACAATTAATCAGGTTTGTACTGCTTGATTGAACACATTCATCCCGTTCCAGTGCACTAAAACCCACTTCCCTTCAGGACCGTGTCAGCGAAGCCAAAACTTCCTTGAGTGACGCTGTTTCCCAGCATGCAATGCGAGCTAGCGATTTCACAATACTATTTCATCACAAACATGGATGTAAAAAATAAAAAGGGACGAAAAATGAAACTTCAGGAACACCAACCATTGCAATACAAGCAGAACTGGGCCGAAGTTTTATATTATGTACACTATAATACAGCCTTCTGGTGGACAAGCCATACTATTTAAGCCGTGTCCTCCTATGGCACTTCCGTGGGTGGAAGCTCATCGTAGAGGTCACGTGCTGGTTGCGCGTCACTCCACCGATCACCTCGGGGCCCTTGCAGGGGATCTGCAGGGTATCTGATTCAGTTGAGTATATGGAAAATATGGGTCGATGGTCAGTTGTAACAAGAGAAGCTTGCTGGCAAAAATAATGTACTACAAGTGAATGTCACACTTTATTTTTGTTTTGTATGAGCATTTAAAAAAAACAACATCATGATAATCGAATACAGACACACACCCGAATCCAACAAGAACGAGAGTTTGGGGTCCGTAGCGACGGCACAAAGCGTAGCATCGAAGTGTTGTTGTAGCCCTCCAACAGCAAACAACGTTCTTGTCTGCCTTTTAAAATAACCAGGAGCACAAGAAATAGGGTACACCTTATCTGCAAAGCAAGTAACACGTACATTATGAACTATCGTTCCATATCATAATAGATTTAATATGTCAACCGAAAGCAGCTGACCGGCTGAAAAGACTCACTCCACCCCCTAGTGTTGTGAGGAGGACACGTTCCCGTCAATAATTTGAATTTCTCAGCTGCATGGATACGGGGACCAAGCTGAGAACTCCGATTGGACGAGAAAACAGAATTATTGCTTAGTCCGATTAAGCTCTGCATGTAAACACACTGATTGATTAACATGGGCGCTGAATGAAAGCGCTCGGCGCTTCGCGGCGCTTCCACGTCCAGTGTGAACCGGGCGTAACTTTTCAACATTTTGACGTGGCAGACGCGGGACGATCGTTTTCTATCAGGAGTGTGCACTACATAATCTGTAACGGAAAGTTTGCGCTCCACGACATACGGACCAGAAAAACCAGCCTGCAAACGGGAACCGGGTAACGGCAACAATACCAACACTCGGTCGCCTGTCTCAAAAACTCGAGCCACAGCTTTCTTGTCAAACTGCCGCTTCATTTTAGACTGGCTGGCGACAAAAGTTTTGTGAGCAATTTCACAAGCACGATGCAAGCATTCACGAAAAAAAAAGAAAGACGTAATCTAACACATTATTCTCGACTCATTTAACATTGGAAAGCCACTTACCCCTTAACAGACGTGAGGGTCCTCTCACCGAACACTAAATCAGCTGGGCTGAACCCGAGGGACTCCCACACATACAATCGACGGCTCATTTTAACCCCCCCCCTCGATAGATCCCAAGATAGTACGTTTGACAGATGGATAGAAATAGATAAGTTAGTGAAAGTTACACACACACACACACGCACATATATATGTATATATATATATATATATATATATATATATATATATATATATATATATATATATATATATATATATATATATATATATGTATGTATATATATATATATATATATATATATATATGTATATGTATATATATATATATATGTGTGTGTATGTATATATATATATGTATATATATATGTATATATATGTATATATATATATGTATATGTATATGTATATATGTATATATATATATATATATATATATATATATATATATATATATATATATATATATATATGTATATATAAATAAACCTCTTTCAATGAACTCCAAAACATACATGGTCAAAATCCATATTATTATGTTGTTGTTGTTTTTAAATGCTCATACAAAACAAAAAGAAAGTGTGACATCCAATTGTAGTACATTATTTTTTCCAGTAGGCTTCTCTTGTTAAGACTGACCACATTGACCCATGTTTTCCATATATTCACACCTGAATCAGATAACCTGCAAGGGCAACGACCTTGTCTCAGACCTTCCCTGAGGTGATCGCTGGAGTGACGCGCAACCAGCACGTGACCTCTACGATGAGCTTCCACCCACGGAAGTGCCATAGGGGGACACGGCTTAAATAGTATGGCTTGTCCACTAGAAGGCTGTATTATGGTGTACATAATATAAAACTTCGGCCCAGTTCTGCTTGTATTGCAATGGTTGCTGTTCCTGAAGTTTCATTTTTCCCTTTTTCCCTTTTTATTTTTTACATCCATGTTTGTGATGAAATAGTATTGTGAAATCGCTAGCTCGCATTGCATGCTGGGAAACAGCGTCACTCAAGGAAGTTTTGGCTTCGCTGACACGGTCCTGAAGGGAAGTGGGTTTTAGTGCACTGGAACGGGATGAATGTGTTCAATCAAGCAGTACAAACCTGATTAATTGTCTTAATACTTGACTTGGAATGGCCATATTGTTTAGGATTAGAATTAGATGACAACTTGTTCACAATATTTGCAACTATTCAATTTGACCAGCAGGTGTCAGTAGAAGACGAAATTTCATGTTGACTATTTCCTAATGGAAGTGCTCTCTTTACGTTGGATTTTTCTCATAATTATTTGAAGTGTAGGCCTGTAGTTGATGAGGAATCACGGTGTGCTAACGCTACTCAAACAGCTTAGATGAAAAAAGGGAGTGTGATTTAGGTTTGTGGTACATTATGACAATCTTGGACTTGCAAGACTGAGGCGATGGTTCAATTCCCATCAATGTGTATTATATATGTGTTATTTAGCTCATCTATTCTACATTTTAAATAGATCACATTTGACATCTGACCCACTGAACACTTACTATTGAACATATTTTTAAACTATGGGCTATTTAGTCTTGTTTTAGGATATAATATAATTCATTGCACAAACTGTCAGGCTAAGTATAAGAGCTATAGTCTGCTACAATCAGTCGTGCCAAAAAAGAGACATTGTCTTTATTTTTCATTTTTATTTTATTGTGTCAGCATTGAACCATACAAGGACATACAATGAGGATACTCATTATAATACTGATGAAGTGTTGTTGTTTCATGTTTTGTTGGCTGTTTCAAGGGTTTATTTAGTTTGTTGTGACACAATCTAAGGTTCAATTTGTAAAGAAATAAAAGTTCTTGTGAAAAAAGATAGTGGTCAAAGTGATTGATATTTGTGTTTGTGTTTTTTGTAGTCTTGTCTGGATTTGTCCTGTTCGTTTCTGGTCTGTGTTTGTGTTCCCACTCTTGGCCTTCACCTTGTCGTGGTGAGTGGGCTTTTAACTAAGACAGGCCAATTATATATATTGTGTGAAGCCAGCAAAACAGTCATTATTATGAGAATTACAACTGAAGCACACTAAATAATACACCATAAGTCACATTTTGCTTTTCTGTTATTAATCTAATGTGTGTTATGTCAAGCCTCCACAGTGGCGTGCTGCAGTCAGGATGAGACGAACAAGGTGAATGGATGGACGGATTGATGAGCCCAGCGAGCCTCCACCATCCACAGACAAGCCAGTCCCATTTTCCACCCAGAAGGATGCCTCTTCCATCTATCTTTGCCTGCCAGGGAAATGCAACCAAACATAGTAATTACAGATGGTGTTGTCTCTGTTAAAGTGACACAGGGAAAAAAAATATATATATATATGTTTTGTGATTCATGTTCATGACAATCGAACAGATTTTCTTCATTCTTCCAATGAGTTTCGCAAACAAACATGGAATTTTCCCTGGATCATACAAATACGTTTGTAGATTATATAAAGACAATTATAAAACACATTTGTTGTGGTTTTATATTAAAGCAGATAGTCAAATGTAAATGTAGCATGGTAATGTTGCGAAGACACATTTATTTTTGTTTTTCTTTGTTTCTTTAGAAGCTTTTATTTTGGTTTTCTGTGGAAGCACAACAGACAACACACATGTTAACGTCCGCTACTACGGTTCGCTCCGCATAGGTCTCACGAGCCACTTGAGAGACTTCCTCTCGAGCGTTATCTACTTTTTACATTTCAAAACACAGATCCATACCCGACTTCGACTTGAACTTATTAATCATGTCGTTTCCCACATTTCCCACATCACTCAGAGACGATACATTCAAAACGTAAATTTAACTCACATACCCTCGATCTCAGACTTCAATTACGAAACAGCCACACATACATTTGCTCTTATTTTCAACCATTTCCCCTTCTCACCTGTGGAAGCACAACAGATAACACACACGTTAACGTCCGCTACGACGGTTCGCTCCACATAGGTCTCATGAGCCACTTGAGACCTCTCTAGCGTTATTCCCCGGGGCGAACACGACCTCCACTGGTAGAAGTGGGTAACTGCACCCTGCTCACTGATCACTCTCACACACGCCACAAACCACAACAAAAGCAGGAACAGTGCTTTGCCACAATTATGCTACATAAACACGTCCTGGTCCCCTCTGGATCCTCTTTTCCGGTCCTCGCGATCACTCTCTTGGCTGCGGTGGGCATGGTTCTTCCTTTGTCAGGGCATTCTCTGGCCCAGTGACCCATTCGGCCGCAGATGTGGCACGCCCCCTTTTCGCCTCTGTCTCCGCTAGTCGCCCTTCGTCGGTTGTCGTTGTTCCTGTAGGGCCGTCTCGCCGTGTCACTGAGGAGCTTCATCATGGTGAGGGAGGCACGCTTTATCTTCTTGTCCTCTGCATCGCTGGCCTCCTGCAGAAGCCTCTCAGCGTGCACTGCATGACGTCGGACCTCTGTCAGCCGGGCATCTTCAATCCCCACGCAGCAGCTTCTGTTAACTGCTTTGGCGATCTGGGGGAGCAGCCCTTGTCTGAAAGCAGTGATGAGGCTGGCCGTTTGGTTGACGGCAGTCCTGATGAACGTGGCGACGCTGCGGCGTCGGTGCTGGAGTGCGCAGGGTTGTACGGTGGTAGCTTTGTTGGATGAGGGCAGGCGGGAGGAGGGAAGACAGGCATGTCCAGGAGAGGGTCCCTCGGGCCTGTAAGAGAAAGATACAGACATTTGGTGCATTTGAATGCTCGTGTGTGAGCGGCTCCTTTTCTCCCTCCTCTGGGGAGTGTGTGTGAGTGTGTGCAACCTCTGCCGTTATCTCTGTCACCCCTGTGCTCCAGCGCCCAGCGCTGTTCACACGTTTGTTTTTGTTTTTTTTTTACTTGTTTCCTGTCCCTGACTTCTGCTTCAGTTTTCCAAAATGAAAAACACCTTTCATGATCTTTGATGATCTGAATTGCATATTTGTTTGTTTTTTTCTTTTTTGTAACCTTTCCCTCTGCTATCTTCAATTTATCCCGGAGGTTTCTCAATTCCTCCAAACTCAGTGATCCCCCTGCTGGGAAATCATACTTTTCAACCCAAATTCCCAACATGTCAAGACAATCTGGACCATATTTTTTCCTCATGTCGTCCACAATTGGTCCCCCCTGGGGAACAGCAGCAGCCACTTTGCTCTGGTTCTTCCCCAGCACTGTCTAGCTGGACTTATTACTCTGACTTTTCACTAAGTTTTCACAAAATTCCAAGTCAGAAAATACACAGGCGTCCCCGTGCACCCCTTTTTCTTACTCTGGAGCAAAAAGGTGGAGAAAAAACTCACCCCTCTGGTAGTTTACCTACCAGAAGCTTCCGGCTCACTTGTGGAGCCGGAATTTCAGTGTTGATTCAGAATCAACACCGACCTGACAGGCACGGTTAACGTATGCGCTCCGTCCTGCCCCGGGACCGTTCGTAGACGACAAGGAAAACAACCCACTGGTCACTGATATGTCTGAGACAAGAACAATTACTTCTCACCCGATCTCTGAATCAGCACTTCCCTTCCAGGTTCGCTTGGATAGACGTGAAGCCGATCAGATCCACTCTTAGACGCCGATCCTCTCATCTCCGAATGCTTGGTTCGAGGTAGAGGGGGAACGAGGAGTTTCCTCCGTTCCTGGTCCCGGGCCCTCAACGTCCCAGAGTTCCACTGACGGGTCTCCAGCAATCCTGTTCGTGACGCCAAATTGTTGTGGAAAAGAGCGAAGATGCCGATGCAGGAATACTGGGATAATAAGTAATTTAATGAACAAACAATAAAAAAGGGATCGGAGCTCCGAGGCACAAAACACAGTAAAATGGGAGTGCGAGTGCAAGGTGGGAAGGAGGAAGAAGGTCTCTTATACACAGGACTGGGAGGGGATAAGATAAGGAAACAACAGGGAGGAGAACAGAGAGAGACAAACCAACGACTATACGATAGTTGACCGATTTCACAGCTCATATCCTGTACAGGGAGAGGACGAGCACATCAGTGGCAGTCCATAAAACAAAGTGAAATACGATGCGTATATGTTAGCCTAGGATTCTAACAGTTTACACGTGCTACTAGTGATCATACAATATAAACCAAGATAAAGAATAACACAAGAATACTCTATCATGTTCGACCCATCTTAATAACCGAGATTTTTTTTCCAGGTGCGCTTTGCTCATCTCTTTGTACCAAATATTTAGGGGAGTTTTTATAACATCACATAGGTTATTAGAGTATATAGTCTTGAAAGCTTTGTCACCCAGCAGAGATTGAAGTGGGATATCTAGTTGGTCAAATTCTAGCTCCTTCCATTTTGCATCGTAACCCGCCCTGCACCAGTAGACTATATACTGCAGTTGTGCTGCTTTATAGTAGTCCTCCAAGCATGGGAGTGACATCCCTCCCTGTTAAGTGTAATGTTTTGTAGCGTACCCTTGGTTTCTTGTTCTGCCATATGAATCTAGAAATGATCCGATTCCATTCACTGAATTTCTTATTGGGTATTTCTACAGGTAGCGATTGGAGTAGAAATAACAATTGTGGTAAAATAACCATTTTTTAAGTATCTATTCGGTTGTAAAAATCAAGTACTAGGGGGGTCCAACTGTCCAGATCATTTTTAATTTTGGTTGTGATGCTACCGTAGTTTACACTATATAAATCTTTGGGGGTCTTGGGAATATGAAGACCTAGGTATTTGAAAATTCTGGTTTTCCATTTAAATTTAAAGGACTTACGTATGTTTTCTTGAGGTATGTAATTAAAAGTAAGAGTTTGAGTTTTCTCTATGTTCAATTTGTATCCCGAATATGAACCACATTGGTCGAAGGAGGGCATTCATTTAGGGAGACTGGTATCCGGGACGGATAAAGTCACCAGGATGTCATCTGCATATAAACATGTCTTCATATTCTTTCCCCTTGAATAGTATTCCCGTGATTTCTGGGTCTTCCCTAATCTTTTGAACAAGTAGCTCTATAGATAGAGCAAACAAGATGGGGCTCAGTGGGCAGCCCTGTCAGCAACCCCTCTCCAAACGGATTGTACCTGAAAGACTGCCATTTATTCTGATCCGGGCCACAGGTGAATTTTAAACATTTTATAACTGTATTGTTAAAGCCAAAACGTTGCAGGACCAGGTATAAAAATTCCCATAGAACAGAGTCAAAAGCTTTTTCTGTGTCAAAGCTAATTGCTAAGGACATTGTGTTTCCTTTGCTCATTATATGTAACAGATGTATAGCTCGCCTAACATTGTCTTGTGTTTGTCTTATTTTTAACAAAACCTGTCTGGTCCGTGTCAATTAGGTCAGGGATAATATTTTCTAGTGTGTTGACAATAATTGAAGTGAACATTTTATAATCAGTATTTAAAACTGAGATAGGTCTGTATGAGCTGCAATCTGTCCTATCTTTCCCTGGTTTCAGTATTACAGATAATATGGCCTGTTTCCAAGATGGTGGGGTCTCGCAACTTTTCAGACATAGTTAAAACAATTTAATAAATAGCAGTGGGGTCACAGAGTCCCTAAAAGTCTTATACCATTCTGCTGGTAGTCCATCTCCCCCGGCTGCTTTGCTTGTTTTCAGTTTAGAAATTGCCTTGTCGACCTCTGCATTTGTAATCTCTGTAGTTAAGCACTTATTTTGTTCTGTGACAACAGATGGCAGGTCTAGGGATTTCAAAAAAATTGATTGACTGTTACTGCTTTTGCTAATTCGGGTTGAGTGTATAAATTCCTGTAGTATGATTCAAAAGACTTATGTATTGCTTCTGGCTTATAACACATCTGGTTGGTGACCGGGTCCTTTACTTTATATATGGATCTTCCAGACTGTTGTTTTTTAAGTCTCCAGGCTAAGAGTTCTTTAGCACGGGGTCCATTTTCATAGTGGGTTTGTTTGATATACTTAAGTGTAAGTTCCTCCTGGTCCTTCAGTTTCTTATTTAGTTCTGATTTTACTACGGTTATTTGTTCCAATAAGGTGGGGTCGTTAGTCTCTACATGCTTCTGTTCCAGTGAGTCTAATTTACTTGTCAAGTCATTAAAGTGTTTAAGTTTTTCTTTTTTCCTTTGTGATGCCCAACTTATAATCTTCCCACGCAACGCAATACTGCTTTTCCAGCATCCCATAAAATACTCTGTGACGTCACTGTGCTACCGTTAAGGTCTGTATATTCCTTCATTTCTTTCCTAATGTAATCTTCAAATCGGGTGTCATTTAATAGGGAGGTGTTGAGTCTCCAAATAGTGTTTTTGTGTGGGACACCTACGTTTATTTTCACATATACACCTGAGTGATCTGATATGTCGCTAACACCAATTCTACAATCTAAAACCCTGTGTCTGTCTGTTCTGAACATAAAGAAATAATCGATCCTCGAGTAAACTGAATGAGGGTGAGAGTAAAAAGTCAATTGTTTAGTGGATGGATGAAAATCCCTCCATACATCAAACATACCAATCCTTTTAATCATCTTCTTAATATTTAGTGACTCAGGATTTGTTTTCTTTGTCGGGTTTGATGAGTCTAGAGTGGGATGCAGCTGTACATTCCAAGGGGACTCGTGCCACGCAAAGCCTATTCCGACCTGGCGATCCTGTTTGAATCCATTAGCAACCAGCTACATTACCCTGGGCAGCTTCACGGGTACAGGTGGATGTATGCTAAATGCAGAGAAAATGGACTGCGTGTGAGAAAAGAGTCTGTGCGTTTGGTTTTGAAGGAGCTGGATCCAAGAGGAGTGTCATTAAGGCAAGCAGGGCGTCTCAGACGGAGGAATTACTTCTCAAACTTCTCAACTTCATCTGGCACCTGGACTCATATGATGAACTGAAGCCATATGGTATTTGTGTGAATGGATGTATCGATGGCTTTTCAAGAAAAATAATCTGGCTCAATCCTTGCACAACAAGTAGTGACCCAAAAGTAATTGGAGGGTGCTACATAGAAGCGGTACAGCGTTTTGGGGGGTGCCCTAGAGTTGTTCGAGGCGACCTTGGAACCGAAAATGGCCATGTTAGAGGTTTCCAGCGTTTCCTCGTCCCTGTTCAACCAGACGACACCCTCGATAGTTACTTGGAGGGGGCCAGCACCGCCAATCAAAGAATTGAATATTGGTGGGGTTTCCTGCGTGGCCAGCGCATGGAGTTCTGGTTAGCCTTGTTTTCAGACCTCAGAGACAACGGGCATTTTGATGGCGAGTTTCTGGACAAAAGTCTCCTGCAGTTTTGTTGTATGGGCCTCCATACAGGTGAGTTCATGAATAATGTTTTATTTTCATTTTGTGCGCATGTGTATGTGAGTGAGAGAGAGGGGAGGGAGGACAGAAACGGGGAAGGGGGTGTTGGGAAGACAGACAGACAGAGACGGGAGGAAAGGAAAAAGAATGCTAAAGAGAAGGGGTAGAAAAGGGAAAGGAACAGAGATGGAAGGGGAGAGAGATGGAACAGAAGGGTAGAAACAGAGAGGATAAGAGATGGGGAGAAAGGGGGGGGTGAACAGAGACAGGGAGGGAGGGAGAGGGTGGGGTTGCTCATGTGTGAATGCTGTAATTTAGTGTTTTATTTATGTTCTGCTGGCACAGCTCTTCCTAAATGTATACATTTTCTACAGGATGAGTTGGATGACACTGCACAGGTGTGGAATGCACACAACATCAGGCCAACAAGAAACCTGAACGTCCCCAGCGGTCGGCCTAATGTGACGCATGCTGTTCCTGAACTTTACCGAACAACAGATTTTCTCTCCCCTGTTGAAGATGAACACATTCAACTGTGCAAAAATGAATGTGTCTTTCGGCTGGCTGTACCATGTAATCCAGATATTTATGAACTCTGTATCATCTTTATGGCTGAGTCCCATCTTGCTCCACCAACAGATCCGTATCAGGCTGTGAACTTGTATTTGCACCTAAGAGAGGCCATCACTGCATCTCTCTAAACCACCCGACCCTCTCCACAGGATGGACACTTATTCCACTGCAGTGCGCCTCCCCCTGACCCTATCCACAGAATGGACACTAAATTGTTGTGAACCTCCTGTTATTTTGTGTATTGTTAAATCTCTAGTGTTCCTTTTAAAAATACACAGGGATATTGGTTATTTACTGCACTCCTTTGTTTCTGTTATTACGCAATCCTTATGGTGATGCTATTTACTGAATTTACTTTTTGACCTGAAGGTCGTGTGTGCAAAGAGCTGTTAAATAAAAGTAGCCATGTGAAAGAACTTAACTATGTTCAGAACAAAGTTGTTGAAACATTGAGAAACACAGAAGCACAAGGTTACTTTAAGATTTACTTTAATTATTCTTCACTTCCATGAATTAATGAACATTAACGTGATTCTTTAAAGTCAACAATTCCTGAAAAATTAAACCGGTGTTGGACAACTCGTTCTGAATGCTTGGTTAGAGTAAACAGATGGACCTGTAAGCAGTCATTTTCAAAACAACATTTTCACTTTCAACAACAAAAAAAAAGCACCCTCATGAAACTCTGCTGAAGCATTTCCTATTCTTTAACACAGGTGGAATTATGGAAGCAGATAGTTACCATAATCCAAATAAAAATGCACTAGCAGAAATGCTTTTAAATTTTAAGAACGAAGCTGCATTATTTGACTCATAATTAAAATGGTTAATAAGTCATTCAATCTGCATTTTCATTTTCTTCTTCAAGACTGCTCATTCTTGTACTTAATTCAAATGAAGGAAAACACATTTGAGATTTAATTTTCAAAACATGCACCAGCAAAGAGTTACCAAAATTCAAAATTCAAAAATGAAAAAGCAATAGCAGAATGCTTTTTCATTTTAAGAATGAAGCTGCATTATTTGACTCATAATTAAAATCATTAATAAATATTGCTATATGCATTTTCATTTTCTTATTCGTGTCGCACCTTTTATGACACAATCAAAAAGAAAACTGAGGGCATTGCTTTTTAATTTTCGTGGTCCTGCCCTGCACAAGAGTTACCACAACTCGAAAACGAAATCGCAATCTCAAAGTAAGCGCGCGGCGCAGGAAAGTGACATCAGCAGCTCTCCACCTGTGGGTATGGCGGTATGACGCCAAGTGTCATTTGCCTCCTGTTATGTGTAAATTCTAATGTTTGTGAAAAAGAGAAAGATATATATATATATATATATTTTTTTTTTTTTATTTATCTAAAAAGAAAAGAAAAGAAGAAAAAGGTATGGCGGTATGACACCACTTTGCCATCGTTACTTCTTTCACGTCATTGAAGTTGCCGGTAATCGAGATTTAAATCGGCGAATAACGTGGACCACTGACAGATCTCGCACCAGCATCTGCCACCAGTCGACGGATTGATCTGTTGCTTCGCATCCTTCGTCGGATGGACTGGTGGCCGACGCCGAACAGCTGTTACTCCACCCATGTAACAAACAGCTTTAGCTTTGATGTTGTGCTGGTGCATCAAGGTGTTCCATAACTGACAACAGGTTGGCTAGGGCAACCTTGTTTGCGTCCGTATCTGGGACGGCAGAATACCTGCTCAACTCGGTCCCGAGCATCAGATTCAGATACACTATTCAACTCCACCTGGGAAGCTAAATCCAGCAGGGTTTGAACAATTGTGTCAATGTGCGCCATGCTCAAATCTGTCCGACCAACGAGATCCGTCAGTGGTCCACGTTTTTCGGCGATTTAAATCTCGTTTACCGGCAACTTCAATGACGTGAAAAGTAACGATGGCAAAGTGGTGTCAGACCGCTATACCTTTTTTTTGTTTTGTTTTGTTTTTTTAAATATACAGTATATATATACATTTATTAAATTCACAAACATTAGAATTTACACATAAAAGGAGGCAAATGACACTTGGCGTCATACCGCCATACCCACAGCGGAGGTGGAGAGCTGCTGACGTCACTTTCCTGCGCCGCGCGCTTACTTTGAGATTGCGATTTCGTTTTCGAGTTGTGGTAACTCTTGTGCAGGGCAGGACCATGAAAATTAAAAAGCAATGCCCTCAGTTTTCTTTTTGATTGTGTCATAAAAGGTGCGACACGAATAAGAAAATGAAAATGCATATAGCAATATTTATTAATGATTTTAATTATGAGTCAAATAATGCAGCTTCGTTCTTAAAATGAAAAAGCATTCTGCTATTGCTTTTTCATTTTTGAATTTTACATTTTATATTGAATTTTGGTAACTCTTTGCTGGTGCATGTTTTGAAAATTAAATCTCAAATGTGTTTTCCTTCATTTGAATTAAGTACAAGAATGAGCAGTCTTGAAGAAGAAAATGAAAATGCAGATTGAATGACTTATTAACCATTTTAATTATGAGTCAAATAATGCAGCTTCGTTCTTAAAATGAAAAAGCATTTCTGTTATGTTATATTCTTATTTTAATTTGGATTATGGTAACTGCTTCCATATAAAACAAATACATCCATAAATATATACAATGTGAGAATTGTTTCTTGCAAGAGCTGTACTTCAACCCATGACCATCGATAAAAGTGTACACATCTAATCGTAAACAATCTGCTGCAACCTGAATTTCCACTTCTGTGTCTATAAACCAGTCACAGCTTGACTGATGGCTCTGAAGAAGCAGTTTCCATCAGCCTCTACATTCTCATTTGTACACGGCGAACCTAATGGGCCTTTGCAATCAGAAATTGGAAAACTCGCACGGTCCAAATGAATCTTCAAGTTTTTGCTAAGGTCTAAACAAACATCAACATCAAGGGGAGAGAAGTTACACTCTTCATTGGTCACAGCACTGACAAACTCTACGTCAGAATTATCCATGTCAAAGTGAGGAGTTTTGCTCTTCTGAAGTGACTCACTGTTGCCAGCTGGTGCTGGAATTTTAAACCGTGACCGGTTTCGCCTTGATGAAAAGAACCATGCAGAACCTTGGCTAATCTAATACCAGTGCCATGATCTGCCACTGCATCTTCACTAGTACTAACTGATGATGGATCACAAATCACATGTGCGAGGCGTAGAACGAGCGGAGCAGTCAGAGGCAACAGAAGAAGAAAGAAAAGCCTCCTTAGCTTAGTTGATCTTCTGTGTTGCCTCCTGGACGGTGCTGGCCTCCTCTGGCTTGGTGCTGGCAACCACGGGAGCCACAGGAACCACGAGCACAGCTCTGGTCATCTGTGGCGTCGCCTCCACCTGATTAAAATAAGAAAGATGTGATTTTATGCCAATAAACATAGAAAGGAAAGCACTAGGCTTTACACGATCACGATTTTTGTGCCGATCACCGATCAGTGAGTTTAAATAAACCGATCACCGATCCGATCACGTTAGGGGCAATAAATACTTGTTTCTGTACACCCCTTGCCTTCTCACGAGCACCGTCTAAAGTTGTTTGCTTTAGCATCCGTTTCAGAGTTTGCTTTTCTTTTTCTTTCTCCGCGCTGCGTTTCTTAAACTCGACATGCTCCTCTGTGTGTATCTTTTCCAAGTGCCTGATTAAATTTGTGGTGTTGAAATTTTTTTACCAAAGTTGCCCCGCTAGGTACTGTAGCGTTGCATATATTGCAGATAGCTTGTGCTATGTCTGTTTCTCTCACTTTGAAAAACTTCCACACTCCCGACACGTTTGTTTGTGTCGCCCATGGATGTTGCTGTCGTGAAGATTCAAAGAAACTTTATTGTCCGTCACATAGCGACAGTACTCAAAACAGGAAGAGGCACGAAGACGAAAATGAAGGCCTTTGAATCATGAATCATTATGTCTCGGATACAAACAAATAAACATGTCGATGCTGTGAAACTACTTTGGAGGAAATGAGACAGATTAAAAAAGTTTCAACACGACCATGACGTCATTGATCGGTGATTCATGACATGACGCCCGATCACGAACGTTTCAAAAAATGCCAAATATCGGCCGATCCGATACAGCCGATAAGATCGGTGTAAAGCCTAGAAAACACACACAGGTGATGAAGTGGAAATGAATAAGTACAAACCTGCTGCACTGCTGTGACATTGCTGGAGGCAGACTCAGTCATGTGGACAGTTGAACGTGTTGCCCACACCTGCAAATACAAGGACACAAAGTAACGTTTAAAGAACTGCATTTATTGTCCTATCACAAAGATGCACACAATGAAATACACATATCCCAAATACCAACATCTCACTTGTTTGTTTTGGTTTTTGAGGCAACGCGTGCTGATCGACGTCTCAGGCTGGACGTCTGGAAGAACATAAAGAAATTAATTCATAAACAAAGTAACACACTAATTAAACTGTACATGTACTGTACATATATGATCTTGTGTTGATAATAGGGGTGGGGCGATACGGCTAACCCACGATTCGATACTGTGACGATATTTGGCCCACGATAATGACAACATCACGACACACGATATCTTCGATATCTTCGAAATTTTGCAGACGATATTGTCATAACCCGGCTCAAGAGTTATGACAATAACGGAAGGGACACTGCGGATTGCAATTAATCAAAAGGTTTATTATAACAAAATAGATAATTGTAAGCAAAATAATGAAATATATGGTGTGTGTTTGTCAGTATTCATCAGTAATGTAAGTGTGGATGAGTGAATAATAGGATGTGGGGTGTTGTCAGGTGCAAAACAGAACAGAAGAAGCTGAGAGTCGGCCAGACGCCCATGGCTGCTGGATGGAGAATGGGGAAGAGACCGAGCGGCACACGCAGTCGGCCTTTTATCCTGCGGGGGGCATCGGCACAGGTGTCCTAATCGGAAGATGCCACACCCACATCCACCGCTACCTAGAAATGGGAAAACAGCTGGGAGCCACAACAAGTTATATAGAGACAGGGTCGTCACAATATGTGACTGAAAAAGAAAAAAATACCCATAAAAAGGAAAATGCCTGTGATCTTGCATTTATTCCAAAACTTTGTATAATGTACAAACAAACGTGCACTGCACAAGCAAACATATTAAAGTGCATGAACATTAATAACTTTCATGTAAACAAGGACAGTGCTTTCTGGTAATGTAAAGTCAGTAGCAACTTGTCTTATCGCAACTTGGGGACTTGGGATATACAAACCGACGGGAAGATGAAAGAGGGAAAAAAATCCTTTCACTGCCCCGATTCTGAAAATCAATAAAAAAAAATGATGCAGACAAAATAAAGAAATAAATAACCGCGTCCCCAAAATATACGGGAAAAAGTGAAGTGCGTCCCCCATCAGTTCATTACGGGACAGGCTTTTTAGTTGCCAAATATGGGACAATCGCGTATTTTACGGGAGGGTTGGCAACCCTATCTAGACCACAGACGGAAATTAAATGAGGTTTTGTCATTTTCCCTAAAAAACGGGACAAATTGTGTCCTGGGAGAGATTTTATCTTTCCCGGGACAGGTGGACAGGTGGTGTTTGGAAAAAAATATTGATATTTGCCGTCAGTGTATCGATTATTTATTGCGACAGAAAGCACAACAATATATTGCAATATTGATTTTTTTTTTCACCCACCCCTAGTTGATAAGTGTATGAATAATTGTGTGAATGTTACCGTGGCAGCTGGGGAAACCCTGCCAGATGACTCCACGACGGTCTCCATGTGGTCCAGCAGCACAGCCTCACTGAACCACACGGGATTGGACGGGATGTCTGTGTGAAATGCAGTCTCAACAGCTGTTGGTACTGTCTATAAAAAAAAGAGGAGAGGAAATCAGAGTCAACTTAGGATAAGTGTTCATTTTTAAAATAAAAAGTTGCACAGTTTGACAAATACACGATTGGGGGAAAAAAAAAAAAGAGGGATGAACAGGTTACCTCAACCTCCTGTCCAACAAGAGTCCATTCAGGAGCAGGTCCATACACTGGCATGTGGACAGGACCTGTCACAACCACTCTGGGAGACACCCTGGGCGATGATTGGTTGTGGCACAACACCCCTGGCCAAGGTGAAGGGGGTGCGAGCTGATGGAGCACTGCAGAATGCAGACGCTCCACCAAAATCAGTCCTGAGGTGCACCTAAACAGAAAACAACATGTTAACACATATTTGTCATATCAAATGAAGAGCAAGTAAGGCTGAAGAAGGCAAAACTTACACCATCATAACACCACCATGTACAGCTGACGAAGGGGGAGGTGATCGGCCATATACACAAATGTTAAACCTGGAAGAAGTGTCACATAATCAATTATGTAATCACACAATTCTAAGAAATATCTGTTAGCACAGTGTCACTGAAGAGAAAAAAATACAACAAAAATATGTATTTTACAAACCCATGCGTGCAGCAACACGATGATATACTTGACGTAGCGCTGTTTGTAGTTCTGGCTTGACAGTCAGGCGAGGTGGAAAGTCAAGCACAAACACCTACAAAATAGTTGTATATATAAAAAAAAAACCCAAACAAACATAAAAATGCAAAATAAATTCATGAATATTCTTGTTATTGAACTATGGATCATGGAATTACTTGATATTGATAAAACAAAGTGGTGATGACATTCATGTGTTCAAATTTGTTTGTCACAGCAGATAAACAAACCTTGGGCCAGCGGTCCAACACAGTTGCCAGTAGCGCAGCAAAATCCTGGGCAGAGTCTGTTACAAGCCCGTGTTCAAGGTTGTTGCCCGGGGCGAGAACACAAAACCATCCACAAGTGGACAGAGATGTGAGTCTCCCACCACCAGAACAAAAACATAAAGAAACTCGTGGCTTGACAAAATCACGACCCATACCTTCTTGTCTGGTTGCTGGGCCTTAAGAACGAACTTGCACTGTTTTGTCAGTCAGTAGCAAAACGGGCCATCTTTGCACCCAGGTCGCTGACCAGTACCGCGCCCGATGTAAATTGACAAAAAAGAAAAATCTAAATATGTTTTTGTAAGATTTATTTGGAATACAACATAACAACACAGGCAGAACATGAAATCATGAACGTGGAAGTACTCACGATGTTCAAAGTCCTTCCGCGGTGGAAAAGGTGTCCAATCCCGTTTTTGCTCCAGGCGTCGTTTCATGGCCAGAGAGCGACGGAATGCCTTGGTGTTCGGCATCTGAACAATGAAATGAAAGATTGTGTCATTTTCAATGAAGGACAATGATAACACAAGTTTACAGAAAAAAGTGATGTTTTCTCACACACGACATCAAAACACAGAAAGCTTTCTATACCTTTGCAGCTGGAGACGATGAGCTTAAATCAATTAAGCAAAAGAAAATGTGTATGTGTACTCTTGGACCCTAACCCTAATGCCAAGTCTATGGGGTGAAATTTCAACTTTGTCCTACAGATATGGGGCCACTTGCTTTTTCATCAGGAGCCCCCAAGAAGCACCCACGCCAAATTTGGGGCTTCGAGTACTTGAGGAACCCCGAAACCCTAACCCTAATTTCAGCTAACGCTAACCCTAACCCTAGTTTCAGCCTTATTGTTAACCCTAATTCAATGCAAGTCTATGGGGTGAATTTTCAACTTTGTCCTAGAGACATGGGGCCACTTGCTTTTTCATCAGGAGCCCCCAAGAAGCGCCCACGCCAAATTTGGGGCTTCTAGTACTTGAGGAACCCCGAAACCCTAACCCTAATTTCAGCTAACCCTAACCCTAACCCTAGTTTCAGCCCTACTGTTAACCCTAATTCAATGCCAGTCTATGGGGTGAATTTTCAACTTTGTCCTAGAGACATGGGGCCACTTGCTTTTTCATCAGGAGCCCCCAAGAAGCGCCCACGCTAGATTTGGGGCTTCTAGCCAATGAGGAAAAATTTGGAGCAGACACGACAGGGTTACAGCTGAGAAGGCACTTAAGATCCTCAAAGGACTGTTGCCACTAACTAGACCAAACAAATGGTTTCAATGGACTGGTTAATTCTTCTCTCGTGGCCGGCAGCTCCACTGCCTTAGTGCTGGAGATGCCCGCTCAGGGGCGCCGCCAGGAATTTTGGGCCCCCTTCAAAAAAACAAAAACAAATGGGCCTCCTTTGCGCAGCGCTTGTCAAAAGCTTCACATTACTCTAAAAATACAGTATAGTTCAATAATAGTGCTTGAGTCCATCTTGACAGTGTCAATGTATTTTTATTGTGAATTCTCAACTAAGCAAACTCTTAACATTGATGAATGATTCATGAAAAAACACTTGATGTCTCTCGGACAAAGTTGAGCTTTGACCTTCATAGACTTGCACTGCATTAGGGTTTAGCGATAAGGCTGGAATTAGAGTGAGGGTTTTGGGGTTCCTCATGGGGTAGAAGCCCCAAATTTGGCGTGGGTGTGTCCAGGAGGATCCTGATGAACCTGAAAGTGGCTCCATGTCCCTAGGACAAAGTTGACCTTTGACCCTCATAGACTTGTATGGCATTAGGGTTATCGATAAGCGATACAAACCTGGTGAGTTTAAGACTT
Source organism: Nelusetta ayraudi (assembly GCF_046127955.1). Classification (NCBI taxonomy): domain Eukaryota; kingdom Metazoa; phylum Chordata; class Actinopteri; order Tetraodontiformes; family Monacanthidae; genus Nelusetta; species Nelusetta ayraudi. The sequence continues at coordinate 1,050,173 of NW_027466079.1, forward strand.
AGTGACTCGACGTACATGAATGTATGGGGAATGTATCATGCTTATTTTTTCAGCATGAAGAGTATTACCATTCTGCATCTAATCATTCAGCGCAACATGAACCATCCTATGTCCAAGGAAACAGCTACACAGTCAATTAGAGACACAGCAAAATGACTCACCTACATCCAGCGTTATGCGTGGCTTCATCACTTCATTTTTTTTCCAAACACCATAAAATTACACATTGGTGCAGAAGTCTTCCCATCTCTTTTTTTAGTTCATCAATGAATTTTCTGTTGCCCTTATCCAGAATGCGCCGCAGCTCATTCATCGCCTATAATGCAAGTCAATGTTAAAATCTGCAAAAATGCTTGCTTTTCATCATAAACCAAAACAAGTTAATCACTTACATGATAAAGATCCTTGACACATGGATATGCATCTAGGATCTTTGTTGGCCTTGTCCTGTTCTTTCAGAACATCACTATCAATGAAGGATCTTCTTGCTTGAAACTGCAGGTCAAGAATTTGGGAGACAGCATCTTGGTTGGGTTTTGGTTTCTTGTACAGCTCCTGCAGGGTCTGATAATGTCTGGCCTGTGCTGTCAGACCATCTTTGGCTGATGAAATGGAGGGGACAAATCAGTAAATCAGTCAAATGGATGAAATTGTTTGGAGCATCAAAATATATCAAATGACAATTCAAATGTAAAAATGCCTGTGATATATCATGATATCCAAAACTATCATAACATTGCCTAGCTTTCATACATTATCATTATGATTAAAATGGACATGTTTCTACTTATGTGAAGTGTGGCCATTATCAGAACTGCGCCCTGGTGTGTGACACAAAATAATTGTTGATCCACCAATTGCATCATGATCTTCTTCTTGGTCACTTGCTGAGAAGTCAATGCGATGCCTTTTCTTCTTGTGGCCCCTCTCTGGTGAATCTCTTGTGAAGATTCTCGTAAGTGCTCGCCTGTGGTAAATAAAATTTCACTCATTGAAAGAACAACTAAAGATGGAAAGTGAAAATGCACAGATAAAAAAAAGTATCAGCCAAAAATAACCACACGCGTCAAAATCTAAGTGCGCAAAATAATATAATCACTTACATGTTTCATTGTTTTGTCTTAATCCTTCAGCATGGGATAATAATCCACTAGTCTTTGAGACATTGCAGTGACTTCATGCTTAGAAGGGTACCAGACCCCCTCTCCTTGCTGACTGGCTCTCAAGATAGAAATCATGCTGATGACAGTGTTTCTCACCAGCCTGCATCTCAGCTCTTTGAACATGACACATTTCCCCTCACTGGCAGTGCGGGCCATCTGGAAGTAGTGCTTACGAGCTTGCTCCAACTCACTGTCTGTATAGAGGGTGGGCAAACTTTTTTAGCAACGGGCCACATGACAGACCTGCATCGAGTCGGCGGGCCACGGAAGGGGGGGTTGTAGGTAGGTACAGAATTAGTCCGGGTGCAGAATCGTTCTGGGCGTAGTGACTGCCCGATACGGCAACTCCATTGGGACATACCTCTACATCGCGGTCGAACGTGATATATGGATGGATCAGGGTCAAAACGCTATTTCGCGGGTGATAGATAGATAGATATATAGATAGATAGATAGTGTGTGTTGAATACATACATTCGTATATATATGTATACATATATATATATATATATATATATATATATATATGTGTGAAGAGAGAGAGAGAGAGAGAGAGAGAGAGAGAGAGAGAGAGAGAGAGAGAGAGAGAGAATTTCGTGTATACAATATAATACAAAGTACTGTAAATACGGTAGGGATTGACAGAAAAAAGAAGATAACCTTAATCAACCGATGTAGTTTGTCCTAATAGAGTTGCCGTCTGTGACGTATTTGGCATTCGCCAACTGGACAGAGGCGACTGCCAATTACGTCACATACGGCAACTCTATAAACGTACCGCGACCTATCCATATATCACGTTCGAATGCGATGTAGAGGTATGTCCCAATGGAGTTGCCGTATCGGCAGTCACTTCTGCCCTGGAACGATTCTGCACCCGGACTAATTCTGTACCTACACCTCGTTGACGGGGGGGAAGCACGCTATCGCTATCGCGCTACACTAACTCGGCAAAGTTACGTGCCGACAAAGTTTCGTTGGGGGGTGCGGTGTTGGGGGGTTATGACTGGCTTCACGCGGGCTGGACAGAGACACGCAGCGGGCCGGATGTGGCCCGCGGGCCGGGGTTTGCCCATGTCTAGTATAGACAACATACAGTATTGTGGAGGAGTAGGAAGCTGTGGGGTCCTCTTTGGGCTGCTTTTCACCAAAGGAGTGGATGTCTGAGGACAGATTGAAGATGTTCCTCCTGGTGAAGACACAGTTCCTGGCTTCATTCGGGGCAGCCTTGTCTGGTACGGTGGAATTCTCAGCCGAGAGGAAACCACATCCAAAACATTATGAACAAGAGAGAAACAATAGACCCAATTAGGAAAAAAGAAAAAAAAAAGTGTTATGCTCGATGTTTTCAGAGCAAAGTAGGTAACCAATCACATCTACACTAATAAGGGCCCAAATCCGTTTCCTCCTGAGAAAGTGTTCTGGTCCAGGAAAAAGGTCTCTCAAATCATCACAACGGAGGGTGTGGAGCAAGACTTCATCGATGTTGGCAGCTATAAAGACAGTCCAATCATTAACAAACCTACATTTTTTAACTGATGAATTTAATTCAACTTGACAAGTCAAACCAAGTTTGTTTTGTGCCAATTTCTGTTATCAGAATTAATTGTAAATGCAATTCAGTTTAGACATTTTGTCTCAAATTTGTAAAATACTTCTTTTTGAAATCAGTGTCAGCATACAGTTATTTTAATTACTTAGCGGACAAATCACAGTAATGGAAATTTTTTCATACCTACACATGACATACCATTTAAAATTGATACTGTGACATCATCCAGCTCATCCATTATTGGCCCCGGTTTGGATGTCCATTTAATTTCTCCTCAATCTGGCAGGGGAAAAAAATCATCATATTAAGGTCACAATTAGGACAAGCTGGCCTTCCGACTCAAGTTTTTTTACAATGCCCATCTGCCATGGATCCCAAAGTTCCCATGCAATTAAAAGTTGTGACACCTTATCTGAATGATAACCCTAGACAAATAACGGATTGCTAGTCATACAGACAACAATCAAAATTGGAGTGAAACTTGTAACCACAATGCCTGCAACATGGTGGTAATCAATAATCATCAAATACCAGTGTTCTTCGTGACAAAATGACAACATCTGATAGGATTGTGCCACCTTGAACTGCAATCAACTTAAATTTTGATAAAAACAAGCAAATTGTACCTAAACTACATCTTCAATCAATCCAATTTGAGCACCCTCTACCCCATAAACTGAAGATACTGCAATACAAACTTGGTAGTACAGTATTTCGTCATGCCACATATAACTAGGAATGCTAATTGCTTGTTCACATGACTAGAATTGCAGTACATCAATCCAATACAAAATACACACTTGTGACACTTGTCATCAAGCTCATAAATCCATCGAGTCGAGATGAGCACGTGCACGGAGTCGGACTCCGTGAGTTCACATAAACAGAGCATTGCGTTTGCATAAATTATGCACGGCTATCGAGCTAGAAGCCGAGTCCGATTTGGTGCACACAACCACACTATAATGCCTCTCAATGTCCTAACCCATGCCACGCAACACAAACGTGAGGGACCGATTTGAGTTTCTCACGGGACCAGCAGTGAAGTCACAACCGTCGCCCCACATGAAATGTCGCAGCAGGAGCCTGAGGATTTTCTGAGTCAACATGCTGATCAACAGGTAACGTAATGTTGGCTTCCTTGACGACATTAGACAACTCCCTGTTTATATTTTATCCATATTTTAGTACAAAGCCTCCTTGTTTTGTGATCTGCTCCTGTTTGACTTGTTCGGTTTTTGTTTTGACATTATGCTGTTAGTGTTTATTTCAAATTAACAAGAAGTACCGGTACAGATAGTAGGAAATTAATATAACACTTGCGTCAAACAAAGAATAACTAACTGTACATATCACGTCTACAGGAAGGAGCTGGTACATTAAGTGAGAATATTCATGAATATTAAGAGAAGATATATTCAAGGTTGTCCTGAGGTCAACTGTACCAACCATTGCCAGACCTTATGGAGCAATTTGATGTTATTGTACAGTAAAAATGGAATATTGGAGCTGTCGCAAAAAAAAAAAAAAAAGCCAACTTTAAGGCTTAATATCTCCAAAATGATACTGTACATATGCTTGATAATGACTGAGGATATAGTCAGGGTATTCCTCAGGTCAACTGTACCAACCACTGACAGAAATTATGGAGCAAAGCAATGTTACTGTACAGTAAAAAATTGAGTACTGGGCCCTTTTTGCCTGTTTGAAAAGCTGAAAAAAAATGGAAAACAACAACTTTGAGGCTTAATATCTCCAAAATGGTACATTAAATATGCCTTATAATGATTGAATATATATTGAAGGTTGTCCTGAGGTCAACTGTACCAACCATTGACAGAGCTTATGGAGCAATTTGATGTTATTGTACAGTAAAAATGGAATATTGGAGCTGTCGCAAAACAAAACAAAAAGCCAACTTTAAGGCTTATTATCTCCAAAATGATACAGTAATCAATCACATTTAGAAATCAAATGTTTCTAAATGTCAAGTCAGTAATGTCAAGTCAGTGCTTGATGTGTCATCAGCAGGCGTCGGCGTCAGTAATGGGGCATCGGCGGGTTTCAGGCGGAATCGCCAGGCGTTGGGAAACGTTGGCGGGTGTCGGGGGCTCGTGGCCAGGTGGCGGACGTCACGGCAGGCAGTGGCCAAGTGGGCTCAGTCCCGCAAACGCTGCTTACAGCTTTAATTTTGTATTGCTTTGATAACATTGTTTAAGTTGAGTTTAAATTTACACTATTTCTTTTTTCTTAGCTGCTAATTGTTCAAAAATGCTGATGTTAAAAGTGTGTTTGCACAGTAAATGTTATGGCACTTTAATTCATATGGCAGTACATTTAAAATAACTGGCCGTCAAGTTCCAGGAACTGACAAACTGCACTGTTTTTGTGCCTCACCCTTTCTAACTGGGACATTTGCAAGGGAACGCAGACTGGTTATGCTGCTCCCTGATCAAAGAAAAATGTTTCTGCTGTTACCTCAGAAATTGCCTGTTTTTATTGTGGCTCAGGATTTTGTAGGTAGATTTTTTTTATTTTTCATAAGGAACAGGATAACAGTAATGCCCTGGCATTGGCAATAAGCTTTAATTTTGTATTTGCATTTTTTTAAACTTTAGATTTACATTAAAAATGTTTCTGTGTAAAGTGCTGATGTTAAGTGTTTGCACGATAAATGTTATGGTGCTTTCGTTTATATGGCAGAACATTTAAATTAAAGTGTATGAAAGACTTCTTTTAAATTCATTATTGGCTTTTGCGTATACATTAATTGATTAATCGTGATTGATCAGGTAAATCATGCGATTAATTGCGATTAAAATTTTTAATCGTTGCCCAGCCCCAGTAAAAACATTTTTCTGGTGCCAGCATTTCGTGAGGCAGAAGTTGATTCATACTTCAGTGCCTTGGAGCGAATAGCTTCGCCACTCAACTGGCCAAGAGACATGTGGCCTGTCCTTCTCCAATGCAAGCGGGTGGGAAAAGCACAGGAGTTGGTGTCTGCTCTTTTCTTAGAAGACAGCCTGCAATATGATGTTGTAAAGGAAGCAATTTTTCCTGCTTATGAGCTTGTTCCTGAGCACTACCGGCAAAAATTTAGGAACCATAGAAAATCTAGTGGTCAAACCTTTGTCGAGTTTGCATGGGAGAAAAGCAACCTCTTTGATAAATGGTGTGCAGCTAATGATGTCAAAAATGACTTTGAGTCACTCCGTGAGCTCGTTCTTTTAGAAGATTTTAAAGACTCTTTGCCAGAGAAGGTGGTAATGTTCTTGAATGAACAGAAAGTGTCGTCATTGTCCAAGGCTGCTGTCCTCGCAGATGAGTTTGTGTTGACCCACAAAAATGTGATCTCATCTTCCCCCCCGATCGGACAGGCCTTCTGCTTCTCGTCCCACAAGAACCGAGTCTAGCCACCTCCCCCTTGAAAAGGCTAGAGGGAAGGGACTTCTGGTTTGGCCATAAGGCGGTAGACTGCGCGACACCAGGGCTCTCGACCGTCCAGGGTAAAAACTCCCCGAAAACTTGAATGACTATTGTCAGATATCATATTAACTACAAAGTGATCAGGGGAACGTTGGAATAGGAAGGAAAACTCGATTCAACCAAAACAGAAACACGGTAACAGACAATATGGCGGAACTACCAGCTTGCTCTGAAACAGAGGGAGATGGCGAAACGAACTCCTCGTGACTAACGACGCGAAAAAGGGCTCGGACATAGAAATTATTAGCAAGGAGATACGGGATTTAAAAATGGAATCAAAAGAAGTCCTTCGCACGTTTGGAGAAACACTGAGGAACGACGTGGAAAAAGACTTGGACGACTTCAAACACAAAATAAATCAACAACTTGCGAAAGTCGTCACCGAACAGGAGCTCCAAACCAGCAAGATCAACGAGGCTGAGTCGCGGAATAAAGTACCCTCATTCCATCACGATTACGCGACAGAGATGGTCCAAAAGAGAAAGGAGTACAACACTGCTAAAAGAATCCTGAAGGAGAAGGGCATCCGCTTCCAGACGCCATTCACCAAGATGAGGACCCACTGGGATACGGGAACTCGAACCTACAACAGCGCAGAGGAGGTAAAGGAGGAATTGGCGAGACGCGGCCTGGCGGAGAAGACGGCGGTGGCGACGGGTGCGGAGGGGCCTGCGGCACTCGGTACCCCACACTACGACGGAGTGGCAGTGCAAGGAGGGATCCTGGAGGGGCTACGCATCAGCAGCGACACGAGCCAGAGAAAAGCTACAAGAGTTTCAAAGATTCTTTGATTAAATTCAGAGAATAAAGGGAAGAAAGCTGGTAGGGATGTTCTAGTATGACCGGTGTTTTTAGTTGCCAAATTATTCAAATTGAATTCCCATGTTAATAGAAAAGAGACTGTGGGAAGTCCGGGTCGCTCCTTTTTTTCTAACGTTGGACTCATTTAGAACGACTAAAATCCTCATTGCAGGTTCAAGTGTCATTTCTAAGTTAGGTTAGATTTTTGACTGCCTTCACGCGGGCCGGACAGAGACACACCGTAGTTTGGCCATGCCTGATCTACAGGAAACACATCTCTCTCAGCAAGAGCTAAATCAACATGATTTAAAAGCTAAACTCGACCCAACTAATGGCAACAGAAGTAAGACCCGCCTGTCGAAACATGTCAACGTCTCTCTAGCCGAACTCGGGATGTTTGATGTTTGGAGGGACCTCCACCCGTTACAGAGGACTATTTTTTTTTATTAACATTACAGACAGATACAGAATAGAGGAATGTAAAATAGGAACGACTGACTTGTACTGACACAGTATTAATTACCTTATTATTTGTCTAAATAAGAGGAAGAAAATCACACTTTGGAGATTAAATGTGGGTATGCTAAATAATCCAAAAACACTGGAGAAGGTTAAGAAAGAGATTAAATGCTCTATGGAGGAGAACATAGATAGTCCAGTAGACACTACCATACTGTGGGACACAATTAAAGCTGTGATGAGAGGGAGGTTAATAGCGAGGGCAGCCTATCAAAAAAAGACGAGATGTGGCGAGGGGGAGGGTCTGGCGGAGGTGGAGAAATTCAGATGGTGGGTATAAAGGAAAATTGGGGGGGGGGGGGTGCCTGACAATGCCACCTGGGGAGTTGCAGGAAGAGCTTAATGGAATCTTAATCCAATTGGAGTTCTCACCTTGTCCCCCTATACATGCAGCTGAGAAATTTGAATTACTGACGGGAACGTGTCCTCCTCCCAACAGTAGGGGGTGGAGTGAGCCTTTTCAGCTGGTCAGCTGCTTTCGGTTGACATATTACATCATTACGATATAGAATGATAGTTCATAATGTACGTGTTACTTACTTTGCAGATAAGCTGTACCCTATTTCTTGTGCTCATGGTTATCTTAAAAGATAACCATGAGACAAGAACGTTGTTTGCTGTTGGAGGGCTACAACAACACAATGTCTTCGATGCTATGCTTTGTGTCGTCGCCACGGACCCCAAACTATCATTCTTGTTGGATGCGGGTTCTGCGCAGACTGGTGGGAGAGTTTGTGTACAGGTTTTGCAAAGGAACAGTGTCTTCAGTTATACACACGCTCATTAAAGTGCCGACCGTGGAGGAAGCTTGTGCCGCTGCACGCCGTTTCCAGCAGAATAACAGCGAAATTATCGAAATGAAAACAAATCAGAAAAACATCTCTTTGCTGTGCTTTTATTTACAAAGTTGAAATTCTTCTAACTTACAAAAAATGTGAACGAAAAGGTAGAAATATAAATACGAAGGAATACGTATTTGTTCAGGGCTGCGCAAAGCCGGAGCCCTGCATTTGCTGCGCTACCCTTTTAAAAAGGTCTCCGTTGCGCGTTATTTTAATGTGTCCATCTCTTTTAGAAGAGAAAGCATCGCCCCGGTCTCATCCTCTCTCCAAATGTCAACATTCTTATTCGCGTTTGCTGGTTGTTTCGCGCCGAAAGCAATAATTCAAATTTCTCTAGTACCATGTAAACGCACTGAGGCTCGCAAAGATTGCACTCCGGCGCAGGTGTGATTGATGACGCGAAGGTGGGGGCAACCCCACCTGCCACATCGGTAATTAATTCAATTAATTAATTAAAGTGCTTTTTGAACCTTTGGCCGCTCCGTAGATTGTGGAAACGGGAAATGAATTGACTCACAGCACACAGTCACATGCTTGCAGCCGGCTTGTAAGCACAACAAAAAAAAGAAAAAGACACTGAGCGTAGATGAGCACTAGGAAGGACTAACATGGATAAGGCGTCAATTGTAAATGGAAAGTTCCACTTCAAAACCCTGCCAGATGGCAGTCTTGACAGGACAAAAGTGATATGCATTTACTGTAAAGCTGTATTTAGTTTCCACCGGAGTACGAGCAGTCTTACGTTTCACTTGTCTGCGAAGCATACAGCTGACGCGGAGAGCCCTCCGCCCCCTTCTGAGGTAAAGCAAACCACGTTGGATGGTGTGGCACGGAGACCACTGGCCGCGTCCACCACACGCCAACTTTCAACAGCGGGGGCTAAATGGGTGTGGCTACGGCTTGCAGGCCAATTAATGTGGTGGAGGACGAGGGTCTGCGCGATATCATATTATTATACTGACTATGGATGAATATGACACTGACTGGATGATTATGGCACTGACTGTGGATTACTATGGATGCTGAACAGCTGTTATAGGCTATACTGCCTAACTGCACTATATCAGTCGAGTCCTGTACTGTATTACACTGCCCCCTGTTTAATGCACACTTTATTTATTGTTTTGATTTAATTTAATTTATTTTGTGCATCACAGTTTGATGCAATGCATAAGTGTCATCCTTTTGTCTTAATGGCTGCTGAAAAAAGGGGATGAATAGTTCAAGTTGGAGTTGAAAAGTAAAATAGAGAAATTTTGGTAGTACTCGTAATCATTACTATGTAATGTTACAGTTATGCCCATCTGTTATCTTTGTTGGGCTTGAGTTTATGATTATTTTTTTTTACCCTGTGCATCTTTTGTTTTGTTAGTAGTACTTGTCATTGCTCCAACACGAATAAACATGCTGCATCCCACTAGATGGCGCATTTGCCTTATTTACAAGCACCATGGTCATCGGAGCTGATTGCTGCCACTCTCAGCAGCGTGCATCTACTAAGGTCTACTAAGATTCCACAATCTATTACACCTCGTGAGCAAAACAGGCTACAGGTAAAATTAAACATCTTCAGTTGAGCAACTCAGGCAAGTTAAACTGATTTAAAAACAAACAAACACTATAATACTAGGAAAAGAATCCGCTATATGTCAATAAACAGATTGAGTATTCATCAAAAAAAATGCTTACTTTAAATAAGAAAATCCAACAAACCAACAAGTGCAACACTAAAAAGCAAACCAACAATCAAAATAATGCTTAATTGCCTTAGTTTCGTCCCACACTTATCAGCTTAGCTCCAAAGAATAACACACATTATTCACCTGGACAGAAGGAGGTTCTGAGGAACGTGTTGGTCCTGGAGCTTCCTGGTCAGGATGTTCGGGAGATCCCTCTGGCTCAATGTCTGGAGCGCCAACATATTTTAGAATTGCTCCTGCAGAGACAAAGCTCATTAGATCATCAAGCAAAACAGATCAGAAGCGCATTTTCCTATTTTATTATTACAGTGATGTTGCAGTAATATAGGAAAATTAAAAATTCATTTGTTTTTAAATTAAACATTATGGTTGCAGTGTCCCTTTAAAGCTTTTACACAATTACAAAACTGTCATTTTTAAGAGTTTTTGGCATTACTTTACACACTGTACTAGTTAAAGTAATAAAACTAAGATAAATGACCCACTGCCACAACAGTCTAAAATAGTCAACACCATGCCAAATAAAGTATTTCCATAAAATATTTCTTTGAATTATAAAACAGTAGCACATTTCTAATGAAGGGCCTACAAAATACAAACTAAGCTAAGTAAATTCATCCTAAGTTAAGGCTAAAATAACATTAAGAGTCAAATATGTGAACTGAACAATAACAGGGGACTGACTACAACAACAACTACAACATGCCCTCCGTCCCTCCCTCCCTGTTAGAATGTGAATACACGGGTGTGGAGTCAATCACTCATTCCCATGGCAGGATAGGCCAACATGGCAGGATATGGTCAACTTTCATAAAACAAACAAAAACGCTGATTCATGACGAACAAATATTAGCCAGCCAGCTAACATTTATCCGACGCTAGCTAGCTAGCTAGCAGGACAAATAAACAAACTTGGGGGGGGGGACAACAGCGTTTCACCTCCACCTCTCCAGCCCACATCACAAACAAATAACTTACCTTTCCCCTTTGCAAGTTTTTCTTGATCAGTTTTCTTTTCCTTCCGTTTGTCCGCACCGCTGGGATAACTCCTTTTTGATGCCATTATGGTGTCTGTTTGTTTTTAATCCTCTCGCTAACAGGAACGAATGGTAGCTGTCAATCATTCACATCATACCTGTCGGCGTCGCCGGCCCGCTACGTCACAACCTGCGTGACAGTGCGGCAAGCCCCCAGATGGCGTCCCATTCCTTTCAATGAAGTTGCTCACCCAGCGCATGGCTCCCAAAAACTTTTTGACTTCCGCATTGATGGGATAATAGAGCATGCGCAGTTGTGTCAGTGTGGAGACCATCACTGACAGACGTGCGCGCTCACGGACCGTACAAAATTCAACGTGGAAATCAATGTATTTTTTACGGAACAACTGACGATTGTTGTTTGGAAATTTTAGAAATAATAATAATAATAATAATAATAATAATAATAATAATAATAATAATAATAATAATAATTATTATTATTATTATTATTATTATTATTATTATTATTATATTAATAAAATAGTATTATTATAATAATATACTATTATTTGTGTATTAAACAAGTGAGCAATGTGCCACTGAATAATAAATAATAATTCTTTGAAGCAACTCTCTATGGACCATAACAGCACTGCCACACATATTTTTTAATGAATAACCTCTTTGGAAAGCAGACAAAGTAATGAAATGATTGGTCTATTTATTTCATCAGAACTAAAAAATAAATAAATAAAAACTCAACGATCTTGAAAGTTCCTCCCTGAAAGTTCCTCCCTTTCTCTTGCACCTGTCGATGTGTGTAGCTAACACAAATTTGCAAATATTTTGTCGTCCTCGTGGAATTAAACAGCACACCATGTTAATTTATCAGCGAGTGCTCTCTCTTTTCATGCAATTCATCACGCTTAACATGTAATGCTGAATCATGAAAGCTATGGAGCAAAAAATAATAATTACATAAACCACGAGTGAAATAAAATGTGTCATTCATTCAATAAAGATTTCATTCATTCATCTTCTATACCCGCTTATTCCTATTCAGGGTCACGGGGGTCTGCTGGAGCCTATCCCAGCTGTCTTAGGGCGAAGGCAGGGTGACACCCTGGACAAGTCGCCAGTTCATCACAGGGCCACATAGAGACAAACAACCATTCACACTCACATGCACACCTACGGACAATTTAGAACGTTCAATTGACCTCACATGCATGTTTTTGGAGTGTGGGAGGAAGCCGGAGAACCCGCAGAGAACCCACACAGACACAGGGAGAACATGCAAACTCCACACAGAAAGGTCCCAGGTCCAGGCCCCGGAATCGAACCCACGACCTTCTTGCTGTGAGGAGGCAGCGCTAACCACTGCACCACCTACTATTTTATTACTTAGTTGAAAATGCCATTTTATTTCATTTAACAAAGCATATCATTATTTCATCATGCATTTAATTGTTTTGTGGTCCTGTGTTTTAGTGCTTCATAATTGTATTCTGTTGTCAAATTTGCCCATCAAAGTCAGATTAGTAATCCTGTACATCAGTTTAAGGAAAACCAATTCTAGGTAATGGATTGCAGATCTTGTAGTGACCTGTTACAATGGAAAGAAATGTATACATAATAAGTACGTCTGTGTGCCCGATATTTTAGCTAACACTAAACTTTCTGCACAACTGTCTGCATTGTGCTTTTTCTTTGGCCACAGAGAACAGAAACTTCTGTAGTTCTTTGTTCACCCATGGTACAGTTTCATAAGCTTTTCAGTTTTTAATACGTGTTAATGTAAAAATCCACACGCGAGGCATTTAAAAATGGCGGTTTTGGACTTTCGTGAAAGACGGCCTTTGGCCAATCAGTGTCCTGAACATTGCTACGTCACCCTTATGGTCTCAGCTCTCCTCGCTTCGAAGCCCAACGAGGCAGGTACCAAAATCCTAACCCCTGGGAACGTGACTATTGTTTTTTTCAATTGAAGTTTTCGTTATTTTGTTCGTTTTCGTTAACTATTATAACTGTGGTCAGGACCTCCAGTGAGAAGATCCACTGGAGGACATTTAGAGCAAACAGTCAGACAACAGCAGCTTCACCACATCAGCTGAAAAATGGAGTTTGGATGCTTTCAGCTTCAAGTCGTGGACAGAAAATGATGCTCACACTGTCACACTGATGTTTTCTTCTCCAACCTTTTCTCAGCTCCAGAGGTTGGTGGTCTGCAGGAGCTTCTACAGCAGCAGAAGATCAGTCTGGAGAGGAGATGTGAACATGTGACTGAAGGTGAAGAAGCAGGAAGTCAAACTCTCCTCAACAGCATCTACACTGAGCTCTACATCACTGAGGGACTGAGTGAGGAGGTCAACAGAGAGCATGAGGTCAAACAGCTGGAGACCAAGAAGACCAAGAAGACCAAGGAGATCCTCCACGACCGTCCAATCAGGTGCAGCCAGATCTTTGAAGCCTCACCTGAGCAGCAGGGACTCAGGGAGTCAGAGTGGTGCTGACCAGGTCTCTGGGCTGGACTGGGAAGCCTTGGGGTCCCACTGGAGGAGCTGGAGGAGGTGACTGGGTCCAGGGAAGTCTGGGGGTCTCTGCTGAGGCTGCTGCCCCCGAGACCTGACTCCGGATACGGCAGTAGAAGATGGATGGATGGATGGATGGATGGATGGATGGATGGATGCCAGGTGATAGAACATTTCATAAAAACAGACTCTGCATTATAACTTCTATTACACTCTAAAAAACTCACTCCAATAGAACTGCACTCGTCCTTCTCTCACATTACATTGGATCACAATGACCAAACAACACAACAAAGACAATGATCCAACTGTACTGCCACGTCCAGACTCTGTGTAGGTCTGTAGGCCTCTTGGACCTTCATGTGAACCACTGCGTGTTGACTGGAGGTGAAACATGACTGACTGCTGTCCTCCTACCTGGACAATGCAATCTCACTTTCATTCTGCTGCAGATGGCCATTTTCATTTTACACCGTCCAAATTTACAGCTCAGGGCGCTGGGACGAATTCCAAATTGTGTGTAGATACAGGCCTACACTTCAAATAATTATGAGAAAAATCCAACGTAAAGAGAGCACTTCCATTCGGAAATAGTCAACATGAAATTTCGTCTTCTACTGACACCTGCTGGTCAAATTGAATAGTTGCAAATATTGTGAACAAGTTGTCATCTAATTCTAATCCTAAACAATATGGCCATTCCAAGTGAAGTATTAAGACAATTAATCAGGTTTGTACTGCTTGATTGAACACATTCATCCCGTTCCAGTGCACTAAAACCCACTTCCCTTCAGGACCGTGTCAGCGAAGCCAAAACTTCCTTGAGTGACGCTGTTTCCCAGAATGCAATGCGAGCTAGCGATTCACAATACTATTTCATCACAAACATGAATGTAAAAAATAAAAAGGGATGAAAAATGAAACTTCAGGAACAGCAACCATTGCAATAACAAGCAGAACTGGGCCGAAGTTTTATATTATGTACACCATAATACAGCCTTCTGGTGGACAAGCTATTTAATCCGTGTCTTCCTATGGCACTTCAGTGGGTGGAAGCTCATCGTAGAGGTCACGTGCTGGGTGGGTCACCCCACCAACCACCTCGGGGAAGGTCTAAGACAAGAGCCAATGGTTGCACTTGCAGCGTATCACCTGATACGGGTGAGCAAGTGAACAGAAAATATGGGTCAACGTGTGCAGTCTTAACAGGAGAAGCTTGTTGGCGGAAATTATGCACTACAAGTGGATGTGACGCTAATGAGTGCGGTGGATGAGGTGGAGCAATGCTCCAGAACCCGATTCAGACTACTCTCCCTCCACTTTTTTTGTTTTGTATGAGCAAAAAAACAACATAATGATAATCGAATAAGCTTTAGTTTATTAATCAGAATTAAAACAAGTAGGTTTTGCCCTTACAAGGTTGTAGATTTGTTATAGATGAGTTCCTTTGTTGTAGTTTGGCGCTTGAAAAACTATATATGGGATGTACCATGACCTGAGGGATTTCCTCATCCCATCCCAGCTTGGTTCTGATGCTGAATGTGAATGTATCTTGCTGTACATCCCACTGAGCTCCAAGGGCCCTCTCCATAGGGAGCTGGTCTCTGTCAAGGTTAAGTGTTTTTACCTCTTTAGCTCTCTGCTCTTCAGGAATGGCGGCCAGCACCGAGCGATGATTGCTCACCCACTTATTGAGCTTAAATCCACCTCTACCGCACAGGTCTGTTAGCTGCTGGTACAGATGTATTGCTTGTTCCACCGTGCTGACGGCCTTTAGACAATCATCCACGTAGAAATTTTGACCAACAGTGTTTATAACCTCGGCTGGGAAGTCATGCTGATTGTCGTCGAATGAAGCACAGCTTGGGGATGACACTGCCCCAAAGATGTGGACCAGCATCCTGTGCTCTTGTAGGTCCTTTGTAATGTCCCCATCTGGCCACCAGAGGAAGCGTAAGAAGTTTACATCCCGGTTGGAAACTCTTACTTGATGAAACGTTCCCTCAATGTCAGTCATGAATGCTACAGGGCCTTGGCGAAAACGAAGCAGCAAACCTAGCAGTGTACTTGTCAAATTGGGACCCTGCAGGATCTCTTTATTTAATGATGTTCACTCACTTTCAATCTCACAGCCACTAAAAAACCTGATTGTGATTGAGAGGTCGGAGGAGGGATGACCGTCAGGCTGGCTCGACTGCTCCTCCTTCTCAGCCGTGGTGCGTCCAATCAGCAGCCGACATCCAGGACCGCACCTGCATGGCGTCATCCACTCTCACACACACACACAGACACAGACACAAACATAGAGGCATCTAGACCCACCTGTGGGTCATATCACCCCCTCCCTTCAGAACTAAACCCTATTAACATACCTACAAACAAAACTAAACAAGAAAAACAGCTCAGTTCCCCCGAAATAAGAATTCCGCAGCTAGCCCACATCATAATGCACCTGCCAACACATTATCAACCCCCCTTCCTGTGGCAAATCTGGAGATTGAAGGCTTGCAGGGGCAGAGACCACCGCACCTACGAGGGCATTATAGTCTGTAAAAACCTAACCCCAAATTAACATCAAGATAGGCACTGTCAGAAGGAGAGCCAAAGCTTCTTTCTTAACTTTTCAGAATTGACTCTGTGTGCGTGCTTGCTTAGTTGTGGCATGTCCCTCCACTTCTATGTCATGGTGCAAAACTGACGTACGGCGGGGGTGGTCAGAAAACAATAGTGGGTGGCTCTCAATTAATTTAACAATATCATGACGGGCTGATGCAGGCAAATGGGACAAAAACGAGCTTAAGTTATTCATAATTTCAGAGTTTCCCAGGCGTGCCGAAGGAACACCGATTTTTTTTTTTTTTTTTTTTTTTTTTTCAATGAGCCGTCCCTCCGCCAATGGGCACGGAGGGGGCGGAGGCTCAGGCGACACATTTTTCCGAGCGAGTAACGCCGGTTCACACTGGACGCGGAAGCGCCACGAAACGCCGCGAAGCGCCGCCGAGCGCTTCCATTCGGCGCCCACGTTAATCAATGTGGTGGTTCACAGTAGACGCGAACAGGCGCGCGGCTCGCGGTATGCATTTGTTGTTTCGGCGTCTGCTCTATTTCGTGCGCGAGCCGCGAGCGATCCTCGTCTACAGTACAGGAAGTCGCTCAATAAAAACGAGAAAATCCGGTGAATTTTCAAAATAAACTAATTTCAAAATAAAAACCGAATGACAAATTCGATCATATATCATATTTGTATGTTATATTTGTCAGTACATTATATCAGAGTGCGAGAGAGATTAAACACACACACACACACACACACACACACACACACACACACACACACAAAGGAAGACTTGATCAAAATACGTCTGTTTGATCCTAGAGATGCCGGTCAATGATCATTATGAAAGAGGTCTTGTCTTGAGATGGACACCTGATTGCATGTTTCTATTTATTTACACACACACACACACACACACACACACACAAAAGTAAGCTACGGAGCAGGCTGGCTACGGGGCGAGGGGGGGCGATGATGAAAATTATTTTTTTTATCAAATTTTTTTTAAAGAAAAAAAAAAGAAGCTCAAGTGGGAGTGAAAAAAAGACTGCAGCTGAGCAGAAGCGCTTGTCGACCGTCGCGGAGCTGTTCGCGTCTGGTGTGAACCAGTTGGAGCCTCGCTCGCGAAATTCGTCGGCGCTCCGCTTCGTGGCGCTCCGCTTCGTGGCGCTTCCGCTTCCATTGAAATGAATGGCACGAGCCGCGCGTCTAACAAAACAGACGGCGCGAAACAACCTGGCAAACGCGAATAAGAATGTTGACATTTGGAGAGAGGATGAGACCGGGGCGATGCTTTCTCTTCTAAAAGAGATGGACATATTAAAATAACGCGCAACGGAGACCTTTTTAAAAAGGGTAGCGCAGCAAATGCAGGGCTCCGGCTTTGCGCACCCCTGAACAAATACGTATTCCTTCGTATTTATATTTCTACCTTTTCGTTCACATTTTTTATAAGTTAGAAGAATTTTAACTTTGTAAATAAAAGCACAGCAAAGACATGTTTTCCTGATTTCTTTTTATTTTGGTAATTTCACTGTTATTCTGCTGGAAACGGCGTGCAGCGGCACCAGCTTCCTCCACGTTCGGCACTTTAATGAGCGTGTGTATAACTGAAGACACCGTTCCTTTGCATAACTTGTACACAAACTCTCCCACCAGTCTGCGCAGAACCCGAATCCAACAAGAACGAGATTTTGGGGTCCGTAGCGACGGCACAAAGCGTAGCATCGAAGTGTTGTTGTAGCCCTCCAACAGCAAACAACGTTCTTGTCTGCCTTTTAAAATAACCAGGAGCACAAGAAATAGGGTACACCTTATCTGCAAAGCAAGTAACACGTACATTATGAACTATCGTTCCATATCATAATAGATTTAATATGTCAACTGAAAGCAGCTGACTATATATATATATATATATATATATATATATATATATATATATATATATATATATATATATATATATATATGTGTGTGTGTGTGTATATATATATATATATATATATATATATATATATATATATATATATATATATATATATATATTAACCTCTTTCATTGAACTCCAAAACATACATGGTCAAAATCCATATTATTAGTATGTTGTTGTTTTTTTTAAATGCTCATACAAAACAAAAAAAAAGTGTGACATCCACATGTAGTGCATTATTTTCGCCAGCAAGATACTCATGTTACTACTGACGACATTGACCCATATTTTCCATATACTCACCTGAACCACATGCCCTGCAGACACCCTGCAAGGGCCCCAAGGAGTGACGCACAACCAGCACGTGACCTCTACGATGAGCTTCCACCCACGGAAGTACCCTAGGAGGACACGGTTTAAATAGTATGGCTTGTCCACCAGAAGGCTGTATTATGGTGTACATAATATAAAACTTCGGCCCAGTTCTGCTTGTATTGCAATGGTTGCTGTTCCTGAAGTTTCATTTTTCCCTTTTTCCCTTTTTATTTTTTACATCCATGTTTGTGATGGAATAGTATTGTGAATCGCTAGCTTGCATTGCATGCTGGGAAACAGCGTCACTCAAGGAAGTTTTGGCTTCGCTGACACGGTCCTGAAGGGAAGTGGGTTTTAGTGCACTGGAATGGGATGAATGTGTTCAATCAAGCAGTACAAACCTGATTAATTGTCTTAATACTTCACTTGGAATGGCCATATTGTTTAGGATTAGAATTAGATGACAACTTGTTCACAATATTTGCAACTATTCAATTTGACCAGCAGGTGTCAGTAGAGGACGAAATTTCATGTTGAGTATTTCCTAATGGAAGTGCTCTCTTTACGTTGGATTTTTCTCATAATTATTTGAAGTGTAGGCCTGTAGTTGATGAGGAATCACGGTGTGCTAACGCTACTCAAACAGCTTAGATGAAAAAAAAAGGGAGTGTGATTTGGGTCTGTGGTACATTATGACAATCTTGGACTTGCAAGACTGAGGCGATGGTTCAATTCCCATCAATGTGTATTATATATGTGTTATTTAGCTCATCTATTCTACATTTTAAATAGATCACATTTGACATCTGACCCACTGAACACTTACTATTGAACATATTTTTAAACTATGGGCTATTTAGTCTTGTTTTAGGATATAATATAATTCATTGCACAAACTGTCAGGCTAAGTATAAGAGCTATAGTCTACTACAATCAGTCGTGCCAAAAAAGAGACATTGTCTTTATTTTTCATTTTTATTTTATTGTGTCAGCATTGAACCATACAAGCATGTAGTGTTGTCCAACAAGAATGCATGGCGAATCAAATCCCAAACAACCTATGAAACAATGAACACGTTTCCATTGCACTTCATTTTATTGAGCACTAGATGACCTCCTCGAGCACTGTGTCATTGAAGCCTCGAGTAATGAACCATTTTTTGAAACAAGTGTCGAAGCTTCAACAAAGCCTCGATCGGCCATCACTACCTACGGCTGCGTGCTCTAACACAATTTCAGAAGTGACTAACTGCAGAGTTGGGAGCGGAGGAGGGATGACCGTTAGGCTGGCTCGACTGCTCCTCCTTCTCAGCCGTGGCGCGTCCAATCAGCAGCCGACATCTAGGACCGCACCTGCAAGGCGTCATCCACTCTCTCTCTCACACACACACAGACACAAAGATAGAGGCACCTAGACCCACCCGTGGGTCATAACACTCCGTGTGGATCTTTTTACTCTGGCATTGAAAGGGGGTGCTAGCGCTATCCGTTTGCTAAGCTATGTACAGACAGCACCACCGCTTGCCGAACCACATAGTCACACTGTTTATATACAACAACTCGTCATCAATATCTCTAAAGTAGAAGTCAAGAACTTTTTTCAAAAACGATAACTAACTCAAACTTTTTTGTGTGTTTATAAAAACAAACTAAAACAAACTTAAATTGAAGTCATATTTCACTTCGTTTACGTCTGTCAAATGAATATTTGCCCAGGAAAATCTTTTCGTTTTACGCAGCAGCACCTAAATGCACGTCACGTTCTGTGACGTCACCCCTCTTTCACAGCAGTATGTTGACGCGCGACTCGCGGCGGGAAAGTCCAATATGCCACTTTTTCCCAATACGACGAAGAGAGTGACAAAAGCCAATGTCTTGTGGTGGAAAGACACAAAATATGTGGCTTGCTTCTAAAAAGGGAAAAACCCCGACAAACCTCCATTTAAGAAGCAGCAGTGGTGAACATGTTTATTGAGACTGGAAAGTAGACACGACAGTTTGACTCAGTTGACTCAAATATCCTGTGGCGATGAGAGTGGTTATGGCTATCTGATAAAGCAAGATTTAATATTGGGAATTTAACAAAATGAAAAGGAACCGACAACGCCACCCTGGGAATTTCACCCAGGGAGTTCTCCTAAACACAAAACTAATAATTAGGCACACAGGTAAGTTCTACGAGGAAGGAGTAGGAGACGTGGTTCAGAATGTTTAAAATATCAAACCAACTTTTATTCAACATTTAAAAATAAAAGGAACAAACAGACAAACACTTAAAACGGAGCTGCTGAGCTCCTTATTCTTGGTGTAGAAACTGAGGCTTACCGATGAGGGGGCCAAACGGGGGAGGAACCAAAGAAAACAAGGAACACCCCACTCACACGTGACACACCTGCAAAGAAAGTGAAGTGCAAAAAAAAGAAGAAAACAACCACAATCCCGGGTCACAGCACGCGAAGGGGCCCACCACCTGGGACACCGCCACAACCAGCAGCTCTCAGCGACTACAAAAGAAAAGATAAACAGTTGGTTACTAAAAATTCCCTAAAATCTGTCAAATGTACTGAAATAGCAAGAAAAACAAACAAACAATGCAATTACACACACACACACACACACACACACACACACACACACACACACACACACACACACACACACACACACACACACACACGTTCCCACCAACCACGCACACGCATACACGCACACACACCACTGTGGCTGGACCGGCGACTTGATAGTGTAACGTCTGCTGTCTGAGGGTCAGCAGTGGCGACGTAAGCAAACGAAGAAAAACACAACGAGAACGGAAAAACAACAAGTAAAACCAAGGCGGGACGGAAGCAACATGCACCGTCCACCGTCTGTACGGGGCGGCTAGCACAATCAAGTGCAGGCGAAGCGGCAGTGTTCCTGCACTTATCTTATAGGACCGAGTTTTGGGCCACAGGTCTTGATCACCAAGCGTCCTCCAGGTGAGGAGAACAACGAGGAGGCTCTGCGCAGCTTTGTGCTCGCAGGCGGCTGTAGTGTGCCGGTGAGGTGTTCAGGAAGCACTGTAAAAAGAACGGACAGGTGAGGTACTACGTACCTATGCTAATAAGCCATAATAATTTAAATGCTAAAATGTCCGCACCTGATCCTCTTAAAACTCGGGCACACAAAGCGGATGTTCAGTGTCCCATTGACCACAATGGACCACTAAACGAAGCTTTTAAGAAAAATGCGAAATGAAGCCAGAGAGCTAAAACAACATGCAAACAATGCCACAGTGCAGCTTTTCTCAAACGGGTCAATTTTGAAATCATTTTAATCAACTCTGTCTTCATTGATCAGAAGGTTTTTGCAGATTTGGAATTAAAAAAAATTTAACTGCAGGAATCATAAAATCGTCTCATCAGTGACGTTTATAGAGCCATTAAAAAATTGAATATGTGCTGAACAGACAAACGGAGGTGTAAGAGGCCTGTGTGACCAGCAGGGGGCAGCAGAGGACCGACAGCCGCAAGTTCCTCCTCAGAGAGGCCTGAGAAGGTTCTGCACCTTCAGCTCCTCCAGGAGGTCCTCAGCAAAGTGTCAGAGTTTGTTGGTTTTTTACCTCGGTCGGCAGAGTCACAGTATGAAGCTTGCAGCCAGGGGGCACTGCAGCTCACTCAACACCTACATGGTTTGAAAAGGAAATTGAGTGGAATTCATCTGGAATGAAAAGAAAAGCACAACTACAGCAGAAAAACTGAACACAAAGACGCACAAAGTTTGAACTACACACTGATTTTCTCCGGACGGGGGCCCCACAGGGCAAGCGAGACCGGACTCATCCCCATGACAGGACCCAGCCCCTTCACCCACCAGGAGGATCGGTACCCAAAGCAGGCCCGGGCACCCAGAGGCCCCCCCCCTACGGACCCAGTATGGCGCATCGACCACCCACCACTGTCAGACCCCCGTGTCTCGGGTCGGCGCCGCAAGTGGCGAGGTCCCCATAGGCCCAGCCGGTCTCGCACCCCAGGGGCACCGGACCGCACAGGGCCCATCCAGGGTGGGAAAGATGCCGGATCCCGCCCCCGCTAGCAGGCCGACCCCACTGTGTGTAGGGGTGTCAATGTGTGTATATGTGCACTTGCTGGTGTGTTGAACTATGGTGCGTTTAAAATGGAGGGGTGGTAAGGCCCTGGGGCAACCACACTGCTGCTGAGCAGGGCGGCGGCCGCAGTGCACGAACCACCCCCCCAAGCCCTAAGTGTCTATAATGCTATTAAGATTGGAGAGGGTCTTAAGGCCAGAAGGCCGGGCAGCGACCACCCAAGACACAAATCCGCCGAAAAAGAAGAAAATAAATAAATAAATTAAAAATTTAGGGAAAAAAAAACAAAACAAGAAAAACACCTATTATGTGACCAGGGGGGACTCCCGGTCAGGGTGCCCCCTCAGCGACATCGGGGCCGGGGACACCACAGGGATCCAGGAGCCAAAGGGGGCCCACCCCCCACCGCACCCGGGCACACAGGAGCGGTAGCCGGCGAACGCGCAGCCCCACCCCAGGCATGCGACCCCACCGCGTACGATCCAGCGCCAGTCCCCAGACACAGGGACGGACCAGCCCTCCCACCAACAAGGGGGCCCCCAGACCAGAGCCAGGGACCCCCCCCCGGAGCACCACCCCCGGAGCACCACCCACCAACCATCAGGCCCAGCCCCCCGCGTGGTAGACATCCCCCACCGGGGCACCCAACCCCCGACCCCCCACCAACCCGCAAAGCAGCCCAACCCCCCCCCCCCAAGACCGCACCCGGCCCGCAGCAGCACGACCACCGCTGCCCACATCAACCAGCAGCCTCAGCTATTGATTGATTACTCGGATGAAGCAGACATTCCTACCAAGGAGGTGTGGTCTAACAGTAAGTTCCTATATTGTGCAATGTGCAGGTGTTGTTTTGTTTTCCAGTTTGTGAGGATTGTTTTCTTAGCGATAGATAAGGAGGTGATCAGCATGCGAGATTCTGCCTTATCTGATGTGATATCACTGAGGTCCCCTAAGAGACAAAAAGAAGGAGTGGCTGTGATGTTGTAACCAACCTGTGCTGATAGATCATTGCATACTACGTGCCAGAATTTATTTACTGGTGGGCAATGCCATACAGCGTGGAGGTAATTATCTGGGACATTAACTGTGCAGTGTGAGCAGGTCTGAGAGGCGGTCATGCCCATCTGAAACATCCGCTGTCCAGTGTAGTGGATCCTGTGGAGTACTTTAAAATGTATTAATTGTAGAATAGGTTGTTTTATCAGTGAAAAGGTGTTCAGGCAGATTGTTCTCCAGAAATTAGAGTGAGGCTGGAGAGACAGGTCTCTTTCCCACTTAACAATTGGGATAGAAATCGTGCGATCTGTATTTGTAAGAAACTCACTCCAATAGAACTGCACTCGTCCTTCTCTCACATGACATTGGATCACAATGACCAAACAACACAACAAAGACAATGATGCCACTGTGCTGCCACATCCAGACTCTGTGTAGGTCTGTAGGCCTCTTGGACCTTCATGTGAACCACTGCGTGTTGACTGGAGGTGAAACATGACCGCAGAAATGCTTTTTCATTTTAAGAACGAAGCTGCATTATTTGACTCATAAAAAAAATCGTTAATAAATAATCCAAACTGCATTTTCATTTTCTTATTCATGACTGCTCATTCTTGTACTTAATTCAAATGAAGGAAAACACATTTGAGATTTAATTTTCAAAACATGCACCAGCAAAGAGTTACCAAAATTCAATATGAAATGTAAAATTCAAAAATGAAAAAGCAATAGCAGAATGCTTTTTCATTTTAAGAACGAAGCTGCATTATTTGACTCATAATTAAAATCATTAATAAATATTGCTATATGCATTTTCATTTTCTTATTTGTGTCGCACCTTTTATGACACAATCAAAAAGAAAACTGAGGGCATTGCTTTTTAATTTTCGTGGTCCTGCCCTGCACAAGAGTTACCACAACTCGAAAACGAAATCGCAATCTCAAAGTAAACGCGTGGCGCAGGAAAGTGACGTCAGCAGCTCTCCACCTGTGGGTATGGCGGTATGACGCCAAGTGTCATTTGCCTCCTGTTATGTGTAAATTCTAATGTTTGTGAATTTAATAAAGATATATGTATATATATATATATATTAGGGGTGTCAAATTATCGCGTTAATCGCGATTAATTAATTACATGCCTATTTAGAGCGTTATGTTTTTTAATCGCTTAATCTATTTTTTTAATCTAACTTTATTTTTGTTTTTTGTTTTTTGTTTTTTTTAATGTTTGTGTGGTGGGCTTCTTGTGCCTGCGTTGTTAGGGGTCACACCTTGAAGTGGACATTGATTGGCTGTCATTGTGCTTGGGCTTATTTAGCATACGATGATAGGCTCCCATTGTAGTTGGGCAGACAAGGGGAGGAGCGGTGAGTAGTGGAGAGACGAGGAGTGAAAATGGAGGAGCACGTGAAAATTGCTGGTCCTGTTAATGGGAATTTTACGTTTAAAAAACACCCTGACGGAACGATCGACAAAGGTAGAGTAATTTGTGTTCTTTGCAAGAAGGAGTTCGCTTACCACCGAAGCAGCTCAAGTATGGCGTATCACATCAACGCAAAGCACCCAGTTGCTAGCGCAACCGCCGCTAACGTTAGCGGTAAAGATGCTCCCAATTTGGCGAGCCACAGCAACACTCTTCGCCAAACTAAACTCGAGGATAACACCCCGCGCATGAGCAAGTCTGCGACCGAGAGGCTGACGAACGTTCTTGCCAAGTGGATAGCGATGAACTGCAGGCCGATAAACATCGTGGAAGATGAGGGGTTAACAGAGGTGCTGCAAACCGCGTCCAATGACCCATTATACAAGCCACCGTGCAGAGCTACAGTGACAACCAAAATCAGCAAGATGTACGAAGGTGAAAAAAAAAAGAAACTTGAGATTTTGGTGGAGGATTCGCCCAACTGCATTGCCATAACCGGAGATCACTGGATCTCAGCAGGTAACCACAGCTATTTTGGGGTGACAGGTCACTTTATCAATAATGAGTGGAACCTCAACTCATTTGCATTGACCATCATGAAATCGGAAACCAGGCACTTTGCTGATAAATGCGCCGAACAGTTCCTCCAGGTGGCAAATGACTGGGGAATTGAAGCCAAAATATCCACCATTGGTACAGACAGTGCAGCAAACATGCTGGCTGCCATGAGAGCCCTTCCATATGAGCACATTGCCTGCAATGCTCACATTCTGCAGAGGACCATCACGGTCTGCCTCGACAACAGTGGGTTTGTGGGTGTACTGGCAAAGTGCCGCAAAATTGTTGGTCATTTTAAGCAAAGCCCGGCGAGTACCACAGAACTTAACCAGCAACAAGTAGCACTTGGAAAAAAGAGTGAGCACCTCATACAAGATGTACCAACAAGGTGGAATTCGACACTTGCAATGGTCTCACGTCTCCTACGTAACCAAGAGGCTGTCCAGGCTACAATGGACCAACGGAACAACCACAGATTGGTCATGCCAACCGAAGCTGAGTGGGGGAAACTGCAGAGGCTGGAGGTCCTGCTTGAACCATGCAGGTAAGACCAAATAAGTAGCTTTCTTTACTTTAAATTTAACATTTACTTTACAAATTAAATTGGAAATCAGTTCTATAATAATTTAAAAATCCAGCTAAATTTATTTTGCAAACTTATCCACCTCTGCAGGTATGTGACTGAGCTGCTGGGTGGTGAGGCCTACGTCTCTTGCTCTATAGTGCTGCCTGCTTTTCGCCATCTGGACCGCATCATGGACATCACTGATGATGATCCAGCCTACGTGGTGAAGTTCAAAAATGCCTTCCAAAAGGAACTGGCAGCACGGCAACCTGATGTTAACAAGAAGACATGGTTAAAGTTGGCCACAGCGCTGGATCCACGTTTTAAGGATTTGAAATGTCTTCCAAGAGAAAAGAGGGAACAGGTAAAGATTGTAAGGATAAGATGGACTAATGAGTTCAATTTATAAAATCAATTCAAACTTTATTTAGATAAAGTTTCACACATAATAAATGCAACATGAAGTGCTTCTCAAAACAAAATATAACAGCCTACTGCACTTAGTATTAATGACAATCAGTCATTCATCCACCTGTCCATCTATCCATTCATTCATTCATTTAGGTTTGGACAAGTCTGGAGAACATGCTCCAAGCAGCAGAGCCTAGAAGAGCAGATACTCTCCAGCTCTCCACAGAGGAAGATGAGCCAGCTCAGAAGAAGAGGAGGAGCGCTCTCATTTTGGGGTCTGACTCTGACTCAGAAGAAGATGGAAATGAGTATGGAGAGCTGCAGCGCTACAGAGCAGAACCCAGCATTAGCATTGTTGACTGTCCCCTGCAGTGGTGGTATGATCACTCAGGAACCTATGAAAAGCTGTCTGCCCTAGCACGCAAGTACTTGGCCTCCCCGGCAACATCCGTACCTTGTGAGAGACTGTTTAGCCTTGCAGGCCACATAGTGCAAAAGAAAAGGGCAGCCTTGCTCCCAGAAAATGTGACCAAGCTTGTTTGTCTCAGCGACTGGCTGAAGAAGGAGAAATAAGAAGCATGAGGTCAGCATAGCTGCTATGTCTTCTGTAGCCTACTGAAAGTGATAGCTTAATGTTATTTTAGCACTTTAATGTTATTTTTGTTGTGCTAACTTACAGCAGTGTGATTGATGGGTCTGTTTTTTTGCAATTATTGTAAGCAGAAGTGTTTGTGTTCAATACTTGTATTGCTCAGTTTTGTTGTTAACTTACAGCACTTTATATTGACCTGATGTTTTCTTTTTATTTTCTATTTTCTATTTTGAGATTGCCAAAGGAACCATGCAAAAATAAATGACTTTATAAAGCCACTTTTTTGTTATATCAATCTTTTGATCTGCCACAATAATGGAATGAATTTAAATGTAAATACCTGAAGTTAAGAGCTTTTCTCAGCGCCTGTTGGGGAGCGATTTTAGGTTGAGATTAAAATGAGATTAATTAGATTAATTAATTACAGATCACAATTAATTAATCTTTCAATTTTTTTAATCGCTTGACAGCACTAATATATATATATATATATATATATATATATATATATATATATATATATATATATATATATATATATATATATATATATGTATATATATTTTCTTTTTTTTATTTAAAAAGAAAAGAAAAGAAAAAAAAGGTATGGCGGTATGACACCACTTTGCCATCGTTACTTCTTTCACGTCATTGAAGTTGCCGGTAATCGAGATTTAAATCGGCGAAAAACGTGGACCACTGACAGATCTCGCACCAGCATCTGCCACCAGTCGACGGATTGATCTGTTGCTTCGCATCCTTCGTCGGATGGACTGGTGGCCGACGCCGAACAGCTGTTACTCCACCCATGTAACAAATAGCTTTAGCTTTAATGTTGTGCTGGTGCATCAAGGTGTTCCATAACTGACAACAGGTTGGCTAGGGCAACCTTGTTTGCGTCCGTATCTGGGACAGCAGAATACCTGCTCAACTCGGTCCCGAGCATCAGATTCAGATACACTATTCAACTCCACCTGGGAAGCTAAATCCAGCAGGGTTTGAACAATTGTGTCAATGTGCGCCATGCTCAAATCTGTCCGACCAACGAGATCCGTCAGTGGTCCACGTTTTTCGGCGATTTAAATCTCGTTTACCGGCAACTTCAATGACGTGAAAAGTAACGATGGCAAAGTGGTGTCAGACCGCTATACCTTTTTTTTGTTTTGTTTTGTTTTTTTAAATATACAGTATATATATACATTTATTAAATTCACAAACATTAGAATTTACACATAAAAGGAGGCAAATGACACTTGGCGTCATACCGCCATACCCACAGGTGGAGAGCTGCTGATGTCACTTTCCTGCGCCGCGTGCTTACTTTGAGATTGCGATTTCGTTTTCCAGTTGTGGTAACTCTTGTGCAGGGCAGGACCACGAAAATTAAAAAGCAATGCCCTCAGTTTTCTTTTTGATTGTGTCATAAAAGGTGCGACACGAATAAGAAAATGAAAATGCATATAGCAATATTTATTTATGATTTTAATTATGAGTCAAATAATGCAGCTTTGTTCTTAAAATGAAAAAGCATTCTGCTATTGCTTTTTCATTTTTGAATTTTACATTTCATATTGAATTTTGGGAACTCTTTGCTGGTGCATGTTTTGAAAATTAAATCTCAAATGTGTTTTCCTTCATTTGAATTAAGTACAAGAATGAGCAGTCTTGAAGAAGAAAATGAAAATGCAGATTGAATGACTTATTAACCATTTTAATTATGAGTCAAATAATGCAGCTTCGTTCTTAAAATGAAAAAGCATTTCTGTTATTATATTCTTATTTTAATTTGGATTATGGTAACTGCTTCCATATAAAACAAATACATCCATAAATATATACAATGTGAGAATTGTTTCTTGCAAGAGCTGTACTTCAACCCATGACCATCGATAAAAGTGTACACATCTAATCGTAAACAATCTGCTGCAACCTGAATTTCCACTTCTGTGTCTATAAACCAGTCACAGCTTGACTGATGGCTCTGAAGAAGCAGTTTCCATCAGCCTCTACATTCTCATTTGTACACGGCGAACCTAATGGGCCTTTGCAATCAGAAATTGGAAAACTCGCACGGTCCAAATGAATCTTCAAGTTTTTGCAAAGGTCTAAACAAACATCAACATCAAGGGGAGAGAAGTTACACTCTTCATTGGTCACAGCACTGACAAACTCTACGTCAGAATTATCCATGTCAAAGTGAGGAGTTTTGCTCTTCTGAAGTGACTCACTGTTGCCAGCTGGTGCTGGAATTTTAAACGGTGACCGGTTTCGCCTTGATGAAAAGAACCATGCAGAACCTTGGCTAATCTAATACCAGTGCCATGATCTGCCACTGCATCTTCACTAGTACTAACTGATGATGGATCACAAATCACATGTGCGAGGCGTAGAACGAGCGGAGCAGTCAGAGGCAACAGAAGAAGAAAGAAAAGCCTCCTTAGCTTAGTTGATCTTCTATGTTGCCTCCTGGACGGTGCTGGCCTCCTCTGGCTTGGTGCTGACAACCACGGGAGCCACAGGAACCACGGGCACAGCTCTGGTCATCTGTGGCGTCGCCTCCACCTGATTAAAATAAGAAAGATGTGATTTTATGCCAATAAACATAGAAAGGAAAGCACTAGGCTTTACACGATCACGATTTTTATGCCGATCACCGATCAGTGAGTTTAAATAAACCGATCACCGATCCGATCACGTTAGGGGCAATAAATACTTGTTTCTGTACACCCCTTGCCTTCTCAGGAGCACCGTCTAAAGTTGTTTGCTTTAGCATCCGTTTCAGAGTTTGCTTTTCTTTTTCTTTCTCCGCGCTGCGTTTCTTAAACTCGACATGCTCCTCCGTGTGTATCTTTTCCAAGTGCCTGATTAAATTTGTGGTGTTGAAATTTTTTTACCAAAGTTCCCCCGCGAAGTACTGTAGCGTTGCATATATTGCAGATAGCTTGTGCTATGTCTGTTTCTCTCACTTTGAAAAACTTCCACACTCCCGACACGTTTGTTTGTGTCGCCCATGGATGTTGCTGTCGTGAAGATTCAAAGAAACTTTATTGTCCGTCACATAGCGACAGTACTCAAAACAGGAAGAGGCACGAAGACGAAAATGAAGGCCTTTGAATCATGAATCATTATGTCTCGGATACAAACAAATAAACATGTCAATGCTGTGAAACTACTTTGGAGGAAATGAGACGGATTAAAAAAGTTTCAACACGACCATGACGTCATTGATCGGTGATTCATAACATGACGCCCGATCACGAACGTTTCAAAAAATGCCAAATATCGGCCGATCCGATACAGCCGATAAGATCGGTGTAAAGCCTAGAAAACACACACAGGTGATGAAGTGGAAATGAATAAGTACAAACCTGCTGCACTGCTGTGACATTGCTGGAGGCAGACTCAGTCATGTGGACAGTTGAACGTGTTGCCCACACCTGCAAATACAAGGACACAAAGTAACGTTTAAAGAACTGCATTTATTGTCCTATCACAAAGATGCACACAATGAAATACACATATCCCAAATACCAACATCTCACTTGTTTGTTTTGGTTTTTGAGGCAACGCGTGCTGATCGACGTCTCAGGCTGGACGTCTGGAAGAACATAAAGAAATTAATTCATAAACAAAGTAACACACTAATTAAACTGTACATGTACTGTACATATATGATCTTGTGTTGATAATAGGGGTGGGGCGATACGGCTAACCCACGATTCGATACTGTGACGATATTTGGCCCACGATAATGACAACATCACGACACACGATATCTTTGAAATTTTGCAGACGATATTGTCATAACCCGGCTCAAGAGTTATGACAATAACGGAAGGGACACTGCGGATTGCAATTAATCAAAAGGTTTATGATAACAAAATAGATAATTGTAAGCAAAATAATGAAATATATGGTGTGTGTTTGTCAGTATTCATCAGTAATGTAAGTGTGGATGAGTGAAGAATAGGATGTGGGGTGTTGTCAGGTGCAAAACAGAACAGAAGAAGCTGAGAGTCAGCCAGACGCCCATGGCTGCTGGATGGAGAATGGGGAAGAGACCGAGCGGCACACGCAGTCGGCCTTTTATCCTGCGGGGGGCATCGGCACAGGTGTCCTAATCGGAAGATGCCACTCCCACATCCACCGCTACCTAGAAATGGGAAAAAAGCTGGGAGCCACAACAAGTTATATAGAGACAGGGTCGTCACAATATGTGACTGAAAAAGAAAAAAATACCCATAAAAAGGAAAATGCCTGTGATCTTGCATTTATTCCAAAACTTTGTATAATGTACAAACAAACGTGCACTGCACAAGCAAACATATTAAAGTGCATGAACATTAATAACTTTCATGTAAACAAGGACAGTGCTTTCTGGTAATGTAAAGTCAGTAGCAACTTGTCTTATCGCAACTTGGGGACTTGGGATATACAAACCGACGGGAAGATGAAAGAGGGAAAAAAATCCTTTCACTGCCCCGATTCTGAAAATCAATAAAAAAAAAATGATGCAGACAAAATAAAGAAATAAATAACCGCGTCCCCAAAATATACGGGAAAAAGTCAGTTCATCAGTTCATTACGGGACAGGCTTTTTTAGTTGCCAAATATGGGACAATCGCGTATTTTACGGGAGGGTTGGCAACCCTATCTAGACCACAGACGGAAATTAAATGAGGTTTTGTCATTTTCCATAAAAAACGGGACAAATTGTGTCCCGGGAGAGATTTTATCTTTCCCGGGACAGGTGGACAGGTGGTGTTTGGAAAAAAATATTGATATTTGCCGTCAGTGTATCGATTATTTATTGCGACAGAAAGCACAACAATATATTGCAATATTGATTTTTTTTTTTCACCCACCCCTAGTTGATAAGTGTATGAATAATTGTGTGAATGTTACCGTGGCAGCTGGGGAAACCCTGCCAGATGACTCCACGACGGTCTCCATGTGGTCCAGCAGCACAGCCTCACTGAACCACACGGGATTGGACGGGATGTCTGTGTGAAATGCAGTCTCAACAGCTGTTGGTACTGTCTATAAAAAAAAGAGGAGAGGAAATCAGAATCAACTTAGGATAAGTGTTCATTTTTAAAATAAAAAGTTGCACAGTTTGACAAATACACGATTGGGGGGAAAAAAAAAAAAGAGGGATGAACAGGTTACCTCAACCTCCTGTCCAACAAGAGTCCATTCAGGAGCAGGTCCATACACTGGCATGTGGACAGGACCTGTCACAACCACTCTGGGAGACACCCTGGGCGATGATTGGTTGTGGCACAACACCCCTGGCCTAGGTGAAGGGGGTGCGAGCTGATGGAGCACTGCAGCATGCAGACGCTCCACCAAAATCAGTCCTGAGGTGCACCTAAACAGAAAACAACATGTTAACACATATTTGTCATATCAAATGAAGAGCAAGTAAGGCTGAAGAAGGCAAAACTTACACCGTCATAACACCACCATGTACAGCTGACGAAGGGGGAGGTGATCGGCCATATACAAAAATGTTAAACCTGGAAGAAGTGTCACATAATCAATTATGTAATCACACAATTCTAAGAAATATCTGTTAGCACAGTGTCACTGAAGAGAAAAAAATACAACAAAAATGTGTATTTTACACACCCATGCGTGCAGCAACACGATGATATACTTGACGTAGCGCTGTTTGTAGTTCTGGCTTGACAGTCAGGCGAGGTGGAAAGTCAAGCACAAACACCTACAAAATAGTTGTATATATAAAAAAAAAACCCAAACAAACATAAAAATGCAAAATAAATTCATGAATATTCTTGTTATTGAACTATGGATCATGGAATTACTTGATATTGATAAAACAAAGTGGTGATGACATTCATGTGTTCAAATTTGTTTGTCACAGCAGATAAACAAACCTTGGGCCAGCGGTCCAACACAGTTGCCAGTAGCGCAGCAAAATCCTGGGCGGAGTCTGTTACAAGCCCGTGTTCAAGGTTGTTGCCCGGGGCGAGAACACAAAACCATCCACAAGTGGACAGAGATGTGAGTCTCCCACCACCAGAACAAAAACATAAAGAAACTCGTGGCTTGACAAAATCACGACCCATACCTAGACTTGTCTGGTTGCTGGGCCTTAAGAACGAACTTGCACTGTTTTGTCAGTCAGGAGCAAAACGGGCCATCTTCGCACCCAGGTCGCTGACCAGTACCGCGCCCTGTGTAAATTGACAAAAAAGAAAAATCTAAATATGTTTTTGTAAGATTTATTTGGAATACAACATAACAACACAGGCAGAACATGAAATCATGAACGTGGAAGTACTCACGACGTTCAAAGTCCTTCCGAGGTGGAAAAGGTGTCCAATCCTGTTTTTGCTCCAGGCGTCGTTTCATGGCCAGAGAGCGACGGAATGCCTTGGTGTTCGGCATCTGAACAATGAAATGAAAGATTGTGTCATTTTCAATGAAGGACAATGATAACACAAGTTTACAGAAAAAAGTGATGTTTTCTCACACACGACATAAAAACACAGAAAGGTTTCTGTACCTTTGCAGCTGGAGACGATGAGCTTAAATCAAAAAAGCAAAAGAAAATGTGTATGTGTACTCTTGGACCCTAACCCTAATGCCATACAAGTCTATGGGGTGAAATTTCAACTTTGTCCTACAGATATGGGGCCACTTGCTTTTTCATCAGGAGCCCCCAAGAAGCGCCCACGCCAAATTTGGGGCTTCTAGTACTTGAGGAACCCCGAAACCCTAACCCTAATTTCAGCTAAGCCTAACCCTAACCCTAGTTTCAGCCTTATTGTTAACCCTAATTCAATGCAAGTCTATGGGGTGAAATTTCAACTTTGTCCTAGAGACATGGGGCCACTTGCTTTTTCATCAGGAGCCCCCAAGAAGCGCCCACGCCAAATTTGGGGCTTCTAGTACTTGAGGAACCCTGAAACCCTAACCCTAATTTCAGATAACCCTAACCCTAACCCTAACCCTAGTTTCAGCCTTATTGTTAACCCTAATTCAATGCAAGTCTATGGGGTGAATTTTCAACTTTGTCCTAGAGACATGGGGACACTTGCTTTTTCATCAGGAGCCCCCAAGAAGTGCCCACGCTAGATTTGGGGCTTCTAGCCAATGAGGAAAAATTTGGAGCAGACACAACAGGGTTACAGCTGAGAAGGCACTTAAGATCCTAAAAAGGACTGTTGCCACTCACTAGACCAAACAAATGGTTTCAATGGACTGGTTAATTCTTCTCTCGTGGCCGGCAGCTCCACTGCCTTAGTGCTGGAGATGAACGCTCAGGGGTGCCGCCAGGAATTTTGGGCCCCCTGAAAAAAAACAAAAACAAATGGGCCTCCTTTGCGCAGCGCTTGTCAAAAGCTTCACATCACTCAAAAAATACAGTATAGTTCAATAATAGTGCTTGAGTCCATCTTTGACAGTGTCAATGTATTTTTATTGTGAATTCTCCTAAAAAGCAAACTCTTAACATTGATGAATGATTCATGAAAAAAACACTTGATGTTTCTCGGACAAAGTTGAGCTTTGACCCTCATAGACTTGCACTGCATTAGGGTTTAGCGATAAGGCTGGGTTTTGGGGTTCCTCAAGAACTAGAAGCCCCAAATTTGGCGTGGGCGCTTCTTGGGGGCTCCTGATGAAAAAGCAAGTGGCCCCATGTCCCTATGACAAAGTTGACCTTTGACCCTCATAGACTTGCATGGCATTAGGGGTATCGATAAGCGATACAAACCTGGTGAGTTTAAGACTTAGTGACTCTACGTACATGAATGTATGGGGTACCCCGTCCTTACTTTGTTCCAACCTTCCCTCCACAAACCTGGCTGTCCAGTGCAGAAGTCAAAGTGAGAGAAAGAAATAAACACTTAAATTGAGAAAGAACAGGCTAGAAACAAGTCAAATTATCTGCCAATGCAGTAAGATATTTAGACTAGATTTCTTAAAATAAGACGATATATCTAGGCATTTGAAGAATGGAAAAACACTTGAAATAAACAGTAAAGCACTCATTCCAAGGACTGTACTAAGTCAAATAAACTTGATACTAGCTTCTCAATTCTTTTTTCACGTTTGCTTCTTTCTTAATTTGAATGAAAAGATCTTAAAACCAGACCTACTAACAGTGCAATTCTTCTTAATTTAAGTGTTCACAATATTAGCTTTTTTTTCTCAATATGAGACAAAGCATCCACCCCCCCTACGCCCAAAAAAGATAATTCAGCAAACAGAATTAATATTGTCAACAACTATTTATTCACTTAAATTGCTGACAGTGCCTTCACTGCCTTGTAATAAAAACGTCACTAAGGCATTGCATCTTAAAACAATCTCAAGCAATCATTTCTAGAACGCAAGTAATGTTGTGTTGTTACAATATTCACCGTCATCATTATTGAATATTGATTCAGATTCCCTGACACAAAAAATACAAAAACAGTATGGGGACAGCATATAGTGTTGTGTTCCTATCACCACTGATAACATGTTTGTTCCAACAGACTCCCACCCACCCTCAAGTTACAACTACCAGGGGAGTGTATCACTACCTGTGCCTAGTACACAGCTCTACTCCCCAATAAAATCTTTCCATTCTGCCATGGTCTTTTTTGTATGAGGCTGTGGTGTCTCACTCATGGATAGTATCCTGTAGCACTTCTGTCTGAATGACAGAGAGAAGGGTTGCCACACACTTTTGGATATGTGAGGTGCAGGGCATAGTAGTAATCCATCAGATGAAGCAGACCGTCACTCAAGTCTTCCTTGGCAAGCGTGGTGGCGGGAGTGGCTCCAAGCCAGATGAGACAGCGGGTCCCATCAAACAGCAACACAGGGGTGCAGAAAGACCTCTTCTGCGAGTACATTGTGGGATCTTCTGTTGGCTAAAGAAAAAGAAGAAGGAAACGCCACATCCATGCATGGAACTATGAAGTGTTGAATGTGAGAAAATGCGAACAAACTTTCACCTGAATGACATGAAGCAGTGCCTCACTGGCATGTCCCACTCACCTACATCCAGCGTTATGCGTGGCTTCATCACTTCATTTTTTTTCCAAACACCATAAAATTACACATTGGTGCAGAAGTCTTCCCATCTCTTTTTTTAGTTCATCAATGAATTTTCTGTTGCCCTTATCCAGAATGCGCCGCAGCTCATTCATCGCCTATAATGCAAGTCAGTGTTAAAATCTGCAAAAATGCTTGCTTTTCATCATAAACCAAAACAAGTTAATCACTTACACGATAAAGATCCTTGACACATGGATATGCATCCAGGATCTTTGTTGGCCTTGTCCTGTTCTTTCAGAACATCACTATCAATGAAGGATCTTCTTGCTTGAAACTGCAGGTCAAGAATTTGGGAGACAGCATCTTGGTTGGGTTTTGGTTTCTTGTACAGCTCCTGCAGGGTCTGATAATGTCTGGCCTGTGCTGTCAGACCATCTTTGGCTGATGAAATGGAGGAGACAAATCAGTAAATCAGTCAAATGGATGAAATTGTTTGGAGCATCAAAATATATCAAATGACAATTCAAATGTAAAAATGCCTGTGATATATCATGATATCCAAAACTATCAAAACATTGCCTAGCTTTCATACATTATCATTATTATTAAAATGGACATGTTTCTACTTATGTGAAGTGTGGCCATTATCAGAACTGCGCCCTGGTGTGTGACACAAAATAATTGTTGATCCACCAATTGAGTCTGCATCATGATCTTCTTCTTGGTCACTTGCTGAGAAGTCAATGCGATGCCTTTTCTTCTTGTGGCCCCTCTCTGGTGAATCTCTTGTGAAGATTCTTGTAAGTGCTCGCCTGTGGTAAATAAAATTTCACTCATTGAAAGAACAAATAAAGATGGAAAGTGAACATGCACAGATAAAAAAAGTATCAGCCAAAAATAACCACACGCTTCAAAATCTAAGTGCGCAAAATAATATAATCACTTACATGTTTCATTGTTTTGTCTTAATCCTTCAGCATGGGATAATACTCCACTAGTCTTTGAGACATTGCAGTGACTTCATGCTTAGAAGGGTACCGGACCCCCTCTCCTTGCTGACTGGCTCTCAAGATAGAAATCATGCTGGTGACAGTGTTTCTCACCAGCCTGCGTCTCAGCTCTTTGAACATGACACATTTCCCCTCACTGGCAGTGCGGGCCATCTGGAAGTAGTGCTGACGAGCTTGTGAAGAGAGAGAGAGAGAGAGAGAGAGAGAGAGAGAGAGAGAGAGAGAGAGAGAGAGAGAGAGAGAGAGAGAGAGAGAATTTCGTGTATACAATATAATACAAAGTACTGTAAATACAGCAGGGATTGACAGAAAAAAAAAGATAACCTTAATCAACCGATGTAGTTTGTCCTAATAGAGTTGCCGTATGTGACGTTGTTGGCATTCGCCCACTGGACAGAGACGACTGCCAATTACGTCACATACGGCAACTCTATAAACGTACCGCGATCTATCCATATATCACGTTCGAACGCGATGTAGAGGTATGTCCCAATGGAGTTGCCGTATCGGCAGTCACTTCTGCCCGGAACGATTCTGCACCCGGACTAATTCTTTACCTACACCTCGTTGACGGGGGGGAAGCACGCTATCGCTATCGCGCTACACTAACTCGGCAAAGTTACGTGCCAACAAAGTTTCGTTGGGGGGTGCGGTGTTGGGGGGTTATGACTGGCTTCACGCGGGCCGGACAGAGACACGCAGCGGGCCGGATGTGGCCCGCGGGCCGGGGTTTGCCCATGTCTAGTATAGACAACATATTGTGGAGGAGCAGGAAGCTGTAGGGTCCTCTTTGGGCTGCTTTTCACCACAGGAGTGGATGTCTGAGGACAGATTGGAGATGTTCCTCCTGGTGAAGACACAGTTCCTGGCTTCATTCGGGCAGCCTTGTCTGGTACGGTGGAATTCTCAGCCGAGAGGAAACCAGATCCAAAACATTATGAACAAGAGAGAAACAATAGACACAATTAGGAAAAAAGAAAAAAAAAGTGTTATGCTCGATGTTTTCAGAGCAAAGTAGGTAACCAATCACATCTACACTAATAAGGGCCCAAATCCGTTTCCTCCTGAGAAAGTGTTCTGGTCCAGGAAAAAGGTCTCTCAAATCATCACGACTGAGGGTGTGGAGCAAGACTTCATCGATGTTGGCAGCTATAAAGACAGTCCAATCATTAACAAACCTTTTAGACTTAACAACTCATACATTTTTTCACTAATGAATTTAATTCAACTTGACAAGTCAAACCAAGTTTGTTTTGTGCCAATTTCTGTTATCAGAATTAATTGTAAATGCAATTCAGTTTAGACATTTTGTCTCAAATTTGTAAAATACTTCTTTTTGAAATCAGTGTCAGCATACAGTTATTTTAATTACTTAGCGGACCAATCAAAGTCATGGAAATTTTTTCATACCTACACATGACATACCATTTAAAATTGATACTGTGACATCATCCAGCTCATCCATTATTGGCCCCGGTTTGGATGTCCATTTCATTTCTCCTCAATCTGGCAGGGGAAAAAAAATCATCATATTAAGGTCACAATTAGGACAAGCTAGCCTTCCGACTCAAGATCCGTTTTTTTACAATGCCCATCTGCCATGGATCCCAAAGTTCCCATGCAATTAAAAGTTGTGACACCTTATCTGAATGATAACCCTAGACAGCTCAACGGATTGCTAGTCATACAGACAACAATCAAAATTGGAGTGAAACTTGTAACCACAATGCCTGCAACATGGTGGTACTTATGGTAATAATCATCAAATACCAGTGTTCTTCGTGACAAAATGACAACATCTGATAGGATTGTGCCACCTTGAACTGCAATCAACTTAAATTTTGATAAAAACAAGCAAATTGTACCTAAACTACATCTTCAATCAATCCAATTTGAGCACCCTCTACCCCATAAACTGAAGATACTGCAATACAAACTTGGTAGTACAGTATTTCGTCATGCCACATATAACTAGGAATACTAATTGCTTGTTCACATGACTAGAATTGCAGTACATCAATCCAATACAAAATACACACTTGTCATCAAGCTCATAAATCCATTGAGTCGAGATGAGCATGTGCAAGGAGTCGGACTCCGTGAGTTCACATAAACAGAGCATTGCGTTTGCGTAAATTATGCACGGCTATCGAGCTAGAAGCCGAGTCCGATTTGGTGCACACAACCACACTATAATGCCTCTCAATGTCCTAACCCATGCCACGCAACAAACGTGAAGAACCGATTTGAGTTTCTCACGGGACCAGCAGTGAAGTCACAACCGTCGCCCCAAATGAAATGTCGCAGCAGGAGCCTGAGGATTTTCTGAGTCAACATGCTGATCAACAGGTAACGTAATGTTGGCTTCCTTGACGACATTAGACAACTCCCTGTTTATATTTTATCCATATTTTAGTACAAAGCCTCCTTGTTTTATGATCTTTGACTTGTTCGGTTTTTGTTTTGACATTATGCTGTTAGTGTTTATTTCAAATTAACAAGAAGTACCGGTACAGATAGGAGGAACTTAATATAACACTTGCGTCAAACAAAGAATAACTAACTGTACATATCATGTCTACAGGAAGGAGCTGGTACATTAAGTGAGAATATTCAAGAATATTAAGAGAAGATATACTCAAGGTTGTCCTGAGGTCAACTGTACCAACCATTGACAGAGCTTATGGAGCAATTTGATGTTATTGTACAGTAAAAATGGAATATTGGAGCTGTCGCAAAACAAAACAAAAAGCCAACTTTAAGGCTTATTATCTCCAAAATGATACAGTAATCAATCACATTTAGAAATCAAATGTTTCTAAATGTCAAGTCAGTAATGTCAAGTCAGTGCTTGATGTGTCATCAGCAGGCGTCGGCGTCAGTAATGGGGCATCGGCGGGTTTCAGGCGGAATCGCCAGGCGTTGGGAAACGTTGGCGGGTGTCGGGGGCTCGTGGCCAGGTGGCGGACGTCACGGCAGGCAGTGGCCAAGTGGGCTCAGTCCCGCAAACGCTGCTTACAGCTTTAATTTTGTATTGCTTTGATAACATTGTTTAAGGTGAGTTTAAATTTACACTATTTCTTTTTTCTTAGCTGCTAATTGTTCAAAAATGCTGATGTTAAAAGTGTGTTTGCACAGTAAATGTTATGGCACTTTAATTCATATGGCAGTACATTTAAAATAACTGGCCGTCAAGTTCCAGGAACTGACAAACTGCACTGTTTTTGTGCCTCACCCTTTCTAACTGGGACATTTGCAAGGGAACGCAGACTGGTTATGCTGCTCCCTGATAAAAGAAAAATGTTTCTGCTGTTACCTCAGAAATTGCCTGTTATTATTGTGGCTCAGGATTTTGGAGGTAGATTTTTTTTTATTTTTCATAAGGAACAGGATAACAGTAATGCCCTGGCATTGGCAATAAGCTTTAATTTTGTATTTGCATTTTTTTTTAACTTTAGATTTACATTAAAAATGTTTCTGTGTAAAGTGCTGATGTTAACTGTTTGCACAATAAATGTTATGGTGCTTTCGTTTATATGGCAGAACATTTAAATTAAAGTGTATGAAAGACTTCTTTTAAATTCATTATTGGCTTTTGCGTATACGACGTGATTAATCGTGACTGATCAGGTAAATCATGCGATTAATTGCGATTAAAATTTTTAATCGTTGCCCAGCCCCAGTAAAAACATTTTTCTGGTGCCAGCATTTCGTGAGGCAGAAGTTGATTCATACTTCAGTGCCTTGGAGCGAATAGCTTCGCCACTCAACTGGCCAAGAGACATGTGGCCTGTCCTTCTCCAATGCAAGCGGGTGGGAAAAGCACAGGAGTTGGTGTCTGCTCTTTTCTTAGAAGACAGCCTGCAATATGATGTTGTAAAGGAAGCAATTTTTCCTGCTTATGAGCTTGTTCCTGAGCCCTACTGGCAAAAATAGGAACCATAGAAAATCTAGTGGTCAAACCTTTGTCGAGTTTGCATGGGAGAAAAGCAACCTCTTTGATAAATGGTGTGCAGCTAATGATGTCAAAAATTACTTTGAGTCACTCCGTGAGCTCGTTCTTTTAGAAGATTTTAAAGACTCTTTGCCAGAGAAGGTGGTAATGTTCTTGAATGAACAGAAAGTGTCGTCATTGTCCAAGGCTGCTGTCCTCGCAGATGAGTTTGTGTTGACCCACAAAAATGTCATCTCATCTTCCCCCCCGATCGGACAGGCCTTCTGCTTCTCGTCCCACAAGAGCCGAGTCTAGCCACCTCCCCCTTGAAAAGGCTAGAGGGAAGGGACTTCTGGTTTGGCCATAAAGCGGTAGACTGCGCAACACCATGGCTCTCGACCATCCAGGGTAAAAACTCCCCGAAAACTTGAATAACTATTGTCAGATATCATATTAACTACAAAGTGATCAGGGGAACGTTGGAATGGGAAGGAAAACTCGATTCAACCAAAACAGAAACACGGTAACAGACAATATGGCGGAACTACCAGCTTGCTCTGAAACAGAGGGAGATGGCGAAATGAACTCCTCGTGACTAACGACGCGGAAAAGGGCTCGGACATAGAAATTATTAGCAAGGAGATACGGGATTTAAAAATGGAATCAAAAGAAGTCCTTCGCACGTTTGGAGAAACACTGAGGAACGACGTGGAAAAAGACTTGGACGACTTCAAAGACGAAATAAATCAACAACTTGCGAAAGTCATCACCGAACAGGAGCTCCGGACCAACAAGATCAACGAGGCTGAGTCGCGGATTGAAAAGCTAGAACGTTGGGCACAGGAAGCTAATGACACTCTGGTCATATCACTGAGAGAACAAAAAGCTCTTCAGGACAAGTTAACTGACCTGGAGT
The DNA here is from genome assembly GCF_046127955.1 of Nelusetta ayraudi. Classification (NCBI taxonomy): domain Eukaryota; kingdom Metazoa; phylum Chordata; class Actinopteri; order Tetraodontiformes; family Monacanthidae; genus Nelusetta; species Nelusetta ayraudi. The sequence goes on from NW_027466079.1 coordinate 1,092,056, forward strand.
CCAGGCCGAGGAGAAACAACCTACGTATCTATGGAGTCACTGAAGGAGAGGAGGGAGAATCTGTGGCCAAGTTTGTGGAAGACCTGCTGAAAAGCGACCTGCACCTGCCAGCAGATTTTAATTTCCAAATTCAGAGAGCACACCGCTCATTTGCACAGAAGCCAGCGGACGGTGCCCAACCGAGACCCATCATTGTTAACTTTCTGGAATTTACTACCAAAGAGAGGGTCCTGAGAGAGCTATGGACAAAGAAAATAGAACTGGGGAATAAAGTACCGTCATTCCATCACGATTACGCGACAGAGATGGTCCAAAAGAGAAAGGAGTACAACACTGCTAAAAGAATCCTGAAGGAGAAGGGCATCCGCTTCCAGACGCCATTCACCAAGATGAGGACCCACTGGGATACGGGAACTCGAACCTACAACAGCGCAGAGGAGGTAAAGGAGGAATTGGCGAGACGCGGCCTGGCGGAGAAGACGGCGGTGGCGACGGGTGCGGAGAGGCCTGCGGCACTCGGTGCCCCGCACTACGACGGAGTGGCAGTGCAAGGAGGGATCCTGGAGGGGCTACGCATCAGCAGCGACACGAGCCAGAGAAAAGCTACAAGAGTTTCAAAGATTCTTTGATTAAATTCAGAGAATACAGGGAAGAAAGCTGGTAGGGATGTTCTAGTATGACCGGTGTTTTTAGTTGACAAATTATTAAAATTGAATTCCCATGTTAATAGAAAAGAGACTGTGGGAAGTCCGGGTCGCTCCTTTTTTTCTAACGCTGGACTCATTTAGAACGACTAAAATACTCATTGCAGGTTCAAGTGTCATTTCTAAGTTAGGTTAGATTTTTGACTGCCTTCACGCGGGCCGGACAGAGACACGCCGTAGTTTGGCCATGCCTGATCTACAGGAAACACATCTCTCTCAACAAGAGCACGACACACTGAAAAGACTTGGATATAGAAATGTTTTTTTTAGCTTGTTCAGGAAAGGCCCAAAGAGAGGTGTCACAATATTAATCTCTAATTCTATCAGTTTTGAAGTTGTTAAAAAAAATAAATGACAAAGAAGGGAGATATGTAATAGTCAAAGGGAAATTGGATGATAACTCAGTTACTTTGGTCCAGGGTTGGACAAGTGCTTTTTGAAATCACTGTTTGAGATCATAGCTGTGGAAAGTGAAGGAATCCTAATATGTGCAGGGGATTTCAACATGATTTAAAAGCTAAACTCGACACAACTAATGGCAACAGAAGTCAGACCCGCCTGTCGAAACTTGTCAACGTCTCTCTAGCCGAACTAGGGATGTTTGATGTTTGGAGGGACCTCCACCCGTTACAGAGGACTATTTTTTTTATTAACATTACAGACAGATACAGAATAGAGGAATGTAAAATAGGAACGACTGACTTGTACTGACACAGTATTAATTACCTTATTATTTGTCTAAATAAGAGGAAGAAAAACACACTTTGGAGATTAAATGTGGGTATGCTAAATAATCCAAAAACACTGGAGGAGGTTAAGAAAGAGATTAAATGCTCTATGGAGGAGAACATAGATAGTCCAGTAGACACTACCATACTGTGGGACACAATTAAAGCTGTGATGAGAGGGAGGTTAATAGCGAGGGCAGCCTATCAAAAAAAGACTAGATGTGGCGAGGGGGAGGGTCTGGTGGAGGTGGAGACAATTCTGATGGTGGGTATAAAGGTGGGTGTAAAGGAAAATTGGGGTGGTGGTGGTGGGGGGGGGGGGGGTTGCCTGACAACGCCACCTAGGGAGTTGCACCCCAGGAAATAAACTATAATAAAATTCCTCGGGCTACACAGGTTCGTTACGCTTTGAATTTTAAGAGGACGAGATGGACTTCCAATGAAACAGCTTTATTTGACAACAATTTAAAATAGACCAGGTTTAGCTGCCTGAGTGTCAAGGAAATAAGTACCATACCAAAAAGACTTCGGCTTTAACAGCCAAGCGGTGAATGCACAACGATCATGCACACACAGCACCACCTCCCGATGAACGGGCACCCGGCAGGGTTCCTCCTCCAGCTGCGCTTATGGCCCAGCCCGCTCTGGGATTGCTAGCCGAAATGCTAAGAAGAACTGCAAAGTTCTCAGCGTGGACACGCCAGAGGACAGAGTGCTGACTCCAGCCTGCGCTTCTTTTTAAAAGAGCTGCTTTCACTCTGCACTCTGGCGCAGGTGTAATCAGTGCGTTTACATGCAGAGCTTAATCGAACTAAGCAATAATTCGGTTTTCTCATCCAATCGGAGTTCTCACCTTGTCCCCCTATACATGCAGCTGAGAAATTTGAATTACTGACGGGAACGTGTCCTTCTCCCAACAGTAGGGGGTGGAGTGAGCCTTTTCAGCTGGTCAGCTGCTTTCGGTTGACATATTACATCATTATGATATAGAATGATAGTTCATAATGTACGTGTTACTTACTTTGCAGATAAGCTGTACCCTATTTCTTGTGCTCATGGTTATCTTAAAAGATAAGATAATGGTTATCTTAAAAGATAACCATGAGACAAGACAATTCTGATGGTGGGTATCAAGGAAAATGGGGGCGGGGGGGTTGCCTGACAATGCCACCTGGGGAGTTGCACCCTAGGAAAAAAACTATAATAAAATTCCTCGGGCTACACAGGTTCGTTACGCTTTGAAATTTAAGGGGACGAGATGGACTTCCAATCAGTCAGCTTTTTTAACAGGTAGGCAGACTCAAGAAGACATTAGACGGGTCCTATACATAATAGATCAGATCCAAAAGCAGGGCCTGCGAGCTGTTACTGGTGAGCCTTGGCTGTGTGAATTGGAGATTTCTGTATCAAGTTCTTGGGAAACTGGGGTTCCTAGAAAAGTTAATACAGTGTATTCAAGGTCTCTACCAAGAACCTACGGCAAGGATAAAGATTAATGGTACTCGTCAAGGATGTTGCCTATGCGCTACATTGTTTGCTATGTTCATTGAGCCGCTGGCACAAATGATCAGACAAAGTAACAATCTAAAAGGAATACATATAGGAGAGCAGGGACATCTAACAGGGCTTTTTGCTGATGATATTATTTTGGTTCTCCAAGACTCGGACAGAACCTTACCTCATTTCATGTTGATAATAGAAACCTATGGTAAATACACAGGCAACAAGTTAAACATAGCAAACACTCAAATTCTCACGCTGAATTATCATCCAGGCCGAGAAATTAGACGAAAATATAAAATCAAATGGAATTCCAAGGTTATCAAATATTTGGGTGTGCTATTGGCGAAAAATCTTTTGAAAAGGTTTGAAATCAATTAGAATGCTATTATCAATAATCTATAAGAGATCTAAGAAGAGTTTATGATTTTTTTTTTTACCCTGTGCATCTTTTGTTTTGTTAGTAGTACTTGTCATTGCTCCAACACGAATAAACATGCTGCATCCCACTAGATGGCGCATTTGCCTTATTTACAAGCACCACGGTCATCGGAGCTGATTGTTGCCACTCTCAGCAGCGTGCGTCTACTAAGGTCTACTAAGATTCCACAATCTATTACACCTCGTGAGCAAAACAGGCTACAGGTAAAATTAAACATCTTCAGTTGAGCAACTCAAGCAAGTTAAAGTGATTTAAAAACAAACAAACACTATAATACTAGGAAAAGAATCCTCTATATGTCAATAAATACAACAGATTGAATATTCATAAAAAAAAAATGCTTACTTTAAATAAGAAAATCCAACAAACCAACAAGTGCAACACTAAAACGCAAACCAACAATCAAAAATAATGCTTAATTGCCTTAGTTTCGTCCCACACTTATCAGCTTAGCTACTAAGAATAACACATTATTCACCTGGACAGAAGGAGGTTCTGAGGAATGTGTTGGTCCTGGAGCTTCCTGGTCAGGATGTTCGGGAGATCCCTCTGGCTCAATGTCTGGAGCGCCAACATATTTTAGAATTGCTCCTGCAGAGACAAAGCTCATTAGATCATCAAGCAAAATAGATCAGAAGCGCATTTTAATATTTTATTATTACAGTGATGTTGCAGTAATATAGGAAAATTAAAAATAAATTTGTTTTTAAATTAAACGTTATGGTTGCAGTGTCCCTTTAAAGCTTTTACCCAATTACAAAACTGTCATTTTTAAGAGTTTTTGGCATTACTTTACACACTGTACTAGTTAAAGTAATAAAACTAAGATAAATGACCCACTGCCACAACAGTCTAAAATAGTCAACACCATGCCAAATAAAGTATTTCCATAAAATATTTCTTTGAATTCTAAAACAGTAGCACATTTCTAATGAAGGGCCTACAAAATACAAACTAAGCTTAGTAAATTCATCCTAAGTTAAGGCTAAAATAACATTAAGAGTCAAATATGTGAGAGACAACTTCCACTGAACGATAACAGGGGACTGACTACAACAACAAAATGCCCTCCTTCACTCCCAGCCCTCCCTGTTATAATGTGAATAAACGGGTGTGGAGTCAATCAGTCATTCCCATGGCAGGATAGGCCAACTTGGCAGGACATGGTCAACTTTCATAAAAGAAACAAAAACGCTGATTCATGACGAACAAATATTAGCCAGCCAGCTAACATTTATCCGACGCTAGCTAGCTAGCTGGCTAGCAGGACAAATAAACAAACTTGGGGGGGACGACAACAGCGTTTCCCCTCCACCTCTCCAGCCCACATCACAAACAAATAACTTACCTTTCCCCTTTGCAAGTTTTTCTTGATCAGTTTTCTTTTCCTTCCGTTTCTCCGCACCGCTGGGATAACTCCTTTTTGATGCCATTATGGTGTCTGTTTGTTTTTAATCCTCTCGCTAACGGGAACGAATGGTAGCTGTCAATCATTCACGTCATACCTGTCGGCGTCGCCGGCCCGCCACGTCACAACCTGCGTGACAGTGCGGCAAGCCCCCAGAGTCCAAGATGGCGTCCCATTCATTTCAATAAAGTTGCTCATCCAGCGCATGGCTCCCAAAAACTTTTTGACTTCCGCATTGATGAGATAATAGAGCATGCGCAGTTGTGTCAGTGTGGAGACCGTCACTGACAGACGTGCGCGCTCACGAACCGTACAAAATTCAACATGGAAATCAATGTATTTTTTACGGAACAACTGACGATTGTTGTTTGGAAATTTTAGAAATAATAATGATGATGATGATGATGATGATGATGATTATTATTATTATTATTATTATTATTATTATTATGATTATTATATTAATAAAATAGTATTATTATAATAATATACTATTATTTGTGTATTAAACAAGTGAGCAATGTGCCACTGAATAATAAATGATAATTCTTTGAAGCAACTCTCTATGGACCATAACAGCACTGCCACACATATTTTTTTAATTAATAACCTCTTTGGAAAGCAGACAAAGGAATGAAATGATTGGTCTATTTATTTCATCAGAACTAAAAAAAAAATAAAAAACAAAAACTCAACGATCTTGAAAATTTGAAATTTGAAAGTTCCTCCCTTTCTCTTGCACCTGTCGATGTGTGTAGCTAAAACAAATCTGCAAATATTTTGTCGTCCTCATGGAATTAAACAGCACACCATGTTAATTTATCAGCGAGTGCTCTCTCTTTTCATGCAATTCATCACGCTTAACATGTAATGCTGAATCATGAAAGCTATGGAGCAAAAAATAATAATTACATAAACCACGAGTGAAATAAAATGTGTCATTCATTCAATAAAGATTTCATTCATTCAACTTCTATACCCGCTTATTCCTATTCAGGGTCACGGGGGTCTGCTGGAGCCTATCCCAGCTGTCTTAGGGCGAAGGCAGGGTCACACCCTGGACAAGTCGCCAGTTCATTGCAGGGCCACATAGAGACAAACAACCATTCACACTCACATGCACACCTACGGACAATTTAGAACGTTCAATTGACCTCACATGCATGTTTTTGGAGTGTGGGAGGAAGCCGGAGAGAACCCACGCAGACACAGGGAGAACATGCAAACTCCACACAGAAAGGTCCCAGGTCCAGGCCCCGGAATCGAACCCACGACCTTCTTGCTGTGAGGCGGCAGCGCTAACCACTGCACCACCGACTATTTTATTACTTAGTTGAAAATGCCATTTTATTTCATTTAACAAAGCATATCATTATTTCATCATGCATTTAATTGTTTTGTGGTCCTGTGTTTTAGTGCTTCATAATTGTATTCTGTTGTCAAATTTGCCCATCAAAGTCAGATTAGTAATCCTGTGCATCAGTTTAAGGAAAACCAATTCTAGGTAATGGATTGCAGATCTTGTAGTGACCTGTTACAATGGAAAGAAATGTATACATAATAAGTACGTCTGTGTGCCCGATATTTTAGCTAACACTAAACTTTCTGCACAACTGTCTGCATTGTGCTTTTTCTTCGGCCACAGAGAACAGAAACGTCTGTAGTTCTTTGTTCACCCATGGTACAGTTTCATAAGCTTTTCAGTTTTTAATACGTGTTAATGTAAAAATCCACACGCGAGGCATTTAAAAATGGCGGTTTTGGTCTTTCGTGAAAGACTGCCTTTGGCCAATCAGTGTCCTGAACGTTGCTACGTCACCCTTATGGTCTCAGCTCTGCTCGCTTCGAACCCCAACGAGGCAGGTACCAAAATCCTAACCCCTGGCAACGTGATAATTGTTTTTTTCAATTGAAGTTTTCGTTATTTTGTTCGTTTTCGTTAACTATTATAACCGTGGTCAGGACCTCCAGTGAGAAGATCCACTGGAGGACATTTAGAGCAAACAGTCAGACAACAGCAGCTTCACCACATCAGCTGAAAAATGGAGTTTGGATGCTTTCAGCTTCAAGTCGTGGACAGAAAATGATGCTCACACTGTCACACTGATGTTTTCTTCTCCAACCTTCTCTCAGCTCCAGAGGTTGGTGGTCTGCAGGAGCTTCTACAGCAGCAGAAGATCAGTCTGGAGAGGAGATGTGAACGTGTGACTGAAGGTGAAGAAGCAGGAAGTCAAACTCTCCTCAACAGCATCTACACTGAACTCTATATCACTGAGGGACTGAGTGAGGAGGTCAACAGAGAGCATGAGGTCAAACAGCTGGAGACCAAGAAGACCAAGGAGATCCTCCACGACCGTCCAATCAGGTGCAGCCAGATCTTTGAAGCCTCACCTGAGCAGCAGGGACTCAGGGAGTCAGAGTGGTGCTGACCAGGTCTCTGGGCTGGACTGGGAAGCCTTGGGGTCCCACTGGAGGAGCTGGAGGAGGTGACTGGGTCCAGGGAAGTCTGGGGGTCTCTGCTGAGGCTGCTGCCCCCGAGACCTGACTCCGGATACGGCAGTAGAAGATGGATGGATGGATGGATGGATGGATGGATGGATGGATGCCAGGTGATAGAACATTTCATAAAAACAGACTCTGCATTATAACTTCTATTACACTCTAAATAACTCACTCCAATATAACTGCACTTGTCCTTCTCTCACATTACATTGGATCACAATGACCAAACAACACAACAAAGACAATGATCCAACTGTACTGCCACGTCCAGACTCAGTGTAGGTCTGTAGGCCTCTTGGACCTTCATGTGAACCACTGTGTGTTGACTGGAGGTGAAACATGACTGACTGCTGTCCTCCTACCTGGACAATGCAATCTCACTTTCATTCTGCTGCAGATGGCCATTTTCATTTTACACCGTCCAAATTTACAGCTCAGGGCGCTGGGACGAATTCCAAATTGTGTGCAGACACAGGCCTACACTTCAAATAATTATGAGAAAAATCCAACGTAAAGAGAGCACTTCCATTAGGAAATAGTCAACATGAAATTTCGTCTTCTACTGACACCTGCTGGTCAAATTGAATAGTTGCAAATATTGTGAAGAAGTTGTCATCTAATTCTAATCCTAAACAATATGGCCATTCCAAGTGAAGTATTAAGACAATTAATCAGGTTTGTACTGCTTGATTGAACACATTCATCCCGTTCCAGTGCACTAAAACCCACTTCCCTTCAGGACCGTGTCAGCGAAGCCATAACTTCCTCGAGTGACGTTGTGTCCCAGCATGCAATGCGAGCTAGCGATTCACAATACAATTCCATCACAAACATGGATGTAAAAAATAAAAAGGGACGAAAAATGAAACTTCAGGAACAGCAACCATTGCAATACAAGCAGAACTGGGCCGAAGTTTTATATTATGTACACCATAATACAGCCTTCTGGTGGACAAGCCATACTATTTAATCCATGTCTTCCTATGGCAATTCCGTGGGTAGAAACTCGTCGTAGAGGTCACGTGCTGGGTGCTCGTCACCCCACCAACCACCTCGGGGAAGGTCTAACAGGAGAAGCTTGCTGGCGGAAATGATGCACTACAAGTGGATGTGACGCTCATGAGTGCGATGGATGAGGTAGAGCAATGCTCCAGAACCCGATTCAGACTACTCTCCCTCCACTTTTTTTGTTTTGTATGAGCGTTTAAAAAAAACAACATAATGATAATTGAATAAGCTTTAGTTTATTAATCAGAATTAAAACAAGTAGGTTTTGCCCTTACAAGGTTGTAGATTTGTTATAGATGAGTTCCTTTGTTGTAGCTTGAAAAACTATATATGGGATGTACCATGACCTGAGGGATTTCCTCATCCCATCCCAGCTTGGTTCTGATGCTGAATGTGAATGTATCTTGCTGTACATCCCACTGAGCTCCAAGGGCCCTCTCCATAGGGAGCTGGTCTCTGTCAAGGTTAATTGTTTTTACCTCTTAACTCTCTGCTCTTCAGGAATGGCGGCCAGCACCGAGCGATGATTGCTCACCCACTTATTGAGCTTAAATCCACCTCTACCGCACAGGTCTGTTAGCTGCTGGTACAGATGTATTGCTTGTTCTACCGTGCTGACGGCCTTTAGACAATCATCCACGTAGAAATTTTGACCAACAGTGTTTATAACCTCGGCTGGGAAGTCATGCTGATTGTCGTCGAATGAAGCACAGCTTGGGGATGACACTGCCCCAAAGATGTGGACCAGCATCCTGTGCTCTTGTAGGTCCTTTGTAATGTCCCCATCTGGCCACCAGAGGAAGCGTAAGAAGTTTACATCCTGGTTGGAAACTCTTACTTGATGAAACGTTCCCTCAATGTCAGTCATGAATGCTACAGGGCCTTGGCGAAAACGAAGCAGCACACCTAGCAGTGTACTTGTCAAATTGGGACCCTGCAGGATCTCTTTATTTAATGATGTTCACTCACTTTCAATCTCACAGCCACTAAAAAACCTGATTGTGATTGAGAGGTCCTCAGCAGCCAATCACTGTTGGGAGTCCAGCCTTCAAACACTCCTCCTGAATCCACAGTCACATCTGTGAGCATCTGGAACTTTGGCCCTGATCCTCCACACCACACAACTTGGGATGACAGCGCCACCTACCTGTATCCTTTCAGCAGCCAGTCCATCCTCTGACCCGTTTCCACTGTGGCCTGTTGTGTCATCTGGACCGGAGTCTGGATCATCAGTGTCCAGGTTCATGGAATCTGTCAGAGTGCCGCCGTCCTGTGATGTAATGATAGAGAATCACTCTATTTATACTAATGTGCAGAACCACTAGAGTGTCATTTCTTCACTGCTGTCAGCAACAAGCATTTGGTGTCACACTGGTGTACAACACTTATGGGCTAATTAATAAGAAATTACATATTTATGAATCACCCGCAATGCCCAGATTGTTGCTGCTTATCTGCTGATATGAGCCGTCAACTGTTGCAATATAGAACCACGGGCAGGAAATTACAATTAGTGTAGAGTGTATTATAATTTAAAAGTTTACTTACGGTAGTTATTTAAAGAATTTAGCAGGGATGGAACAGGCTAATGTGACGACGTCACCTGTAACACGGTAGGAGCTCAACCTGCTGTCACGGCGAAAACTCCGTGTTACGTCCCGTCGAGGGGGACCGAGACGCAACATGTGGGACACCTTCCCCCACTCCCAAGCCTCATTAATTTTTCACTGCAGTTGGCAGTTTCAACAAAAAACATTTTATTAATCAGTAAATGAAATAAACAAAACAACTTAACCGGTGGGCAGCAAAGGCTTCAGGGTGGGCCCAGGCCAAAATAATAAACCAAACTCCAACTAGCTCGCCTTAAGAACTAACTAAAGAAAGAAAGAGAGCCCAAATACAGAAAGGCTAACCTCCCTACATACTTATTAAACAGGAGAAAAGAGGGGACAAAGAAAATGGCAGCCCACCCCTACGGCTGCGTGCTCTAACACCATTTCAGAAGTGACTAACTGCAGAGTTGGGAGCGGAGGAGGGATGACCGTCAGGCTGGCTCGACTGCTCCTCCTTCTCAGCCGTGGCGCGTCCAATCAGCAGCCGACATCCAGGACCGCACCTGCAAGGCGTCATCCAATCTCGCACACACAGACACACACACACACAGACACAAAGATAGAGGCACCTAGACCCACCCGTGGGTCATAACACTCCGTGTGGATCTTTTCACTCTGGCATTGAAAGGGGGTGCTAGCGCTAGCCGTTTGCTAAGCTATGTACAGACAGCACCACCGCTTGCCGAACCACATAGTCACACCGTTTATGTACAACAACTCGTCATCAATATCTCTAAAGTAGAAGTCAAGAACTTTTTTCAAAAACGATAACTAACTCAAACTTTTTTCTGTGTTTATAAAACTACTAAACAACAACTAAAACAAACTTAAATTGAAGTCATATTTCACTTCGTTTACGTCTGTCAAATGAATATTTGCCCAGGAAAATCTTTTAGTTTTACGCAGCAGCACCTAAATGCACGTCGCGTTCTGTGACGTCACCCCTCTTTCACAGCAGTATGTTGACGCGCGACTCGCGGCGGGAAAGTCCGATATGCCACAGTAGTGAACATGTTTATTGAGACTGGGAAGTAGACACGACAGTTTGACTCAGTTGACTCAAATATCCTGTGGCGATGAGAGTGGTTATGGCTATCTGATAAAGCAAGATTTAATATTGGGAATTTAACAAAATGAAAAGGAACCGACAACGCCACCCTGGGAATTTCACCCAGGGAGTTCTACTAAACACAAAAGTAATAATTAGGCACACAGGTAAGTTCTACGAGGAAGGAGTAGGAGACGTGGTTCAGAATGTTTAAAATATCAAACCAACTTTTATTCAACATTTAAAAATAAAAGGAACAAACAGACCAACACTTAAAACGGAGCTACTGAGCTCCTTATTCTTGGTGTAGAAACTGAGGCTTACCGATGAGGGGGCCAAACGGGGGAGGAACCAAAGAAAATAAGGAACACCCCACTCACACGTGACACACCTGCAAAGAAAGTGAAGTGCAAAAAAAAAGAAGAAAACAACCACAATCCCGGGTCACAGCACGCGAAGGGGCCCACCACCCGGGACACCGCCACCACCAGCAGCTCTCAGCGACTACAAAAGAAAAGATAAACAGTTGGTTACTAAAAGTTCCCTAAAATCTGTCAAATGTACTGAAATAGCAAGAAAAACAAACAAACAATACAATTACACACACACACACACACACACACACACACACACACACACACACACACACACACACACACACACACACACACACACACACACACACACACACACACGTTCCCACCAACCACGCACACGCATACACGCACACACACCACTGTGGCTGGACCGGCGACTTGATAGTGTAACGTCTGCTGTCTGAGGGTCAGCAGTGGCGACGTAAGCAAACGAAGAAAAACACAACGAAAACGGAAAAACAACAAGTAAAACCAAGGCGGGACGGAAGCAACATGCACCGTCCACCGTCTGTACGGGGCGACTAGCACAATCAAGTGCGGGCGAAGCGGCAGTGTTCCTGCACTTATCTTATAGGACCGAGTTTTGGGCCACAGGTCTTGATCACCAAGCGTCCTCCAGGTGAGGAGAACAACGAGGAGGCTCTGCGCAGCTTTGTGCTCGCAGGCGGCTGTAGTGTGCCGGTGAGGTGTTCAGGAAGCACTGTAAAAAGAACGGACAGGTGAGGTACTACGTACCTATGCTAATAAGCCATAATAATTTAAATGCTAAAATGTCCGCACCTGATCCTCTTAAAACTCGGGCACACAAAGCGGATGTTCAGTGTCCCATTGACCACAATGGACCACTAAACGAAGCTTTTAAGAAAAATGCGAAATGAAGCCACTGAGAGCTAAAACAACATGCAAACAATGCCACAGTGCAGCTTTTCTCAAACGGGTCAATTTTGAAATCATTTTAATCAACTCTGTCTTCATTGATCAGAAGCTGTTTGCAGATTTGGAATTAAAACATTTTAACTGCAGGAATCATAAAATCGTCTCATCAGTGACGTTTATAGAGCCATTAAAAAATTGAATATGTGCTGAACAGACAAACGGAGGTGTAAGAGGCCTGTGTGACCAGCAGGGGGCAGCAGAGGACCGACAGCCGCAAGTTCCTCCTCAGAGAGGCCTGAGAAGGTTCTGCACCTTCAGCTCCTCCAGGAGGTCCTCAGCAAAGTGTCAGTTTGTTGGGTTTTTTTACCTCGGTCGGCAGAGTCAAAGTATTAAACTTGTAGCCAGGGGGCGCTGCAGCTCACTCAACACCTACAAGGTTTGAAAAGGAAATTGAGTGGAATTCATCTGGAATGAAAAGAAAAGCACAACTACAGTAGAAAAACTGAACACAAAGACGCACAAAGTTTGAACTACACACTGATTTTCTTCTTCTGTTGATTCAAATGAATTTGACAGAAATAATATCTGAAAAAATAGAAACCAAATGTTAAATTTCGACATTTAAAAAATGGACAGATTCATTTTCACCCAGTAAGATAAGAAGATATTTAGCTCTCAGCCAATTAGAGCTGCTGCTCCTGTGTGTGTGTGTGTGTGTGTGTGTGTGTGTGTGTGTGTGTGTGTGTGTGTGTGTGTGTGGATGTGGTGGTGTGTGTACCTGAATGTGGGAGTGGGTGTGTTTAAGTACGTCACTTGAAGTAGGCTGCCAATTAGTGCGGCCTCCGAGGCCGCAACCGCCCCACGCCAGCGACAAGCCCGGGGGGGGGGGGGCCCGGACACGGCACACCCGCCGCAATGCCGGCCAGGAAGAGGCCCGAAGCAGCAGGCCCCCGGACCGGAGGGCACCCGCCCCACGAGCCAGGGCAAGATGACAGGGAGGCAGATACCCCAAGGAGAAGGGACACCACCCAGGGCGAACAGACAGCAGAGCCCGGCCCCCGGACGGGGGCCCCCCAGGGCAAGCGAGACCAGACTCATCCCCATGACAGGACCCAGCCCCTTCACCCACCAGGAGGATTGGTACCCAAGGCAGGCCCGGGCACCCAGAGGCCCCCCCCCTACGGACCCAGTATGGCGCATCGCTGCAAGTGGCGAGGTCCCCATAGGCCCAGCCGGTCTCGCACCCCAGGGGCACCGGACTGCACAGGGCCCATCCAGAGTGGGAAAGATGCCGGATCCCGCCCCTGCTAGCAGGCCGACCCCACTGTGTGCAGGGGTGTCAGTGTGTGTATATGTGCACTTGCTGGTGTGTTGAACTATGGTGCGTTTAAAATGGAGGGGTGGTAAGGCCCTGGGGCAACCACACTGCTGCTGAGCAGGGCGGCGGCCGCAGTGCACGAACCACCCCCCCAGGCCCTAAGTGTCTATAATGCTATTAAGATTGGAGAGGGTCTTAAGGCCAGAAGGCCGGGCAGCGACCACCCAAGACACAAATCCCCCGAAACAGAAGAAAATAAATAAATTAATTAAAAATTTAGGGAAAAAAAAAAAAAAAACACCTATTATGTGACCAGGGGGGACTCCCGGTCAGGGCGCCCCCTGAGCGACATCGGGGCCGGGGACACCACAGGGATCCAGGAGCCAAAGGGGGCCCGCCCCCCACCGCACCGCACCACCCGGGCACACAGGAGCGGTAGCCGGCGAACGCGCAGCCCCACCCCAGGCATGCGACCCCACCGCGTACGATCCAGCGCCAGTCCCCAGACACAGGGACGGACCAGCCCTCCCACCAACAAGGGGGCCCCCAGACCAGAGCCAGGGACCCCCCCCGGAGCACCACCCCCGGAGCACCACCCACCAACCACCAGGCCCAGCCCCCCGCGTGGTAGACATCCCCCGCCGGGGCACCCAACCCCCGACCCCCCACCAACCCGCAAAGCAGCCGAACCCCCACGCCCAAACCCCCCCCCCCCCCCCCCCCCCCCAGACCGCACCCGGCCCGCGGCAGCACGACCACCGCTGCCCACATCAACCAGCAGCCTCAGCTATTGATTGATTACTAGTTAGTTATAGGATGAAGCAGACATTCCTACCAAGGAGGTGTGGTCTATCAGTAAGTTCCTATATTGTGCAATGTGCAGGTGTTGTTTTGTTTTCCAGTTTGTGAGGATTGTTTTCTTAGCGATAGATAAGGAGGTCATCAGCATGCGAGATTCTGCCTTATCTGATGTGATATCACTGAGGTCCCCTAAGAGACAAAAAGAAGGAGTGGCTGTGATGTTGTAACCAACCTGTGCTGATAGATCATTGCATACTATGTGCCAGAATTTATTTACTGGTGGGCAATGCCATGCAGCGTGTAGGTAATTATCTGGGACATTAACTGTGCAGTGTGAGCAGGTCTGAGAGGCGGTCATGCCCATCTGAAACATCCGCTGTCCAGTGTAGTGGATCCTGTGGAGTACTTTAAAATGTATTAATTGTAGAATAGGTTGTTTTATCAGTGAAAAGGTGTTCAGGCAGATTGTTCTCCAGAAATTAGAGTGAGGCTGGAGAGACAGGTCTCTTTCCCACTTAACAATTGGGATAGAAATTGTGCGATCTGTATTTGTAAGCAACTCACTCCAATAGAACTGCACTCGTCCTTCTCTCACATTACATTGGATCACAATGACCAAACAACACAACAAAGACAATGATGCCACTGTGCTGCCACATCCAGACTCTGTGTAGGTCTGTAGGCCTCTTGGACCTTCATGTGAACCACTGCGTGTTGACTGGAGGTGAAACATGACTGACTGCTGTCCTCCTTGGACAATGCAATCTCACTTTCAATCTCACAGCCACTAAAAAACCTGATTGTGATTGAGAGGTCCTCAGCAGCCAATCACTGTTGGGAGTCCAGCCTTCAAACACTCCTCCTGAATCCACAGTCACATCTGTGAGCATCTGGAACTTTGGCCCCGATCCTCCACACCACACAACTTGGGATGACAGCGCCACCTACCTGTATACTTTCAGCAGCCAGTCCCATGTTCTGACCTGTTTCCACTGTGGCCTGTTGGCTCATCTGGTCCAAAGTCTGGATCATCAGTGTCCAGGTTCATGGAATGAGTCAGAGTGCCGCCGTCCTGTGATGTAATGATAGAGAATCACTCTATTTATACTAATGTGCAGAACCACTGGAGTGTGGAAGCAGACAGTTACCATAATCCAAATGAAAAAGCAACAGCAGAAATGCTTTTCCATTTTAAGAACGTGGCTGCATTAGTTGACTCATAAAAAAAATCGTTAATAAATAATCCAAACTGCATTTTCATTTTCTTATTCATGACTGCTCATTCTTGTACTTAATTCAAATGAAGGAAAACACATTTGAGATTTAATTTTCAAAACATGCACCAGCAAAGAGTTACCAAAATTCAAAATTCAAAAATGAAAAAGCAATAGCAGAATGCTTTTTCATTTTAAGAATGAAGCTGCATTATTTGACTCATAATTAAAATCATTAATAAATATTGCTATATGCATTTTCATTTTCTTATTCGTGTCGCACCTTTTATGACACAATCAAAAAGAAAACTGAGAGCATTGCTTTTTAATTTTCGTGGTCCTGCCCTGCACAAGAGTTACCACAACTCGAAAACGAAATCGCAATCTCAAAGTAAGCGCGCGGCGCAGGAAAGTGACATCAGCAGCTCTCCACCTCCGCTGTGGGTATGGCGGTATGACGCCAAGTGTCATTTGCCTCCTGTTATGTGTAAATTCTAATGTTTGTGAATTTAATAAATGTATATATATACTGTATATTTAAAAAAACAAAAAAAACAAAAAAAAGGTATAGCAGTATGACACCACTTTGCCATCGTTACTTTTCACGTCATTGAAGTTGCCGGTAAACAAGATTTAAATCGCCGAAAAACGTGGACCACTGACGGATCTCGTTGGTCGGACAGATTTGAGCATGGCGCACATTGACACAATTGTTCAAACCCTGCTGGATTTAGCTTCCCAGGTGGAGTTGAATAGTGTATCTGAATCTGATGCTCGGGACCGAGTTGAGCAGGTATTCTGCCGTCCCAGATACGGACGCAAACAAGGTTGCCCTAGCCAACCTGTTGTCAGTTATGGAACACCTTGATGCACCAGCACAACATCAAAGCTAAAGCTATTTGTTACATGGGTGGAGTAACAGCTGTTCGGCGTCGGCCACCAGTCCATCCGACGAAGGATGCGATGCAACGGATCATTGCTTCCGTTCGGCGTCGGCCACCAGTCCATCCGACGAAGGATGCGAAGCAACAGATCAATCCGTCGACTGGTGGCAGATGCTGGTGCGAGATCTGTCAGTGGTCCACGTTTTTCGCCGATTTAAATCTCGATTACCGGCAACTTCAATGACGTGAAAGAAGTAACGATGGCAAAGTGGTGTCAGACCGCCATACCTTTTTTTTCTTTTCTTTTCTTTTTAAATAAATAAAATATATATATATATATATATATATATATATATATATATATATATATATATATATATATATATATATATATATATATATATATATATATCTTTCTCTTTTTCACAAACATTAGAATTTACACATAACAGGAGGCAAATGACACTTGGCGTCATACCGCCATACCCACAGGTGGAGAGCTGCTGATGTCACTTTCCTGCGCCGCGCGCTTACTTTGAGATTGCGATTTCATTTTCGAGTTGTGGTAACTCTTGTGCAGGGCAGGACCACGAAAATTAAAAAGCAATGCCCTCAGTTTTCTTTTTGATTGTGTCATAAAAGGTGCGACACGAATAAGAAAATGAAAATGCATATAGCAATATTTATTAATGATTTTAATTATGAGTCAAATAATGCAGCTTCGTTCTTAAAATGAAAAAGCATTCTGCTATTGCTTTTTCATTTTTGAATTTTACATTTCATATTGAATTTTGGTAACTCTTTGCTGGTGCATGTTTTGAAAATTAAATCTCAAATGTGTTTTCCTTCATTTGAATTAAGTACAAGAATGAGCAGTCTTGAAGAAGAAAATGAAAATGCAGATTGAATGACTTATTAACCATTTTAATTATGAGTCAAATAATGCAGCTTCGTTCTTAAAATGAAAAAGCATTTCTGTTATTATATTCTTATTTTAATTTGGATTATGGTAACTGCTTCCATATAAAACAAATACATCCATAAATATATACAATGTGAGAATTGTTTCTTGCAAGAGCTGTACTTCAACCCATGACCATCGATAAAAGTGTACACATCTAATCGTAAACAATCTGCTGCAACCTGAATTTCCACTTCTGTGTCTATAAACCAGTCACAGCTTGACTGATGGCTCTGAAGAAGCAGTTTCCATCAGCCTCTACATTCTCATTTGTACACGGCGAACCTAATGGGCCTTTGCAATCAGAAATTGGAAAACTTGCACGGTCCAAATGAATCTTCAAGTTTTTGCAAAGGTCTAAACAAACATCAACATCAAGGGGAGAGAAGTTACACTCTTCATTGGTCACAGCACTGACAAACTCTACGTCAGAATTATCCATGTCAAAGTGAGGAGTTTTGCTCTTCTGAAGTGACTCACTGTTGCCAGCTGGTGCTGGAATTTTAAACGGTGACCGGTTTCGCCTTGATGAAAAGAACCATGCAGAACCTTGGCTAATCTAAAACCAGTGCCATGATCTGCCACTGCATCTTCACTAGTACTAACTGATGATGGATCACAAATCACATGTGCGAGGCGTAGAACGAGCGGAGCAGTCAGAGGCAACAGAAGAAGAAAGAAAAGCCTCCTTAGCTTAGTTGATCTTCTGTGTTGCCTCCTGGACGGTGCTGGCCTCCTCTGGCTTGGTGCTGGCAACAACGGGAGCCACAGGAACCACGGGCACAGCTCTGGTCATCTGTGGCGTCGCCTCCACCTGATTAAAATAAGAAAGATGTGATTTTATGCCAATAAACATAGAAAGGAAAACACTAGGCTTTACATGATCACGATTTTTGTGCCGATCACCGATCAGTGAGTTTAAATAAACCGATCACCGATCACCGATCCAATCACGTTAGGGGCAATAAATACTTGTTTCTGTACACCCCTTGCCTTCTCAGGAGCACCGTCTAAAGTTGTTTGCTTTAGCATCCGTTTCAGAGTTTGCTTTTCTTTTTCTTTCTCCGCGCTGCGTTTCTTGAACTCGACATGCTCCTCCATGTGTATCTTTTCCAAGTGCCTGATTAAATTTGTGGTGTTGAATTTTTTTACCAAAGTTCCCCCGCGAGGTACTGTAGCGTTGCATATATTGCAGATTCAAAGAAACTTTATTGTCCGTCACATAGCGACAGTACTCAAAAAAGGAAGAGGCACGAAGACGAAAATGAAGGTTTTTGAATCATGAACCATTAGCTCTCGGTGTTATGCCCCGGCCTAGGGGGAACCAGGACACAACATAAAGGCCCCCCCCCTTCTCCCAGCTCTCAAATTAGACAAAGGTGCTTCGTCCACAGGATGGTTTTTATTAAACGTCACCATCATTGCACTGGCGTCAGGGAGGGCATGGCCAAAACAACAAACAAAATGGCTCTCTTATGGATCTTACCTATGAAGAAAACAATCAAATAAATGACAGTCAAACTAACCTCCTTAACTAAAACACAGGAGAAAAGGGTCACAACACAAATGGCTTCCCTCCCCTACGGGCTACGTGGACACAAAGGGAACTGCAAGAGATTACAAAACAGAATTGATGGCTGAACACAGAATGCTGCTGCTGCGGCACATGGCCTCTGGTTGGGAGCTGGGAGAAGGACAAAGAGACCGAGGTGTTGAAGTCCTCCTCCTTAAATATTGGCACCAGCCAATCACCTTTCCGCACCTGGAACAAGCAAAAAAAAGGGAACACAGGATCTACTGCGCCATCTAGTGCCCAAACGGACACACAGCAGACAAAAGGAACTGACAACAATGTAAACCCAAATCTATACATTTACATAACACTCGGATACAAACAAATAAACATGTCGATGCTGTGAAACTACTTTGGAGGAAATGAGACAGATTAAAAAAGTTTCAACACGACCATGACGTCATTGATCGGTGATTCATGACATGACGCCCGATCATGAACGTTTCAAAAAATGCCAAATATCGGCCGATCCGATACAGCCGATAAGATCGGTGTAAAGCCTAGAAAACACACACAGGTGATGAAGTGGAAATGAATAAGTACAAACCTGCTGCACTGCTGTGACATTGCTGGAGGCAGACTCAGTCATGTGGACAGTTGAACGTGTTGCCCACACCTGCAAATACAAGGACACAAAGTAACGTTTAAAGAACTGCATTTATTGTCCTATCACAAAGATGCACACAATGAAATACACATATCCCAAATACCAACATGTCACTGGTTTGTTTTGGTTTTTGAGGCAACGCGTGCTGATCGACGTCTCAGGCTGGACATCTGGAAGAACATAAAGAAATGAATTCATAAACAAAGTAACACACTAATTAAACTGTACATGTACTGTACATATGTGATCTTGTGTTGATAATAGGGGTGGGGCGATACGGCTAACCCACGATTCGATACTGTGACAATATTTGGCCCACGATAATGACAACATCACGACACACGATATCTTCCGACGGGAAGATGAGAGAGGGAAAAAAATCCTTTCACTGCCCCGATTCTGAAAATCAATAAAAAAATGATGCAGACAAAATAAATAAATAAATAACCACGTCCCCGAAATATACGGGACAAAGTGAAGTGCGTCCCCCATCAGTTCATTACGGGACAGGCTTTTTTATTTGCAAATATGGGACAATCGCGTATTTTATGGGAGGGTTGGCAACCCTATCTAGACCACAGACGGAAATTAAATGAGGTTTTGTCATTTTCCCTAAAAAACGGGACAAATTGTGTCCCGGGAGAGATTTTGTCTTTCCCGGGACAGGTGGACAGGTGGTGTTTGGAAAAAAATATTGATATTTGCCGTCAGTGTATCGATTATTTATTGCGACAGAAAGCACAACAATATATTGCAATATTGATTTTTTTTTCACCCACCCCTAGTTGATAAGTGTATGAATAATTGTGTGAATGTTACCGTGGCAGCTGGGGAAACCCTGCCAGATGACTCCACGACGGTCTCCATGTGGTCCAACAGCACAGCCTCACTGAACCACACGGGATTGGACGGGATGTCTGTGTGAAATGCAGTCTCAACAGCTGTTGGTACTGTCTATAAAAAAAGAGGAGAGGAAATCAGAGTCAACTTAGGATAAGTGTTCATTTTTAAAATAAAAAGTTGCACAGTTTGACAAATACACGATTGGGGGGAAAAAAAAGAGGGATGAACAGGTTACCTCAACCTCCTGTCCAACAAGAGTCCATTCAGGAGCAGGTCCATACACTGGCATGTGGACAGGACCTGTCACAACCACTCTGGGAGACACCCTGGGCGATGATTGGTTGTGGCACAACACCCCTGGCCTAGGTGAAGGGGGTGCGAGCTGATGGAGCATGCAGCATGCAGACGCTCCACCAAAATCAGTCCTGAGGTGCACCTAAACAGAAAACAACATGTTAACACATATTTGTCATATCAAATGAAGAGCAAGTAAGGCTGAAGAAGGCAAAACTTACACCATCATAATACCACCATGTACAGCTGACGAAGGGGGAGGTGATCGGCCATATACACAAATGTTAAACCTGGAAGAAGGGTCACATAATCAATTGTGTAATCACACAATTCTAAGAAATATCTGTTAGCACAGTGTCACTGAAGAGAAAAAAATACAACAAAAATATGTATTTTACACACCCATGCGTGCAGCAACACGATGATATACTTGACGTAGCGCTGTTTGTAGTTCTGGCTTGACAGTCAGGCGAGATGGAAAGTCAAGCACAAA
Organism: Nelusetta ayraudi; assembly: GCF_046127955.1. Taxonomy (NCBI): domain Eukaryota; kingdom Metazoa; phylum Chordata; class Actinopteri; order Tetraodontiformes; family Monacanthidae; genus Nelusetta; species Nelusetta ayraudi. The sequence continues at coordinate 1,113,250 of NW_027466079.1, forward strand.
CCCCTACAAAAAAACCCAAACAAACATAAAAATGCAAAATAAATTCATGAATATTCTTGTTATTGAACTATGGATCATGGAATTACTTGATATTGATAAAACAAAGTGGCGATGACATTCATGTGTTCAAATTTGTTTGTCACAGCAGATAAACAAACCTTGGGCCAGCGGTCCAACACAGTTGCCAGTAGCGCAGCAAAATCCTGGGCGGAGTCTGTTACAAGCCCGTGTTCAAGGTTGTTGCCCGGGGCGAGAACACAAAACCATCCACAAGTGGACAGAGATGTGAGTCTCCCACCACCAGAACAAAAACAGAAAGAAACTCGTGGCTTGACAAAATCACGACCCATACCTTCTTGTCTGGTTGCTGGGCCTTAAGAACGAACTTGCACTGTTTTGTCAGTCAGGAGCAAAACCGGCCATCTTCGCACCCAGGTCGCTGACCAGTACCGCGCCCTGTGTAAATTGACAAAAAAGAAAAATCTAAATATGTTTTTGGAAGATTTATTTGGAATACAACATAACAACACAGGCAGAACATGAAATCATGAACGTGGAAGTACTCACGACGTTCAAAGTCCTTCCGAGGTGGAAAAGGTGTCCAATCCCGTTTTTGCTCCAGGCGTCGTTTCATGGCCAGAGAGCGACGGAATGCCTTGGTGTTCGGCATCTGAACAATGAAATGAAAGATTGTGTCATTTTCAATGAAGGACAATGATAACACAAGTTTACAGAAAAAAGTGATGTTTTCTCACACACGACATCAAAACACAGAAAGCTTTCTGTACCTTTGCAGCTGGAGACGATGAGCTTAAATCAATAAAGCAAAAGAAAATGTGTATGTGTACTCTTGGACCCTAACCCTAATGCCATACAAGTCTATGGGGTGAAATTTCAACTTTGTCCTACAGATATGGGGCCACTTGCTTTTTCGTCAGGAGCCCCCAAGAAGAACCCACGCCAAATTTGGGGCTTCTAGTACTTGAGGAACCCTGAAACCCTAACCCTAATTTCAGCTAACCCTAACCCTAACCCTAACCCTAGTTTCAGCCTTATTGTTAACCCTAATTCAATGCAAGTCTATGGGGTGAATTTTCAACTTTGTCCTAGAGACATGCGGCCACTTGCTTTTTCATCAGGGGCCCCCAAGAAGCGCCCACGCCAAATTTTTGGGCTTCTAGTCCTTGAGGAACCCCGAAACCCTAACCCTAATTTCAGCTAACCCTAACCCTAACCCTAACCCTAGTTTCAGCCTTATTGTTAACCCTAATTCAATGCAAGTCTATGGGGTGAATTTTCAACTTTGTCCTAGAGACATGGGGCCACTTGCTTTTTCATCAGGAGCCCCCAAGAAGCGCCCACGCTAGATTTGGGGCTTCTAGCCAATGAGGAAAAATTTGGAGCAGACACGAAAGGGTTACAGCTGAGAAGGCACTTAAGATCCTCAAAGGACTGTTGCCACTCACTAGACCAAACAAATGGTTTCAATGGACTGGTTAATTCTTCTCTCGTTGCCGGCAGCTCCACTGCCTTAGTGCTGGAGATGAACGCTCAGGGGCGCCGCCAGGAATTTTGGGCCCCCTTCAAAAAAACAAAAACAAATGGGCCTCCTTTGCGCAGCGCTTGTCAAAAGCTTCACATCACTCAAAAAATACAGTATAGTTCAATAATAGTGCTTGAGTCCATCTTGACAGTGTCAATGTATTTTTATTGTGAATTCTCCACAAAGCAAACTCTTAACATTTATGAATGATTCATGAAAAAACACTTGATGTCTCTCGGACAAAGTTGAGCTTTGACCTTCATAGACTTGCACTGCATTAGGGTTTAGCGATGAGGCTGGAATTAGAGTGAGGGTTTTGGGGTTCCTCATGGGCTAGAAGCCCCAAATTTGGTGTGGTGTCCAGGGGGATCCTGATGAACCTGAAAGTGGCTCCATGTCCCTAGGACAAAGTTGACCTTTGACCCTCATAGACTTGTATGGCATTAGGGTTATCGATAAGCGATACAAACCTGGTGAGTTTAAGACTTAGTGACTCTACGTACATGAATATATGGGGTACCCCGTCCTTACCTTGTTCCAACCTTCCCTCCACAAACCTGGCTGTCCAGTGCCGAAGTCAAAGTGAGAGAGAGAACAAAGAAGGAGGAGGGCCTGTGACGCCGCTGCTGATTGGCTCGTTGGTCGGTTGAATGAGCCAATTCTAGAGCTCCCCTCGGTGTCCACACACTGCAAAATATATCTAAGAAATAAACACTTAAATTGAGAAAGAACAGGCTAGAAACAAGTCAAATTATCTGCCAATGCAGTAAGATATTTAGACTTGGTAAGATTTCTTAAAATAAGACGATATATCTAGGCATTTGAAGAATGGAAAAACTCTTGAAATAAACAGTAAAGCACTCATTCCAAGGACTGTACTAAGTCAAATAAACTTGATACTAGCTTCTCAATTCTTTTTTCACGTTTGCTTCTTTCTTAATTTGAATGAAAAGATCTTAAAACCAGACCTATTAACAGTGCAATTCTTCTTAATTTAAGTGTTCACAATATTAGCTTTTTTTTCTTAAAATGAGACAAAGCATCCACCCCCCCTACGCCCATTCCCCCCCCCAAAAAAATAATTCAGCAAACAGAATTAATATTGTCAACAACTATTTATTCACTTAAATTGCTGACAGTGCCTTCACTGCCTTGTAATAAAAACGTCACTAAGGCATTGCATCTTAAAACAACCTCAAGCAATCATTTCTAGAACGCAAGTAACAATTGTTACAATATTCACCGTCATCATTATTGAATATTGATTCAGATTCCCTGACACTCAGTTACACAAAAAAAAACAAAAAAACAGCATGGGGACAGCATATAGTGTTGATATATCCTGATAACATGTTTGTTCCAACAGACTCCCACCCACCCTCAAGTTACAACTACCAGGGGAGTGTATCACTACCTATGCCTAGTACACAGCTCTACTCCCCAATAAAATCTTTCCATTCTGCCATGGTCTTTTTTGTATGAGGCTGTGGTGTCTCACTCATGGATAGTGTCCTGTAGCACTTCTGTCTGAATGACAGAGAGAAGGGTTGCCACACACTTTTGAATATGTGAGGTGCAGGGCATAGTAGTAACCCATCAGATGAAGCAGACCGTCACTCAAGTCTTCCTTGGCAAGCGTGGTGGCGGGAGTGGCTCCAAGACAGATGAGACAGCGGGTCCCATCAAACAGCAACACAGGGGTGCAGAAAGACCTCTTCTGTGAGTACATTGTGGGATCTTCTGTTGGCTAAAGAAAAAGAAGAAGGAAACGCCACATCCATGCATGGAACTATGAAGTGTTGAATGTGAGAAAATGCGAACAAACTTTCACCTGAATGACATGAAGCAGTGCCTCACTGGCATGTCCCAGCTTCTTCGGTGGTGGACTTGGTGAAGGAAAGAGTGTGGGGAGTGGCCTGAGCAGCGCGATGGAATTTTCCACTGGAATAGAACAAATCAACTTTGAGTTCAAAGTTAGTCTTCCTAAAAATGAGTCTTATTAGGTTTGTGTTGATCACAAAAAAAAATCTTATTTTTTCAGCATGAAGAGTATTACCATTCTGCATCTATTCATTCAGCGCAACATAAACCATCCTATGTCCAAGGAAACAGCTACACAGTCAATTAGAGACACAGCAAAATGACTCACCTACATCCAGCGTTATGCGTGGCTTCATCACTTCATTTTTTTTCCAAACACCATAAAATTACACATTGGTGCAGAAGTCTTCCCATCTCTTTTTTTAGTTCATCAATGAATTTTCTGTTGCCCTTATCCAGAATGCGCCGCAGCTCATTCATCGCCTATAATGCAAGTCAGTGTTAAAATCTGCAAAAATGCTTGCTTTTCATCATAAACCAAAACAAGTTAATCACTTACATGATAAAGATCCTTGACACATGGATATGCATCCAGGATCTTTGTTGGCCTTGTCCTGTTCTTTCAGAACATCACTATCAATGAAGGATCTTCTTGCTTGAAACTGCAGGTCAAGAATTTGGGAGACAGCATCTTGGTTGGGTTTTGGTTTCTTGTACAGCTCCTGCAGGGTCTGATAATGTCTGGCCTGTGCTGTCAGACCATCTTTGGCTGATGAAATGGAGGAGACAAATCAGTAAATCAGTCAAATGGATGCAGAATGAAGACACAGTTCCTGGCTTCATTCGGTGTAGTCTTGGTACGGTGGAATTCTCAGCCGAGAGGAAACCAGATCCAAAACATTATGAACAAGAGAGAAACAATAGACCCAATTAGGAAAAAAGAAAAAAAAAAGTGTTATGTTCGATGTTTTCAGAGCAAAGTAGGTAACCAATCACATCTACACTAATAAGGGCCCAAATCCTTTTCCTCCTGAGAAAGTGTTCTGGTCCAGGAAAAAGGTCTCTCAAATCATCACGACGGAGGGTGTGGAGCAAGACTTCATCGATGTTGGCAGCTATAAAGACAGTCCAATCATTAACAAACCTTTTAAACTACAACTCATACATTTTTTTGACTAATGAATTTAATTCAACTTGACAAGTCAAACCAAGTTTGTTTTGTGCCAATTTCTGTTATCAGAATTAATTGTAAATGCAATTCAGTTTAGACATTTTGTCTCAAATTTGTAAAATACTTCTTTTTGAAATCAGTGTCAGCATACAGTTATTTTAATTACTTAGCGGACAAATCACAGTAATGGAATTTTTTTCATACCTACACATGACATACCATTTAAAATTGATACTGTGACATCATCCAGCTCATCCATTATTGGCCCCGGTTTGGATGTCCATTTAATTTCTCCTCATTCTGGCAGGGAAAAAAAAATCATCATATTAAGGTCACAATTAGGACAAGCTAGCTTCCGACTCAAGATCCGTTTTTTTTACAATGCCCACCTGCCATGGATCCCAAAGTTCCCATGCAATTAAAAGTTGTGACACCTTATCTGAATGATAACCCTAGACAGCTCAACGGATTGCTAGTCATACAGACAACAATCAAAATTGGAGTGAAACTTGTAACCACAATGCCTGCAACATGGTGGTACTTATGGTAATAATCATCAAATACCAGTGTTCTTTGTGATAAAATGACAACATCTGATAGGATTGTGCCACCTTGAACTGCAATCAACTTAAATTTTGATAAAAAACAAGCAAATTGTACCTAAACTACATCTTCAATCAATCCAATTTGAGCACCCTCTACCCCATAAACTAAAGATACTGCAACTACAAACTTGGTAGTACAGTATTTCGTCATGCCACATGTACCAACCATTGCCAGAGCTTATGGAGCAATTTGATGTTATTGTACAGTAAAAATGGAATATTGGAGCTTTCGCAAAAAAAAACAAAAAAGACAAAAAAAACAAAAAAAACAAAAAAACTTTAAGGCTTAATATCTCCAAAATGATACTGTACATATGCTTGATAATGACTGAGGATATAGTCAGGGTATTCCTCAGGTCAACTGTACCAACCACTGACAGAAATTATGGAGCAAAGCAATGTTACTGTGCAGTAAAAAATTGAGTACTGGGCCCTTTTTGCCTGTTTGAAAAGCTAAAAACAAAAAGGAAAACAACAACTTTGAGGTTTAATATCTCCAAAATGGTACATTAAATATGCCTTATAATGATTGAAGATATATTCAAGGTTGTCCTGAGGTCAACTGTACCAACCATTGACAGAGCTTATGGAGCAATTTGATGTTATTGTACAGTAAAAATGGAATATTGGAGCTGTCGCAAAACAAAACAAAAAGCCAACTTTAAAGCTTATTATCTCCAAAATGATACAGTAATACAGTAAAAAAAAAAAAGCATTTAGAAATCAAATGTTTCTAAATGTCAAGTCAGTAATGTCAAGTCAGTGCTTGATGTGTCATCAGCAGGCGTCGGCGGCAGTAATGGGGCATCGGCGGGTTTCGGGCGGAATCGCCAGGCGTTGGGAAGCGTTGGCGGGTGTCGGGGGCTCGTGGCCAGGTGGCGGACGTCACGGCAGGCAGTGGCCAGGTGGGCTCAGTCCCGCAAACGCTGCTTACAGCTTTAATTTTGTATTGCTTTAAAACATTGTTTAAGTTGAGTTTAAATTTACACTATTTTTTTTTTCTTAGCTGCTAATTGTTCAAAAATGCTGATTTTAAAAGTGTGTTTGCACAGTAAATGTTATGGCACTTTAATTCATATGGCAGTACATTTAAAATAACTGGCCGTCAAGTTCCAGGAACTGACAAACTGCACTGAGTTGAGTGAGATTCTCCAAAGGAACTCCAGTATAAATGTGGACTTTACATTCTAGTCCCCTGTGAAGAAAAACCCAAAAGTGAACGTTTTTGTGCCTCACCCTTTCTAACTGGGACAAGTGCTGATGTTAAGTGTTTGCACGATAAATGTTATGGTGCTTTCGTTTATATGGCAGAACATTTAAATTAAAGTGTATGAAAGACTTCTTTTAAATTCATTATTGGCTTTTGCGTATACATTAATTGATTAATCGTGATTGATCAGGTAAATCATGCGATTAAAATTTTTAATCGTTGCCCAGCCCCAGTAAAAACATTTTTCTGGTGCCAGCATTTCGTGAGGCAGAAGTTGATTCATACTTCAGTGCCTTGGAGCGAATAGCTTCGCCACTCAACTGGCCAAGAGACATGTGGCCTGTCCTTCTCCAATGCAAGCGGGTGGGAAAAGCACAGGAGTTGGTGTCTGCTCTTTTCTTAGAAGACAGCCTGCAATATGATGTTGTAAAGGAAGCAATTTTTCCTGCTTATGAGCTTGTTCCTGAGCCCTGCCGGCAAAAATTTAGGAACCATAGAAAATCTAGTGGTCAAACCTTTGTCGAGTTTGCATGGGAGAAAAGCAACCTCTTTGATAAATAGTGTGCAGCTAATGATGTCAAAAATGACTTTGAGTCACTCCGTGAGCTCGTTCTTTTAGAAGATTTTAAAGACTCTTTGCCAGAGAAGGTGGTAATGTTCTTGAATGAACAGAAAGTGTCGTCATTGTCCAAGGCTGCTGTCCTCGCAGATGAGTTTGTGTTGACCCACAAAAATGTGATCTCATCTCCCCCCCGATCGGACAGGCCTTCTGCTTCTCGTCCCACAAGAGCCGAGTCTAGCCACCTCCCCCTTGAAAAGGCTAGAGGGAAGGGACTTCTGGTTTGGCCATAAAGCGGTAGACTGCGCGACACCAGGGCTCTCGACCGTCTAGGGCATGTGTCAAACTCAAGGCCCGCGGGCCAAATGTGGCCCGCCACGTCATTTTATGTGGCCCGCGGTCTGAGTGTCTAAAAATAAATAGGTCAAAAGCGTGCTTTGACCAAAAACTACATTTCCCACAATATCTGTCGACTATGATACCCGCGAAGTGACGCTCACCGCCACTACGCGGTAGTGTTTCCGCATCAATGCTAACGAGTGGAATTCAGAAATAAATAATGATCCCAAAATGTCCAGGAAGCAAAAAGTTGATGCAGATGGAAGACTGTTTCAAGAAAGATTGGAAGGCGAATACTTGTTTGTGCTTCAAGGAGAAAGACCAGTATGTCTTTTGTGTTATGAGGCGGTGTCGGTTGTCAAGGAGTACAATCTGCGTCGGCATTTTGACACCAAACACAGAGCCAAGTACGCCAAAGCTAGCCTTCAAGAAAAGCAACAAATCGCCCAAGAATTAAAAGGCAAACTGCGGTTGCAGCAGAGTGTGTTCACGAAATCCACAGCCAAAAACAATGCGGCAGTGAAAGCTAGCTTTATTGTGGCTGAAAAAATCGCCCACGCCTCCAAATCTTTTTCAGAAGGAGCGTTTTTGAAGGAGTGCATGCTAAAGGTCTGTGAGCAGGTGTGTCCCGACCAGTTACAGACTTTTAAAAATGTCAGTTTATCAAGAAACACCATCGCGGACCGAGTTAAGGAACTAGCAGAAAATCTTGCAACACAGCTGGCCGAGGAGACACGCAGCTACACAGCTTTTTCATTAGCTGTTGATGAAAGCACAGATAACACGGATACAGCACAGTTATCAATTTTTATTAGAGCCGTGAAGTCGGATCTCTCTGTCACTGAGGAGCTGTTGGATGTAGCTGCAATGCATGGGACCACGACGGGACAGGACATTTTTGATGCGGTGGAGAAGTCTGTAAGTAAAAATGCATTGCCCTGGGAAAACTTGGTGGGATTAACTACAGACGGTGCACCTGCAATGTGTGGAGGAAAAGTGGGCTTGGTTGGACTAATGAAGGGGAAAATGCAAAAAATGAACTGCCACACGCCTCTGATAACGTATCATTGCATTATCCATCAAGAAGCTTTGTGTGGGAAGGTGCTGGGGATGGATGACATAGTGACCACAGTCATGAAAGCAGTGAACTTCATTCGTGCGCGAGGCCTGAATCACCGTCAGTTCCAGCTGTTTTTGCAGGAGATGGGCTCGGAGCACGGGGATGTGCCGTACCATACAGAAGTGCGGTGGCTGAGTAGGAGCAAAGTCCTCAAGCGATTTTTTGAGCTCAGGGAAGACATTGCTCTTTTTATGCAGAGTAAAGGAAAACCCTTGTCTGAACTGTCAGATCCAAAGTGGCTGTGTGACTTTGCTGTGTTGTGTGACATAGCCGAGCATCTCGCCCAACTGAATCAGAAGCTGCAGGGACGCAAACAAGTCATCACGCAGATGTCCGACACGATCACGGCTTTCCAGCGTAAACTGGACCTATGGATGTGCCAAGTGAAACAGGACAATCTTGCCCACTTTCCTGTTTGTCAGAGCATGTCAGAGCATGTCAGAGCATGTCAGAGCATGTCAGCCTCATTTCCCGAGACTTTTTCATGTGCTCAGTTGGCTACCAAACTGAGCCGGTTACAGACTGAGTTTGATCGGCGCTTCTCTGACTTCAGAGCACAGCAGTCTGGCTTTGACATCTTTGCCAATCCTTTCACCACTGACGTCTGCACTGCACCCCAGCACCTTCAGATGGAGTTAATTGAGCTTCAAAGCGACAGTGGCCTGAGAGCAAAGTTCCAGGATGCTGCAATCCAGGACTTTTACCATCTGCTGCCCCCTGATTTGATGCCACATCTTCGACGTCATGCTGCCCGTGTTCTGTCCATGTTTGGGAGCACCTATCTGTGCGAACAGATGTTTTCCATAATGAATCTGAACAAAAACAAGCACAGATCACGCCTCACTGATGACAACCTCCATGCTGTTCTGCGGATTGCCTCAGCACAGGACCTAAAACCAGACATTGACACACTGGTAACGGGAAAACGGTGTCAGACATCTGGTCAGAAAACACACAGGTAAGCATTTAAAAAAAAAACTTAATTAGAATATAATAAAATGTAATTCAACCAAGAAGAAGAATAGTTAAACTCTGTGTGCAATTTAATGATTGTGCTTGCATTTTGTTTTGTGTTTGTTATTTTCAGAACATGATCAATGGATGATAGATAGGGGATCCACTTGATGTGTTCAAGGACAGGCTGCATCTCCTCTTCAGAAACCTAAAAACTTGACCAATGCAGTTGTCAACTGAGTCAACCTTTATTTTGTTATTTGTAGTTGATTACATATCATTTATGTGTAGCTGCCGTTGCAATTATTTAGTGTTTGCAGGTTTTATGTGTGTATGCAGACAAATTATTGTAATCAAACTATCAGTTGGATCTGTCATACATGTTCTTAGCAGCTCACAATTGTTGATTCTACAGTAATTAAGACCATTTTAATGGGCTTAATTATGTTATTTATTATGTTATTTTTCCTTATTCACTTGGATAGTTTGATCCATGATTGATGGAGTTATGTGGGTTTCATAAGCTAACAAAAGGATTTATGTTAACAGAGCAACAAGCAAACATATTTTTTCTATGCAACTGTAATGTGCAAGAACTGATATAACTTGAATAAGTAATACATTCAGAGTTATTTAACATTAAGGAGTAGTTACATTTACTTTACATTACATTTAGTTACATTTATAAGTTACATCTGGCCCTTTGAGGACAGCCATTATGCGGATGTGGCCCTCGGTGAAAATGAGTTTGACACCCCTGCTCTAGTGGTTCTGCACATTAGTATAAATAGAGTGATTCTCTATCATTACATCACAGGACGGCGGCACTCTGACAGATTCCATGAACCTGGACACTGATGATCCAGACTCCGGTCCAGATGAGCCAACAGGCCACAGTGGAAACGGGTCAGAGCATGGACTGGCTGCTGAAAGGATCCAGGTAGGTGGCGCTGTCATCCCAAGTTGTGTGGTGTGGAGGATCAGGGCCAAAGTTCCAGATGCTCACACATGTGACTCTGGATTCAGGAGGAGTGTTTGAAGGCTGGACTCCCAACAGTGATTGGCTGCTGAGGACCTCTCAATCACAATCAGGTTTTTTAGTGGCTGTGAGATTGAAAGTGAGATTGCATTGTCCAGGTAGGAGGACAGCAGTCAGCCATGTTTCACCTCCAGTCAACACGCAGTGGTTCACATGAAGGTCCAAGAGGCCTACAGACCTACACTGAGTCTGGAAGTGGCAGTACAGTTGGATCATTGTCTTTGTTGTGTTGTTTGGTCATTGTGATCCAATGTAATGTGAGAGAAGGACGAGTGCAGTTATATTGGAGTGAGTTATTTAGAGTGTAATAGAAGTTATAATGCAGAGTCTGTTTTTATGAAATGAAATCACCTGGCATCCATCCATCCATCCATCCATCCATCCATCCATCCATCCATCCATCTTCTACTGCCGTATCCGGAGTCAGGTCTCGGGGGCAGCAGCCTCAGCAGAGACCCCCAGACTTCCCTGGACCCAGTCACCTCCTCCAGCTCCTCCAGTGGGACCCCAAGGCTTCCCAGTCCAGCCCAGAGACCTGGTCCCTCCAGCAGGGTCTCCTCCTGGTGGGACATGCCTGGAACACCTCCCCAGGGAGGCGTCCCAAACAAGACCCCGAGATGCTGGAACTCCTCCCTCTGAGGCAGGGCCTCCCCACCGACCCAGAGAGGGCAAACCACCTCATATCCAGCATTGATTTATCTGTTGGTGATTAATTATAATGTATCATTTATTTTATTTAAATTATATTTGAACTGAATTGGATTTGTTTGTAAAAGTGAGATTTATTTTCATTGATTCATGTGGTTTATGTTGAGACCTAGTGGAGAAGTGGGTATGGCCTACAGAAGGTTTGAGTACACAAGTTATTCAGATATGGAGAATCCCCATGGCAGGACTTCAGGAGATATATCATCAAAGTGTTAAAGCAGCAGAAATGAAACGTCAGTTGAGGTCAAGGTCACACAGGTTGTGATGGCTTTTATTGTCAGAATATTGAATCATTGAAATATAATGTTTGAGCTCGTAACAAAGTTAGGATGATATAACATAATCACATAAAATAAATGATCTGGTTTCCTTCTGATTCATTGACGTCCTTCTGAAATCTCCACACAAACATCTGGCAAGCATCAAAACCATGAATTATTTTGAGGGAAATTTCTTTTGTCTTACTTATGATTCAATAATGATTTGAGTTCCCATCACAGGTGTTGTGAATCACTTTATCTTTTCCACATGATTTCCTTATTTAAGATCATGAAGCAGAAATAAAGTCTCTTGAAAAGTATTTTTCACCTCCAAAATGAAGATGTTATAGAAGTCTGAAGTGAGAGCAGAGCAGTGTGTTGTTGATGTGTGGAACCTTCATGCTGAGATGTTCCAGCCGTGGATGATGAGAGCAGAAGCAGTGGTTGTGTTGCTGCTGCCTTCACTGAGCAGCTGCTCCAAGTCCTGCTTCTTCCACTGAGGATTCAGCTCCACCAGTGGCTTCTGGGACGTCTCTCCCAGTAACCACAGAAGCTTGTAGGGAGAAGCAGTCCGCCAGCCACCAGGCTGCACTGGGGTCAAAGGTCGTGACACACCCACACAGTGTTGGTGCGTGCAGCTTGCTGTTTGGCTCCACTGGTTGTAGTTCTGTCAGCCACCACTAGATGGAGCGCTCCTCTTCACTCTCCTCATCCTCACCACCACCTGCAAAGATAAGAAGAGACAGCAGGAGTCAGGACTCACGGTCCTTGAACGCATCATCACAGAGACGTTGACTGTTGATGAAGATGATGGAGTGACTGGTGAGAAGAAGCAGACTCTCAGTCACATGTCTAGTGTGGAACATGTGAAGGTCATGTGACCATGGAGTGTTGGACTGATACTGAGGCCTGATGAAGATGAACTGATCAATAATTGGGTGGTGAACTGAGAGAAGAAGCAGTTTGGCAGCAGATGTTGGATGAATGAGGAGCAGCTGGACGTCACCATCCTCCTCTCACACTGTGACTGGGAACACTGGACCTCTGCTGTGGGATCAACTGGCTTTGGTTCTGGAACCATCATCCAATGGTTCCAAACCAGTACTGACCTCACACTCTGCAGTTGATGGTCACTGCTGTAGACAAGATCCATCAGTGGCTCCTTCACTGATGACTCCTTCAGGGGGTTCATATTCAGGTCCAGCTCTCTGAGGTGGGAGGGGTTGGACTTCAGAGCTGAGAGCAGCCAATCACAGCTGAGCTCTGACAAACTGCAGTCAATCAACCTGAATAGAGAATAAATGATGGAGAGTTTATAATGATGGAGCGTTTTTCCAGGGTGTCATCACTCTGAAAATCAAAGTGAAACGTCGACTTCAGAATCTGACACCACAGAAAATGTCACCTTGAAATTAAATCCTCAGTCCAAAACTAATGTGTGTTGAAATGATGTTTGGTCACATGACCACTGATGACCTGTTTTTCCTTTTCCTTTTTCTTTTTCTTTTTTTTTTTTTTTTTTACTTCAAACATGAACAGAATGAAGTTTTCATATTCTGGATGTCATTTTGAGATGAATCAACCTTCAGTTCAATGTTTATTCAACATGTGTGATGAACTGTGTTTGGTGCTGAAACCATCATCCACTGGTTCCAAACCAGTACTGACCTCAGAGTTTACAGTTTACAGTCTGGACTCTGCAGAAAACCACTCAGCTCCTTCACTGATGAATCCTGCAGCTGGTTCCAACTCAGGTGCAGCTCTCTGAGGTGGGAGGGGTTGGACTTCAGAGCTGAGAGCAGCCAATCACAGCTGAGCTCTGACAAACTGCACCCCTCCAACCTGAATAGAAAATAAATGATGGAGAGTTTATAATGATGGATGAGTTTTTCCAGGGTGTCATCACTCTGAAAATCAAAGTGAAATCGACTTCAGAATCTGGCACTACAGAATAAAATGGGAGAGGGAGGGCGAGCGAACGAGTGCTGCACTGTGGAGTCCATTACTGGCTCTTGATGATGTTGCTGTCTGGGCCCCCTTGCACCAAAGTAGGATTGCGTCATCCAAGATGAGTCACTAAGCCTTCAGCGTTCAACCAATCCACAACACGTGTGTCCAGGCTTCATGGGTCGCACTAAAAGCCATCCAGGATGAGAAGACACGGATCCATCAAGCCAGGTGAAAGCTATCCTGGATCAGTGCGCAATGCTCGCGGCTTCCTTCCATAGACCCCCGTTATGGAGCTGGGATTGACGGATTGGCCATCTTTGACCTCCTCAGAAGCCTCCATGAGGATTTGCGCCTGGGACGGGGATTCAGACTCTCTACCGTCCAGTGTCACAACAACAACCTCATGTTACTCTTTGATGTGTCTTCATGTTTCTATAATAATAATAATAACAATAAACTTTATTTATATAGCACTGCTCATACACAACATGTGCAACCCACAGTGCTTAACAAAATAAAACAAAACAAAACAAAGAAAGGTAATAATAATAAGAAGAAGAACAACAATCATAATAATAACAATGAGAAAAAATAAAAAGCTCCACTGCCCCTCCCCCACCCCATACGGACCCACCCCTCCCCACCAACGCACACAGACAAACGCCCACCCCCATATTCACACAGACATTAGATAACACGGCTTGGCACTGAAGAATCTGATGAGGAAAGGCCACTATGGGGAGCCGTCCACACAAGGGGGCACCATGGCCTGCAGCGCCCCTATGGGCAGACCAGGCGTAGCTCCCACCGTGAAGGGCCCCCCATGAGGAAACACTGGCACTAAAAGTATAAAAGGGAGAATAATCATAATGAGAAATAAACCAAATACATAAAAATAAAGTGTGAAACAGTGGCATAAAAATGGGTAACCATTATAAAAGTATAAAAATCAATTGAAGGTAATAAAAGGCATAAAAATAGTAAAACGGCATAAAATTAGTGGAGTAAGAGAGAGAAGAGTAAAAGAAGTCAGTTAAACGGCAGGTTAAAAAGGTACGTCTTGAGCCTCCCCTTAAAAATATCAACAGTCTCTGCGGCCCTGAGGCTCTCTGGCAGGCTGTTCCACTGAGTAGGGCCGTAATGGCTGAAAGCAGCCTCACCATGGGTTTTTTTTTGACTCGGGGAACAGTTAACAGGCCAGTGCCAGAAGACCTAGGATATGATGAAAGCAGGTCAGTTAGATAAGATGGGCCAAGACCGTTGAGACATTTAAAAACTAATAAGAGAACCTTAAAATCAATCCTGAAGCGGACGGGGAGCCAATGCAGCGACTTTAAAAGCGCTGTAATGTGTTCCCTTCCTCTGGTCCTAATCAGCACACGTGCGACTGAGTTTTGTAGTATTTGTAGACTGTAAACACTCTTTTTGGGAAGACCAGAGAGCAGGGCATTGCAATAATCTAGTCTACAAGAAATAAAAGCATGCATTAGCACCTCCGTGTTGGAGATGAACGGGCGGATTCTGGCTATTTTCTTTAGGTGATAAAAACCTATCTTTGTAATATTTTTTATATGTGGAACAAAGGTGAGCTCAGAATCAAAAACAACGCCCAGATTCTTTACAAATTGCGAGGGTTTAAAATCCCCACGTTTTGGTAAAAGTTCCTCTCTCCGGCCTTCAGGACCAATAACTAAAACCTCAGTTTTCTCCTGGTTAAGCTGTAGGAAATTCTCTGCCATCCATGATTTCATATCTAAAATACAGTTTAAAAGGGTATCAATTGGCGCTGTGTCATCAGGAGACACGGCAATGTACATTTGTGTATCATCAGCATAGCTGTGGAAGCTGATGCCGTGTTTCCTTGCGACGTCCCCCAAGGGAAGCATGTACAGATTAAAAAGAACCGGACCTAAAATTGACCCTTGGGGGACCCCACATCTAATTTCATGCATTCTGGAGGAGCACGTATCCATACTTACAAAGAAACATCGATCTGTGAGATAAGAACGAAACCAGTTAAAAACAGTACCTGACAGGCCCACCAGGTTTCTGAGTCTATTTAATAAAATATGGTGATCTACTGTATCAAAAGCAGCGCTTTGATCCAGTAGCACCAAGACTGTCAGCTTCTGAGAGTCTGCGTTACACCTGAAATCATTGACGATCTTTAAAAGGGCTGTCTCAGTACTGTGGTTCTTTCTAAAACCAGATTGATAATTCTCTAAAATATTGTTTGTATTTAAAAAGTAATTTACTTGGTTAAAAAACAGTTTTTCTAAAATCTTACTTAAAAACGGTAAGTTGGATACAGGTCGGTAGTTATTAAAAATGTTTGGATCCAAGTTGCTCCTCTTCAAAAGGGGCCTCACCACCGCCGTTCTAGAGGCAGCAGGGAAAACACCCGTCTGAAGAGAGCAATTGACAATATATAAAATCTGCTCCTCAAAGAACCCATAAAGTGACTTTAAGAGTGACGTGGGAATTGGGTCTAAAAGGCAGGCTGTGGGCTTTACTTGGGAGAAAACTCGACCAAGTGTCCTTGCATCAACTAGAGCAAAACTCTCCAGTGTTTCCTCAGATAAAAGTGGTTGTCCAGATGTGTAGAAAAATTGATTTTGATTAATTAAAATACTGGACCTAATGACATCAATTTTACTTACAAAGTGGTCTGCAAAATCCTCACAGAGGGCATCTGTTGGTGTCTGTACGTCCTGATTAAAATTTGTATTGGTTAAAAGATTGAAGGTAGAGAAAAGAAATCAAGGGTTTTTGCTATTGTTTGTGATGAGGTTTGGAGAAATGGGTTATTCTTGCCTGTTTGACAGTTTTATTGTAAGATTTGAGTAGATGACGAAATGTTTCATAATGGACAGTGTTATGAGAGTTAACCACTAGATGGCAGCCAAGTTCCATGCAATATGCAGAGACATCTAGTGCGAGTTGATGACGTTGGCTTCCGGGTGTTTTACCTGATGAGCACTGTTCTAACCATAGATATATACAGAAGGCGAGATGTCTTATCCGCGCTGCTGGCCAATGGAATCGAACGTCCGCACTGGCGGCCATCTTGCCACAGTCACCTCGCTCCGCCCCTCTCACTCATAACTATGTATTCTTATTGTGCATGTTCTTTTAAATAGCCCTAAATTGCTCTATTTTCAACCGAATTTCGAGCGGTTTGGTTTGTTACAAAGGTTATAAGCATAGTTATGATACTGCATACTTATTAATGATTTATAACCATAGGCTTTCATGTGAAAATAGCAAAAACACGCACACACCCGTATTTAATAAAAACATATATGCTAAACACTAAACTAAACAAACCAGCACTAAACATTAACTCGTAACATTAATCGAACAGCTCCAACAATATCTTACGGATGAAATGTGATCCTACAAGCTTTTGTTTGTGGACAGCTACGATTGCTGCATCCATAAGCGGCACAGAAGTTCGGCATTTTTTCAGTCACCGATTTCCTGTAGAAACCATAATGCATGATGCTGTAGCAAAGCAATCCAATTGTAAATCATTTGCGAATTAAGTTAAATGATATAGAAAAAAAGCTATTCTGTCTCTCCATATGTCAAATTGCTTGTTTTATTTACACCTACCAATCCTAATCCCTTTTATCACAACAAGAAAAAAGACGGACTGTAATCTCAGGTTGTCACTGTTCGACTCTGAATCAAACAGGTGGGGGATGAGATATCAGCAGCTCTAGTTCATTGATCACCGTGTCTCTGCTGCATGAACTGATGAGACTGCGTTCATGCAGCAGCAACGTTATAGGAAACGCACCTCAGCTAATAACTACAACCAACACCACAAATATTGTATGTGAACAAAATACTAGTTTGTCCTGAAATAGCTGTTGGCTAAACTTAACTGAAGAAATGAAAATCTTAGTGGTCTCAGTTGTATTAACTTGTGCAGATAGGCTGCCATAGCACCATTGGGTTTTTTTTCTAATAGAAAGCTGCACTCTCAACATGTTCAACCATCCAGAATTATTGCTACGTTATGAACGTTTGTAAGAAAGCAAACCGTGTGCAAAGCCGTCAAGTTTTCAGCGAGATCAGAGTGTTAATGTTTGTTCAGATCACTCACGTTCCCTCACATTCACTACATCAGACCGTGACTGCCTGACTGTGGAAAGATGGCGGCCAGTGTGGACGTTGGATTCTGCGCCGTGAGACATCTAGCCTTCTGTATATATCTATGGTTATAACTAGCGGCCATACAATAAAAGTAGCGTATCTACAAAGATTGCATGACTGTATAAAAGAAAGAACGAAACATGGTGTCAGAAGCGGAAACTTAACGCCGCGGCTTAAGACAGAACAACAAGGCGCTATAAAGGCTGGACGTTTTTTCAATGGAGCTAAACTGCTAAGCTAATACCTGACGAACCATGGCTTTTTCGATTCCTGTACCAGACGCAATGGACATGAAGGGCGACGTATATAACAACTGGACATTCTTTAGAGCACAATGGGAAAACTGAGATAACAACGGAACTGGACAAAAAAGAAGCAAAAGTAAGAGTAGCCACCCTGCTTACAGTAATGGGCAAAGAATGTCACATAATACAAAGACATCTTCACATGTCAGCGGAGGACAGAGACAATCCACAGAAGAATCTGGATGCACTACAAAAACACTTTGAACCTTCCAGAAATGTAATCTACGAGTGCTACGTATTTAACACTGCACAGCAGAGTCAACATGAGTCAACAGAGCAATATGTTGCAAACCTGAGAAAGCTAGCAGACAAATGTGAATTTGGTCCCCTGTGAGATGAATTGATCCGTGACAGATTAGTGCTTGTGACTAAAAATGCAAGTACACAAGCACTCATGTTACGTGAATCAGAACTCACACTTGCCAAAGCAATAGACATGTTTAGAGTCAGCGAACTAGCACAAATTCAAAATAAGATAATAACTGGTGTGGAACAGGAGAATGTACACTTTGCACATGACAAACGCTCAGAGATGTGCCCCTCATTTGCACCTCAGCATAATTACAAAGAGCATATGGGACATGCAAACAAAGATAAACGCCCAAATAATAACCTCTGTCGTTACTGTGGAGCAGTGCATGACAGAATGAAATGCCCTGCATTTGGCGTCATCTGCAAAGCCTGTGGAAAGAAAAAACACTTGCCACTGCAAGAGTGTGCAAACAAGCCCAGCGCAAGACACAGGTGAACTTTCTTGGAGAAGACAGAGTAGAGGAGGAAGAAGAAATGGAAGAGGTGTGGTTCCTATCAAACATAAACGCTATGGAACAGGGAAACAAGAAATGGCTTGTCAACCTCAAAGTAACACCGTACATGACTGAACCAGTATCATATGACCCTAGCCATACAATCACATGTCAATGGACACAGGAGCCACAACCAACGCCATAAGCTTCAGAGATCTACAGCTCATCACACAAGATGGTAATCCAGACATACCAGCCAGCAAAGCCACCATTAAACTGTATGATGGGTCACAAGTGAAACTAGCTGGGTTGTGTCACCTCAAAGCTGACCATGATGGACAAACACACGACCTGAAGTTTCAAGTTATACACACGTCACAAATGCCTCTGCTTTCTGCAAAAACATGCAAAAGACTCAACTTGCTATTTCATACACCACACAGATATGTCATCTACAGCGGTCTCACGCAGCACAACAGGGACAGATATGCATTTCACAACCACCACAGAGGACATCATCTCAAAATACAACAACGTGTTTGTAGGCCTTGGCTGTCTTCCTGGTGAACTACACCTCGAGGTGGACCCCGACATTAGGCCTGTGCATCAGGTGCCACAACGAATTCCCATTCCGCTCAAACACAAAGTCACTGAAGCCATACGATCCATGGAGAAGAATGGCATCATCAAAAGAGTCACAGAGCCAACACAATGGATCAGCAACATGGTTGTCATAGAAAAGCCAGGAAAGCTGCGCACCTGCATTGATCCCAGCGCACTCAATAAAGCTCTACGGCGGTCACACTACCAGATGCCAACAATAGAGGAGATACTCCCAGACATTGCAAAAGCAAAAGTATTCTCCGTGCTTGATGCCAAAGATGGCTACTGGCAAGTCAAACTTGAAGAAGAGAGCAGTTATCTGACCACCTTTTGGACCCCGCTTGGCAGATTCGGGTGGCTAAGGATGCCTTTCGGCATAAAACCAGCTGCAGAAGAATATCAACGCAGGCAACATGAGGTGTTGCAAGGCCTGACCGGTGTAAGTGTCATTGCAGACGACATTCTTCTCTACGGCTGTGGAGACACTTCAGAAGAGGCACTAACTGACCATGACAGAAACCTGACTGCCTTGCTGCAGAGGGCCAGGGAGGTCAATCTAAAGCTCAATAAAAAGAAGCTGAAACTAAAACTATCCAGTGTCCAATACATGGGACATCTTCTCACCACAGAGGGCCTTCTCCCTGACCCAGAGAAGGTGGCAGCGTTTCAACACATGCAAACACCCACTGATGTTAAATCGCTACAGAGATTCCTGGGGTTTGTAAATTATCTTGCCAAATTTCTTCCTCATCTCTCAGATGTGTGCGAGCCTCTCCAACGCCTGACAGATAAGGACGTGGAGTGGACATGGCTATCACAACATGAATCTGCCGTTGACACTGTGAAGCAATTAATCACATGCCACCCAGTACTCAAGTACTACAACCTGCAGGAAGAAGTCACACTACAGTGTGACGCCAGCGAGACAGGCCTAGGTGCAGCTCTTCTCCAGAATGGGCAACCTGTTGCATTCGCCTACTGAACAGAGATATGCGCAAAGGTGGTGTACAAGCAAGGGAAGGATCTTCATGTGGCAGATTTTCTGTCGAGGACTTAACAGCCAAACACACAGCATGCCCACATGCAAACACCTGCCACCATCTATGCCATGGGCCTCACCACCAAAGACCTACAACGAGTCGACCACCTCGCAGACACGAATATTTCAACAGCTACACTGGAGTCCATTAGAACTGCCACAATCAAAGATCCACTATGTTGTGCACTCCAGACTTACATATTGAAAGGGTGGCCCACAGCTACACAAGCAGTAGCTCCAGAACTACGACCTTTCTACTACTCTGACTACTGGGAACTAGATGAACTTTCAGACACAACTAGTGATGTTCTCTCTGACACGGGGCTTCGAACCACGCCCCACAACTCGGTAGGGTTTTTTTCTGAAGCGCTGCTCCGGAGCTTGCTTCAAATCACGTGACTGATGACGTTTGAACCACTTCACTGCTTCATTCAGACTGAATCAGCTGGCTGGTTTGGTTCAGTGGGTGAGGCTTTGAAAGACTGGCAGGTCTCAGTTGAGTTTAAAATGGATGAAACGGCGCAATGCGTTGCCTATCTGGTCGATACCTTTTGGATTGATTTGATCAGCTTTCGTATTGCTTTCGGTTTGCTTTCTTATTGCTCTGCAACGGAACCAACCAGGAAGAGATCTCAAGTCTGGGAGCATTTTGAAATCGTGCCGCCGAACAAGGTCATTTGTTACAAGCGTATTACTCAACTTATTCATACAATAACAAATAAAAGCCCTGAAAATGCTGAGTCAGCTGTGCGCCGGTTAAAATCTGAGTGTGCAGCATTGTTGCGGAATGTACCGCATGAAGAGGAGCCGCCATCTACTTCGAGAGCACAGCCAGAACCAGCTGCATCTTCCCAAGGTACAAAAATTATAGAATTTGGATCAATAGACTTTATTTGTATTTTTTCATGTACAGACTAAACTTTATCTAATGTTTCATTTTCAGCCATTGACCTGTGGAAGCTGTTGGACCGGGACGCTGAAGAAGCGAGGGCATCCAGCAATGCTACTGCTGATGCCATAGTGGAGGTGCAGTGTTATCACAGGACCCTCTGGTGTACTGGATGACACAAAAAGCTGTATACCCAAACCTATACAAGCTAGCAAATGAGTACCTGCCTGGCAACACCAGCATCCTCTTTGCCCTGCGAGAGGGTGTTTTTCGAAAGCTATATATATGTATATATATATGTATATATATATATATATATATATATATATATATATATATATATATATATATATATATATACATACATGTATATATATATATACATGTATATATATATATATATATATATATATATACATATGTATATATATATATATATATATATATATATATATATATATATATATATATATATATATATATATATATGTATATATATATATATATATATACATATATATATGTACATATTCCCTGGTGGAAGATGACTGGGACAACAGTCAAACAGACAGCAGACTCGAGCACATAGTTGGTGACAGGAGGGAAGGGGCTTCAGAACTAGAACGGGCTCCAGTGTTGACTGATGTGCCAAGTGTCCCCCAATCTGGACATTTAGGCCTCAAGCAGACCAGAACCAGATCCAACATAAAACCTCCTGAGAGGTACCGCAAAGACTTTGTTGTTTAAACTTTCTGAAGAAGGAATGTCATCTCTTGTTTATTTCTGTGCCACTTTGTTCATGTGGACTGTTCATTTTTTTCTAATGTTTAGGAGAGTGAACTAGTCATTTCTGTTTAACCTGTAGCCAGCTATTGTTGTTGCTGGCCACGTAACTCTCATCCGGTCACTATTGTCCATTTTCAACTGCTTTCTTTCCATATGTTAAAGGAGATGTTACGAAAGTTAACCACTAGATGGCAGCCAAGTTCCATGCAATATGCAGAGACATCTGGTGCGAGTTGATGACGTTGGCTTCCGGGTGTTTTACCTGATGAGCACTGTTATAACTAGCGGCCATACAATAAAAGTAGCGTATCTACAAAGATTGCCTGACTGTATAAAAGAAAGAACGAAACAAGGACAGGAGTTGGGGAAAGAACACCTCACCCCATCAACAACCACAGAATCAACGAGGCAAACGTCCCTGTCACTGTCCCGCCACAAGGGGCGAAACGTCAATGAATGGTAGTTCATGGTTGATGACCCTGCAGCTGACCCGTGGGCACCGAAAGAAGTGCGACAGGCAGCAATGCCAAGCAGGAAATGTCTCCTACCTGTACATTTACAGTAAGTGATAAAATAGCTATATTGCATTTATTTTTCAGTGTTTTAAGAGTCCTTTCATTAAAAAGCTAAATACCATGAAGACACATATTTTGTGGAAACACACCCACTCCCACATTCAGGTGGAGGTCCTCCACCCCCCGCAAGATGTCCCGGTGTTGAAACTGTAGGAGGCGGCGACTCTCACTGGAAGTGTCGGGACTGTTCTTCGCTGTAGGGGAGCGCTCCTCGTGGAGCAACTCTACTTCCGGTGTAGGGAATGCGTTATGCAGCGTTTTCTTGCTTTGCATCGCTCCTCTGATGAAGTGAATGTTGTCCTGCAGCGTGTTGTTTTTTTGTTTTGTTTTTTTGCGTTTGCACCACGATCCTCTTTTTGTACCGTTGTAAACTTGTATTTGTGTTTGTGACTTTGCGTCGTTTCCGTGCTCAAATACGCCATTGTCCCGTATTTGGCAACTAAAAAAGCTGTCCCGTAATGAACTGAGACGGGACGCACTTGACTTTGTCTCCACTCCGCCGCTCCGGCAACCCCAGTGTCCACGCTGAGAACTCTGTCCTCCGCAGTTCTTCGCATTTCGGCTCGCATTCCCAGAGGTGGGCAATGGGCATTCATTGCTGAATGTTTTAAAAAGCTTCTGGCGCGTGGTGGTGGGGTTTAAAGCGGGTGCACTGGGCTTGGACATTAGCGCAGCCGGAGGAAGAACCCTGGTTGCGGGTGCCCGTTCATCGGCAGGTGGTGCTGTGTGTGCGTGATGGTTGTGCGTTCACCGCTTGGCTGTGAAAGCCTGGAAACTTTCTCTGCCTTTTGGACTCATACGGTGCAGCTGGAAGAAAAAAAAAAAATCATCATTCTGAAGGCGTAGCGGTGCGCCGCCTAATAAAAGCTCTAAAATTATTAATTAATACGTTTCTGTTGAATTTTATTTTATGTGCTACATAGATTTCCTTGTGCGCTGAGAATGTGCAAGTAGTGCGCGATTGCGCAAGCAAGCAGCTTAGAGGGAACATTGGTTAAGATGCAATAAAGTAAATAGACTATGAGTCAGTAAAGTACCCGTTCTCTACTTGTTCTGTAAAATAGTGGTGTGTGTGTGTGTGTGTGTGTGTGTGTGTGTGTGTGTGTGTGTGTGTGTGTGCCAGATAAATATCAGCTGTTTCCCACATTGACTGATGTGCTTTTGAAACTTTGATCTTGTCTTCATGGTGTTGACTTTCTAAATGTCTGTGGTGAATACATGGAGATCTTGACAGAAGAGAAATCTACCAACAAGCAGAGACTTTATCTGGATTGTCTTGTTGCTTTATTGCTTCAATTCAACAGTTGATCATTGACTTGACATTGTTATGCAGTATAGACTGATGGTATATTTCATGACTTATTGATTGACTGTTGTCACATTGAGCCAACAAGCAGAATCAAAAGACAAAATTCTCTCACAATATTTACATGCATTCATCTGATTGTTGACAAACGGATCAACAGTCAGAAGGTTGATCAGATGGATGAGTTGTTGAAAGGTCAAAGGTCAGGGCGGAAAGGTCCAGAGTGGAAACAGACCTCAGCTGTGTTTCCACAGTAATAAAGTTGTCATGTGGACTAATGACACATTATTAATCTGCGGGATGAATGGGCTGCAGAGGAAGAGAAACAACGTGGCACAAACATCCAGCAGGTGGACAACAGTCACCAGGAGCACCAACAGGAAGTGGCGTCCAGGCCCCGCCCACCCTGTGATTGACAGCCGGAGACACTGGGTAACAAACGTGAAGACAGAAGAAGAATCAAAGGTGAGAATTCAGCTCAGAGTCTCTCTGACGACTTCAGTCACACTTTCATCAACTCAGCTGAAGAACCTGAAGGAACATAAAGTCCAACATGTAGCGGCTGAGTGAAGGAGGTCTGGACTCTGTGGAGGAGCTCCATGGTTCCAGAGACGCTGTAGAAGGACAGAAGACCTGCTCTGTGGTCCAGGTACACTCGCACTCTGGAGGACCGAGGACCTGAGACACGAGTACTCATGTTGTTGTGACGAAACCAATATTCACCTGGGTAACAATATAAACTCCAGGATTTGTCATTTGCTGTGTTTCAATTCAGGTTCTGCACCCTTGAGGCCGAGTGTCCTCCGTCTGAAGGAAGCGTTCTTAGAGTTCCCAGCCTAGGAGGACGGACCAAACCCCGCCTCCCCGCTAACCACTCGGGACGGTCTAGCCTTCGGCGTATTTCCTCGTTTTCGTCACCGCCGTTCCCTCTGGCTGGCCAACCCCGGAATCGGCTAAAACGAGTGCGTATTTACGAGTGCGCATTTTGAGCGTCCTAAACACCCTCGGGAATTGGGACAAGCCTTCGCGCAGTGCGATGACGCAACTTCCTTTCAAAATGCGCACTTCAAGGATGCAGAACCTGAATTGAGACACAGCAATTGAATCCAAATCTACTTTCCTCTGACCTTCCTGCTCTGCTGATGTTCCTGTAGGCCACTGCTACACCAACCCCCTAAAATAAACCACAGAAGTCCCTCCCCCTTCTCCACTCAACCTCCCAGTAACATCGTCCAGTCAGACCTTCTCTACTCAGGACCTGCTTCTTGTCAGTGAATCTGTCTGGATGATCACAATAAGACTGAACTTCCTCCATGAATGTCACTTTTCTGTTCTCCTCAGATAATAACAGACGTTTGTGCACTGTGCAGAACTTGCTGTATTTCATCTCTCAGCTTGGTCCAGCTGCTGCCACGTCCTCAAAGTATCTCAGAGGACGGATCTCCAGGCTGGAGGAGTCTGGAGACGGACTGAGTGCTGGCAGAGAGGAGAACCTGTGGAGAAACTGGCTGTGGTCCAGTGTGTGTGAGATCCTCTCCAGCTCAGCATCTCTCCTCTTCAGCTCCATCATCTCCTGCTCCAGCTTCTTCTCAAGCTCTTTGACTCCACTCACTGCTGCCCCCTGTGTGGATCTGACCTGCTGCTGCACCTCAGAGCGTCTTTTCTCCAGCAGACGGATCATCTGGGTGAGGATCTTCTCGCTGTCCTTCACTGCTTTATCAGCAGAGCCGTTGATGGACTCCACCCCCTTCAGGTCTTCCTCTGTGTGCTGGATCTTCTGCTGGATCTTCTGCCTGGTCTCCTCCAGCTCTCTCTGCCTCCCAGGCCTCTGTACTGCTGCTGACACTGTCTGATGACCTTTATGTTCATCCATACAGCATAAAGCACAGATGATCTTCTGATCAGTGCGGCAGAACATCTTCATCACCTCATCATGACGAGGGCAGATGTTCTCCTGGAGCTGCTGGCTGGGTTCCACCAGCTTGTGTCTCTGTAGGGGAGCAGCATCACGATGAGGCTGGAGGTGAGAGTCACAGTAGGAGGCCCGACAGACCAGACAGGACTTGAGGGCCTTCAGTTTCCTCCCAGTGCAGACATCACAGGCCACATCTCCAGCTCCAGCATAGCAGTGATCAGCAGGAGCATCTTGGAGTCCAGTCCCCCCCCCCGCAACGAAACTTGGCACGTTAACTTTGCCGACACGTTAGCGTAGCGCGACAGCGATAGCGTGCTTCCCCCCCCCCCCGTCAACGTTAGCGCAATTTCCAACCAGCACTGCAGAGAGAAAGGCAATATCCAGGTGGAGTGAAAATACATCCCAGTGCCCACCATCACAGGCATATAGACGTAGATAAGATAAATTTACATAAAATACCAGAATGTTTGTCAATTTTTCATTAAAACATATTTTATTTATTTAGTTAGATAAAAATGTTTCCTCCCAGCACAATATGTATTTGTTAATTTAACTCACATTCCTGCCATCATCTTAACACAATTCAGTGTCACTTTTAAGTTGGAAAAGCATAATAATTAAATTACTTAAATGGCACATTTCAAGTAAAACAGTTGCTATTTAGTCTATTTGTGGTGGTATGTGAGTTATACTTCCCATAAAAAGACTTCCTTTTACATCAAGAATATTTAAATTTTTCATAGATGACTCCCAAAGAGACAGACATATTCTGTCAAGTTCTAACCTGAAGACCACTCTGTCCAAAAAGTCCAAAAAGAATTATATTGAATTGAGAGCAGCTGTTCTTATTTTCTCTTTTTTGAGAGAGATTTGCTCAGATTTTCAGTTGACCTGTTGATTTGATTTCTCTGATTAAAATTAAAACAAAGTCTGATATTTGGCAGCTTGTTTAATTCTTATACATAGGTATAAAATAATTTTTTTATAATAACATTCACGAGTTTTCGTTGTAAAAGTCATCATTTTCATATACACAAGTTGGACATCTAAAAGTATCGGTATCTGTATTGGTATCGGGATACTAGCCTTGGTATCACCTGGTATCGTATCGTAAGGAAAAATAGTGGTATCGCACATCCCTACTTTCACACACACACACACACACACTATACTGTAAATGGCTGCAGTTTCCTTTACAAAAGTGCTACAGACGTCATTCAAACATCCATGTGTTTGTCTCATCAAGACCTATATTTTACATTTGACAGCCACTTAAAAAGAAATGCAGGTCAAAAATACACAGGCATATGATGATTAGACCTCTTCTCCCTCTTTGTCAACACACAAATGCCTGCAGTTTCCTTTAGAAAAGTGCTACAGACGTCATTCAAATACCTACGTGTTTGTCTCATCAAGGCCAATATTTTACATTTGACAGCATCCTCCAAAAAAAAAAAATGGAGGTGAGAAATCTGCATCATTTGCATTGACTTCTTTCAGCAGATGTCGCCGGGCGTCGGCAGAGGACGGGGGTCAATTGCGGGCGTCGACAGGGGTCAGGCGTCATCGGGGGTCATCGGGCATCGCGTCGGCCACGGCGGCTCAGTCCCGCAAACGCTGCTTGCAGCTTTAATTTATTGTTTTGATTTAATTTAATTTATTAGTGTTAATGGCTGCTGAAAAAAGGGGATGAATAGTTCAAATTCGAGTTGAAAGTAAAATATACAAATGTTGGTAGTACTAGTAATCATTACTAAGTACAGTTATGCCCATCTGTTATCTTTGTTGGGCTTGAGTTTATGATTATTTTTTTTACCCTGTGCATCTTTTGTTTTGTTAGTAGTACTTGTCATTGCTCCAACACGAGTAAACATGTTGCGTCCCACTAGATGGCGCATTTGCCTTATTTACAAGTACCACGGTCATCGGAGCTGATCGCTGCCACTCTCAGCAGCGTGCGTCTACTAAGGTCTACTAAGATTCCACAATCTATTACACCTCGTGAGCCAAACAGGCTACAGGTAAAATTAAACATCTTCAGTTGAGCAACTCAGGCAAGTTAAACTGATTTAAAAACAAACAAACACTATAATACTAGGGAAAGAATCCTCTATATGTCAATAAATACAACAGAACAAAAAAAAAAATGCTTACTTTAAATAAGAAAATTCAACAAACCAACAAGTGCAACACTAAAAAGCAAACCAACAATTAAAATAATGCTTAATTGCCTTAGTTTTGTCCCACACTTATCAGCTTAGCTACTAAGAATAACACACATTATTCACCTGGACAGAAGGAGGTTCTGAGGAACGTGTTGGTCCTGGAGCTTCCTGGTCAGGATGTTCGGGAGATCCCTCTGGCTCAATGTCTGGAGCGCCAACATATTTTAGAATTGCTCCTGCAGAGACAAAGCTCACTAGATCATCAAGCAAAACAGATCAGAAGCACATTTTCCTATTTTATTATTACAGTGATGTTGCAGTAATATAGGAAAATTAAAAATGTATTTGTTTTTAAATTAAACATTATGATTGCAGTGTCCCTTTAAAGCTTTTACCCAATTACAAAACTGTCACTTTTAAGAGTTTTTGGCATTACTTTACACACTGTACTAGTTAAAGTAATAAAACTAAGATAAATGACCCACTACCACAATAGTCTAAAATAGTCAACACCATGCCAAAAAAAGTATTTCCATAAAAAAATTCTTTGAATTATAAAACAGTAGCACATTTCTAATGAAGGGCCTACAAAATACAAACTAAGCTTAGTAAATTCATCCTAAGTTAAGGCTAAAATAACATTAAGAGTCAAATATGTGAGAGACAACTTCCACTGAACAATAACAGGGGACTGACTACAACAACAACTACAACATGCCCTCCCTCCCTCCCTCCCTGTTAGAATTTGAATGAACGGGTGTGGAGTCAATCAGTCATTCCCATGGCAGGATAGGCCAACTTGACAGGATATGGTCAACTTTCATAAAACAAACAAAAACGCTGATTCATGACGAACAAATATTAGCCAGCCAGCTAACATTTATCCGACGCTAGCTAGCTGGCTAGCAGGACAAATAAACAAACAGGACAAATAAACAAATAACTTTCCTTTCCCCTTTGCAAGTTTTTCTTGATCAGTTTTCTTTTCCTTCCGTTTTTCCGCACCGCTGGGATAACTCCTTTTTGATGCCATTATGGTGTCTGTTTTTAATCCTCTCGCTAACGGGAACGAATGGTAGCTATCAATCATTCACATCATACCTGTCGGCGTCGCCGGCCCGCTACGTCACAACCTGCGTGACAGTGCGGCAAGCCCCCAGAGTCCAAGATGGCGTCCCATTCCTTTCTATGAAGTTGCTCACCCAGCGCATGGCTCCCAAAAACCTTTTGACTTCCGCATTGATGGGATAATACAGCATGCGCAGTTGTGTCAGTGTGGAGATCGTCACTGACAGACGTGCGCGCTCACGAACAGTACAAAATTCAACATGGAAATGAATGTATTTTTTACGGAACAACTGACGATTGTTGTTTCAAAATTTTATCAATAATAATGATTATTATTATTATTATTATTATTATTATTATTATTATTATTATTATATTAATAAAATAGTATTATTATAATAATATACTATTATTTGTGTATTAAACAAGTGAGCAATGTGCCACTGAATAATAAATGATAATTCTTTGAAGCAACTCTCTATGGACCATAACAGCACTGCCACACATATTTTTTTAATTAATAACCTCTTTGGAAAGCAGACAAAGTAATAAAATGATTGGTCTATTTATTTCATCAGAACTAAAAAAATAAAAAATAAAAACTCAACGATCTTGAAAGTTCCTCCCTTTCTCTTGCACCTGTCGATGTGTGTCGCTAACACAAATTTGCAAATATTTTGTCGTCCTCATGGAATTAAACAGTATACCATGTTAATTTATCAGTGAGTGCTCTCTCTTTTCATGCAATTCATCACTCTTAACATGTAATGCTGAATCATGAAAGCTATGGAGCAAAAAATAATAATTACATAAAACGACGAGTGAAATAAAATGTGTCATTCATTCAATAAAGATTTCATTCATTCATCTTCTATACCCGCTTATTCCTATTCAGGGTCACGGGGGTCTGCTGGAGCCTATCCCAGCTGTCTTAGGGCGAAGGCAGGGTGACACCCTGGACAAGTCGCCAGTTCATCGCAGGGCCACATAGAGACAAACAACCATTCACACTCACATGCACACCTACGGACAATTTAGAACGTTCAATTGACCTCACATGCATGTTTTTGGAGTGTGGGAGGAAGCCGGAGAACCCGGAGAGAACCCACGCAGACACAGGGAGAACATGCAAACTCCACACAGAAAGGTCCCAGGTCCGGGCCCCGGAATCAAACCCACGACCTTCTTGCTGTGAGGCGGCAGCGCTTTTATTTCATTTAACAAAGCATATCATTATTTCATCATGCATTTAATTGTTTTGTGGTCCTGTGTTTTAGTGCTTCATAATTGTATTCTGTTGTCAAATTTGCCCATCAAAGTCAGATTAGTAATCCTGTACATCAGTTTAAGGAAAACCAATTCTAGGTAATGGATTGCAGATCTGGTAGTGACCTGTTACAATGGAAAGAAATGTATACATAATAAGTACGTCTGTGTGCCCGATATTTTAGCTAACACTAAACTTTCTGCACAACTGTCTGCATTGTGCTTAAGTTTAAATGAGTTAAATATGTTTGCATACCCAATTTTAAGTAAAATTACACAAAAAACAATATTGTACATTTATTTTTGGAATGTTTTGCTTTTTACAGCTTTCCTTTTGGGGACAGAAAAAGGTTGCACAAATGGGTGGAAAATGTGAGAAGAAAAAACTGGACACCCAATGACAACTCCAGGCTGTGTGCTCTTCACTTTGAGGAGAAATCTTTCATTTTGCGTGGTGAGAGAAAGTGCCTAACTTCAACAGCTGTCCCAACCATTTTTAGTTTCTTCAAATCAGGTAAGAGCATGTCTACCAAACAAAAGGTAAGTGAGTCACACACACACACACACACACGTGATTTTGATCAAATCTTTGACCACACATATTCTAAAAAATGTAAAGAGGTGTCAGAGATCTTGGAAGAAGACAGTTTTCTCGTGATTCAGGAACCATGTGACAGCCATACTGTGTCTGATGTAGATGTAGAGGTCACAAATGATGTACAGATCACCAATGATGAAGAGGTCACAAATGATGAAGAGGTCAGAGCAACAATGAAGGGATTTTACATTGACTGTTCAGTTAACATGTTCAATGTTAAAATATTCACATGAAAAAAACTTGAAAATCATTACAGCAGACGTAAAAAAAAATTTATAAGAAAGTCTTGAAAGTTATCTTGAAATCATTTATGAGGATACTCATTATAATATTGATGAAGTGTTATTTCATGTTTTGTTGGCTGTTTCAAGGGTTTATTTAGTTTGTTGTGACACAATCTAAGGTTCAATTTGTAAAGAAATAAAAGTTCTTGTGAAAAAAGATAGTGGTCAAAGTGATATTAGTGTTATTTGTGTTTGTGTTTTTTGTAGTCTTGTCTGGATTTGTCCTGTTCGTTTCTGGTCTGTGTTTGTGTTCCCACTCTTGGCCTGCACCTTGTCGTGGTGAGTGGGCTTTTAACTAAGACAGGCCAATTATATATATTGTGTGAAGCCAGCAAAACAGTCATTATTATGAGAATTATAACTGAAGCACACTAAATAATACACCATCAGTCACCTTTTGCTTTTCTGTTATTAATCTAATGTGTGTTATGTCAAGCCTCCACAGTGGCGTGTTGCAGTCAGGATGAGACGAACAAGGTGAATGGATGGACGGATTGATGAGCCCAGCGAGCCTCCACCATCCACAGACAAGCCAGTCCCATTTTCCACCCAGAAGGATGTCTCTTCCATCTATCTTTGCCTGCCAGGGAAATGCAACCAAACATAGTAATTACAGATGGTGTTGTCTCTGTTAAAGTGACACATGAAAAAAACAATATATATATGTATATATATATGTATATATATATATATATATATATATATATATATATACATATATATATATACATATGTTTTGTGATTCATGTTCATGACAATAACAATCGAACAGATTTTCTTCATTCTTCCAATGAGTTTCGCAAACAAACATGGAATTTTCCCTGGATCATACTAATACGTTTGTAGATTATATAAAGAAAATTATAAAACACATTTTTTGCGGTTTTATATTAAAGCAGATAGTCAAACGTAAATGTAGCGTGGTAATGTTGCGAAGACACATTTATTTTTGTTTTTCTTTGTTTCTTTAGAAGCTTTTATTTTGGTTTTCTGTGGAAGCACAACAGACAACACACATGTTAACGTCCGCTACTACGGTTCGCTCCGTATAGGTCTCACGAGCCACTTGAGAGACTTCCTCTCGAGCGTTATCTACTTTTTACATTTCAAAACACAGATCCATACCCGACTTCGACTTGAACTTATTAATCATGTCGTTTCCCACATTCAATCTTACTCGTATACATTTAAATATTCACATTTCTACTGAATAAACATCCCATAACGTTAAACGAACACTAACGTAACCGAGCGTCAACCCCGCCTCCTGGTAACCTAGCAACGGGCTAGCCGTTGTTTCCTCTTCGCTAGGTAATCACTCGGAGACGATACATTCAAAACGTAAATTTAACTCACATACCCTCGATCTCAGACTTCAATTACGAAACAGCCACACATACATTTGCTCTTATTTTCAACCCTTTCCCCTTCTCACCTGTGGAAGCACAACAGATAACACACACGTTAACGTCCGCTACAACGGTTCGCTCCACATAGGTCTCACGAGCCACTTGAGAGACCTCTCTAGCGTTATTCCCCGGGGCGAACACGACCTCCACTGGCAGAAGTGGGTAACTGCACCCTGCTCACTGATCACTCTCACACACGCCACAAACCACAACAAAAGCAGGAACAGTGCTTTGCCACAATTATGCTACATAAACACGTCCTGGTCCCCTCTGGATCCTCTTTTCCGGTCCTCGCGATCACTCTCTTGGCTGCGGTGGGCATGGTTCTGCCCGCGGTGTCTTCCTTTGTCAGGGCATTCTCTGGCCCAGTGACCCATTCGGCCGCAGATGTGGCACGCCCCCTTTTCGCCTCTATCTCCGCTAGTCGCCCTTCGTCAGTTGTCGTTGTTCCTGTAGGGCCGTCTCGCCGTGTCACTGAGGTGCTTCATCATGGTGAGGGAGGCACGCTTTATCTTCTTGTCCTCTGCATCGCTGGCCTCCTGCAGAAGCCTCTCAGCGTGCACTGCATGACGTCGGACCTCTGTCAGCCGGGCATCTTCAATCCCCACGCAGCAGCTTCTGTTAACTGCTTTGGCGATCTGGGGGAGCAGCCCTTGTCTGAAAGCAGTGATGAGGCTGGCCGTTTGGTTGACGGCAGTCCTGATGAACGTGGCGACGCTGCGGCGTCGGTGCTGGAGTGCGCAGGGTTGTACGGTGGTAGCGTTGGATGAGGGCAGGCGGGAGGAGGGAAGACAGGCATGTCCAGGAGAGGGTCCCTCAGGCCTGTAAGAGAAGGATACAGACGATTTGGTGCATTTGAATGCTCGTGTGTGAGTGGCTCCTTTTCTCCCTCCTCTGGGGAGTGTGTGTGAGTGTGTGCACCCTCTGCCGTTATCTCTGTCACCCCTGTGCTCCAGCGCCCAGCGCTGTTCACACGTTTCTTTACTTGTTTCCTGTCCCTGACCTCTGCTTCAGGTTTCCAGAATGAAAAACACCTTTCATGATCTTTGATGATTTGAATCTCCCACCTGTTTGGGTTTTTCTTTTTTGTAACCTTTCCCTTGGCTATATTCAGTTTATCCCGGAGGTTTCTCAATTCCTCCATACTCAGTGATCCCCCCTCTGGGAAACCATACTTTTCAACCCAAACATCCAACATATCAAGACAATCTGGACCGTATTTTTTCCGCATGTCGTCCACAATTTGTCCCCCCTGGGGAACTGCAGCAGTCACTTTGCTCTGGTTCTTCCCCATCCCTGTCTAGACTTATTACTTGTAGCTGCACAGGCGTCCCTGTGCCCCCTTTTTTTACTCAGGCGCAAAAAGGTAGAGAAAAAATTCACCCCTTCGGTACTTAGTCACCAAAGGTTTTGCCCGCTCAGCCCTCACCAACCTTCTTGGATATCTGGTGAGCGGGACAGGCCCGCGATATGACCTTGACTGGCGCGATATTATGATTTAGCGTACGTTACGCTCAACGTCATTCCGTGCGGCAGGTAAAAAAAAAGGTGGTGTTGTCCCGGGTGTCCCAATTCCATCGCAAGCCCATCGGAGCCGATTATCACCCGGGTCGTTTGTCGGGTTGGTTGACCCGTTTTGTCGTGCAACAGCTGCAACTGCAAACTGCAGGCTTCAATTTACCGACGCCTTACACATGTGATGGCATGGAGACTGTGCATTGTAGCAACATCAGTCCCCTCAGAGAGAATCTTCTCCAAAACAGGGCAGATATTTACAGAGAGAAGAAACAGGATCAGCCGCACAAAGATGAGGCTCTTGGTTTTTCTCATTGTCAATCTTCACTAAAGGACAAAACTGTTATCTGAATGCTGAGTTTTTTTTTTTCTTTTTGTTTTACACATTTTAATTCATATTTTGTTGTGTGAGTTTCTGTAAGCGTATGTTGTTTGACTTTACATTTGTGTAGTAGTAAAAAACTAAACGTTTAAAATTGGTAATAGTTATTTAGATAGAGGCACCTAGACCCACCTGTGGGTCATAACACCCCCTCTCTTAAGAACTAAACCCTATTAACATACCTACAAACAAAACTAAACAAGAAAAACCTCAGTTCCCCTGAAATAAGAATTCCGCAGCTAGTCCACATGTACACGTGATAACGCATCTGCCAACACATTATCAACCCCCCTTCCTGTGGCAAATCTGGAGATTGAAGTCTTGCAGGAGCAGAGACCACCACATCTACGGCTGGTTTGATTGCGCATCCTATCCAGGACCACGAGGGCATTATAGTCTGTAAAAACCTGACCCCAAATTAACATCAAGATGGGCATTGTCAGAAGGAGAGCCAAAGCTTCTTTCTTAACTTCCCAGAATGGACTCTGTGTGCGTGCTGCTTACTTGTGGCATGTCCCTCTACTTCTATGTCATGGTGCAAAACTGACGTACGGCGGGGGTGGTCAGAAAACAATAGTGGGTGGCTCTCAATTAATTTAACAATATCATGACGGGCTGATGCAGGCAAATGGGACAAAAACGAGCTTAAGTTATTCATAATTTCAGAGTTTCCCAGGCGCGCCGAAGGAACACCGATTTCTTTTTTTCAATGAGCCCTCCCTCCGCCAATGGGCACGGAGGGGGCGGAGGCTCAGGCGACACATTTTTCCAAGCGACGTAACGCCCGGTTCACACTGGACGCGGAAGCGCCACGAAGCGCCGCGAAGCGCCGAGCTCTTCCATTCGGCGCCCATGTTAATCAATGTAGTAGTTCACACCAGACGCGAACAGGCGCGCGGCTCCCCTCGCGGATCGCGCCATGCATTTAACGTCAGTTCACTGGACGTGGAAGCGAAGCGCCGCCGAGCGCTTCCATTCGGCGCCGACGTTAATCAATGTGGTGGTTGCGCGGCTCGCGGCATGCATTTGTTGTTTTGGCGTCTGCTCTATTTCGTGCGCGAGCTGCGAGCGGTCCTCGTCAATAGTACAGGAAGTCGCTCAATAAAAACGAGAAAATCCGGTGAATTTTCAAAATAAACTAATTTCAAAATAAAAACCCAATGACAAATTCGATCATATATCATATTTGTATGTTATATTTGTCAGTACATTGTATCAGAGTGCGAGAGAGATTAAACACACACACACACACACACACACACACACACACACACACACACAGAGGAAGACTTGATCAAAATACGTCTGTTTGATCCTAGAGATGCCGGTCAATGATCATTATGAAAGAGGTCTTTGTCTTGAGATGGACACCTGAGTGCGTGTTTCTATTTATTTACACACACACGCACAAAAGTGAGCTATGGAGCGGGCTGGCTACGGGGCGAGGGGGGGCGATGACGAAAATGATTTTTTTTATTTAATTTTTTAAATAAAAGTGAAAAAGTGGGAGTGAAAAAAAGAGAGCAGAAGCGCTTGTCGACCGTCGCGGAGCTGTTCGCGTCTGGTGTGAACCAGTTGGAGCCTCGCTCGCGAAATTCGTTGGCGCGGCGCTTCCGCTTCCATTGAAATGAATGGCACGAGCCGTTCGCCTGTTTGCGTCTGGTCTGAACCACTACATTCAGTGCGTTTACATGGCACTAGAGAAAATTGAATTATTGCCTTAGTCCGATTATGATCGGAGAACTCACGTGCATGTAAACACCTTACTCCGATTATGATTGGAGTTTGAGAACTCCGATTGGAATCGGAGAACTCCGATTGAGACACCCAGATAATGCGATTGGAATTCAAATTTCTCTGCCATGTATACGCCTTAATCGGACTATTAACTGGACAATGCGAGTGCGCATGCGCCACGCATCGCTCTCGCGACTCATGACCGCACAACTACGTCGTCTAACAAAACAGACGGCGCGAAACAACCTGGCAAACGTGAATAAGAATGTTGACATTTGGAGAGAGGATGAGACCGGGGCGATGCTTTCTCTTCTAAAAGAGATGGACATATCAAAATAACGCGCAACGGAGACCTTTTTAAAAAGGGTAGCGCAGCAAATGCAGGGCTCCGGCTTTGCGCACCCCTGAACAAATACGTATTCCTTCGAATTTATATTTCTACCTTTTCGTTCACATTTTTTGTAAATTAGAAGAATTTTAACTTTGTAAATAAAAGCACAGCAAAGAGATGTTTTCCTGATTTGTTTTTATTTGGGTAATTTCGCTGTTATTCTGCTGGAAACGGCGTGCAGCGGCACCAGCTTCCTCCACGGTCGGCACTTTAATGAGCGTGTGTATAACTGAAGACACCGTTCCTTTGCAAAACCTGTACACAAACTCTCCCACCAGTCTGCTCTGAACCCGAATCCAACAAGAACGAGAGTTTGGGGTCCGTAGCGACGGCACAAAGCGTAGCATCGAAGTGTTGTTGTAGCCCTCCAACAGCAAACAACGTTCTTGTCTGCCTTTTAAAATAACCAGGAGCACAAGAAATAGGGTACACCTTATCTGCAAAGCAAGTAACACGTACATTATGAACTATCGTTCCATATCATAATAGATTTAATATGTCAACCGAAAGCAGCTGACCGGCTGAAAAGACTCACTCCACCCCCTAGTGTTGTGAGGAGGACCCGTCAATAATTTGAATTTCTCAGCTGCATGTATACGGGGACCAAGGTGAGAACTCCGATTGGACGAGAAAACCGAATGATTGCTTAGTCCGATTAAGCTCTGCATGTAAACGCACTGATTGATTAACATGGGCGCTGAATGGAAGCGCTTGGCGATTTGCAGCACTTCACTTCGCGGCGATTCGCAGCGCTTCACTTCGCTTCGCGGCGCTTCCGCGTCCTGTGTGAACTGGGCGTAACTTTTCAACATTTTGACGTGGCAGACGCGGGACGATCGTTTTCTATCAGGAGTGTGCACTACATAATCTGTATCGGAAAGTTTGCGCTCCACGACATACGGACCAGAAAAACCAGCCTGCAAACCGGAACCGGGTAACGGCAACAATACCAACACACAACGCCTGTCTCAAAAACTCGAGCCACAGCTTTCTTGTCAAACTGCCGCTTCATTTTAGACTGGCTGGCGACAAGAGTTTGGTGAGCAGTTTCACAAGCACGATGCAAGCGTTCACGGAAAAAAAATTACGTAATCTAACACATTATTCTCTACTCGTTTAACATCGGAAAGCCACTTACCCCTTAACAGACGCAAGGGTCCTCTCACCGAACACTAAATCAGCTGGGCTGAACCTGAGGGACTCCCACACATACAATCGACGACTGAAGATACACTTTATGCTGCGGAACCATCACTGTGCTCATTTTAACCCCCCCCCCCCCCACACACACACACACACACACACACACACTAAAATATACGAATTGCAGTAGGTTGGTTTTGTTGCTCTTGGTTGTCCGTTAGTTTTTTGAGAGTTAGTAGTAGATAGATCCCTAGATAGTAAGTTTGATAGATGGATAGAAATAGATAAGTTAGTTAAAGTTACACACACGCACATATATATATATATATATACATATATATATTAATCTCTTTCAATGAACTCCAAAACATACATGGTCAAAATCCATATTATTATTATGTTGTGGTTTTTTTTAAATGCTCATACAAAACAAGAAAAAAGTGTCACATCCACTTGTAGTGCATTATTTTTGCCAGCAAGCTTCTCTTGTTACTACTGACCACATTGACCCATATTTTCCATATACTCACCTGAATCAGGTACCCTGCAAGGGCAACGACCTTCCCCGAGGTGATCGGTGGAGTGACGTGCAACCAGCACGTGACCTCTAAAATGAGCTTCCTCCCACGGACGTACCATAGGAGGACACGGATTAAATAGTATGGCTTTTCCACCAGAAGGCTGTATTATGGTGTACATAATATAAAACTTCGGCCCAGTTCTGCTTGTATTGCAATGGTTGGTGTTCCTGAAGTTTCATTTTTCGTCCCTTTTTATTTTTTACATCCATGTTTGTGATGAAATAGTATTGTGAATCGCTAGCTCGCATTGCATGCTGGGAAACAGCGTCACTCAAGGAAGTTTTCGCTTCGCTGACACGGTCCTGAAGGGAAGTGGGTTTTAGTGCACTGGAACGGGATGAATGTGTTCAATCAAGCAGTACAAACCTGATTAATTGTCTTAATACTTCACTTTGAATGGCCATATTGTTTAGGATTAGAATTAGATGACAACTTCTTCACAATATTTGCAACTATTCAATTTGACCAGCAGGTGTCAGTAGAAGACGAAATTTCATGTTGACTATTTCCTAATGGAAGTGCTCTCTTTACTTTGGGTTTTTCTCATAATTATTTGAAGTGTAGGCCTGTATCTGCACACAATTTGCAATTCGTCCCAGCGCCCTGGGCTGTAAATTTGGACGGTGTAAAATGAAAATGGCCAGCTGTAGCAGAAAAGTGGACCTATATATATATATATATATATATATATATATATATATATATATATATATATATATATATATATATATATATATATACATATATATATATATATCTGCAATTCATATTTTAACGGTTTATATAGACCCCTGAGGCTCCATTCAAAATGGGGGTTATTGTAGGAGAGTTGCAGTCAACTGAGATTTGAAGAGAGTTTGGATGACTAGATTTTGGATAGTGTTTATAGTTTGGAGTGTTTGAGACTAGATAGCGTTTAGTTTGGAGATATTTTTGAGAGCTTAGGGAGAGAGTGAGGAGAGGAGAGGTGATAGGATGGAGCCCCCTGTCCTGTACATCAATGTCCATGTTACACAAGCATCTATGCCAGGGGTGCCCATTACGTCCATCGCGATCTACTGGTCAATTGCGAAGGGAGTTTGGGTGATCGCATGGAGAGAGAGAGGGAGAGAGGGAGAGAGAGAGAGAGAGAGAGAGAGAGAGATCCGCGTCAATTACAGCAGGTAGAATCGTTCAGGCAGGATTAGAAAACACGGTGGATCTGGTTGATTTTGGTCATAATGTACGATGTGCTGGATTTTGTTCTTAAATGTGCTGTGCTTTACAGTGAAACGTAAATGTGACTATCGGCTTCGGCACTATTCAGATCAAATAAAGACCAGACAGGGACAGGAAAAAGAGTTTCGCTGTTGTTTTACACACAAAACTACCGGGGTTGTCGCGTGAGCTTGCAATCCTGGCGTAAACTGATGGAGACGCCTCGCTCGGAAAATGCGCTTCAAAGTGCGCACGCACTGCAGACGCGCCGGAGATCCTGGGAGATGCTGCTGGCAAAACGTCTGCGTCACACACACACACACACACACACACACACACACACACACACACACACACACACCAATTATCCCTAACCTATGCGCTGGAAAACACAAAACTATACAGCAAAACATCTTAACGTAAACACACTTTAATTGATAAAATCAAACATAAGCAGATATAACCTAAACAATTTTAAACCATGAGTTTTCTGTGCAATGATGAGCATAAATGCACATGGGAACATGTTGACCCATTTAATCCTCTTTCTTTCTTTATCATTGGACTACAAATATATTGCTGAATGACTTTTCCTGTTTTATAGGAGGTGGATCTTTTTGACTTGCTCATTTTAAAAGTAGCTTGCATGTTGAAAAAGTGTGAGCACCCCTGATCTATGCCCTTTTCCAAGTCCCACAATCACTTTCACTGTCATCTGCCTGATTACACCCATGCCATTTTCAGAAAAAAATTGCACAAACAGAATACATTCAAAAAATGTATCATACACATAGTTATCAAGTCAAGTTATTTATTTATTGTCATTGTTGAACAAAGTTAACAACAAAATTTGTTTGGAGCATCCCCATAACCACTGGCATCAGTACCCATAAAAATAATCATAAATAAGCGAGAAAAACAAAACAAAAAAATATATATAATTTATGTACAGAAATTATTTGGTCATTCATTTCTTGCAATTCATAGTCATTCCCAACAGACATAACAGACACAAAAATTCAATGCATCACACGTGGTTCAGACACAGCTTGCCTGTGATTGTACATTTGGCCAGTAGGTGGTTTCGTGTGCACATGAAGCTTCGAGAAATGAACCGTTTCTCGAACCAGTTGGCTCAAGCGGTTCAATGCCTCATGAGGCTTCACCTCACCATCACTAGTCGTGACACACAGCTTGCTGTTTGGCTCCACTTGTTGTAGTTCTGTCAGCCACCACTAGATGGAGCGCTCCTCTTCACTCTCCTCCTCATCCTCCCTCACCTCCACCTGTAGAGAGAAGAAGAGACAGCAGGAGTCAGGACTCAGGGTCCTTGAACGCATCATCACAGAGACGCTGACTGTTGATGGAGATGGTGGAGTGACTGGTGAGAAGAAGCAGACTCTCAGTCACATGTCTAGTGTGGAACATGTGAAGGTCATGTGACCATGGAGTGTTGGACTGATACTGAGGCCTGATGAAGATGAACTGATCAATAATTGGGTGGTGAACTGAGAGAAGAAGCAGTTTGGCAGCAGATGTTGGATGAATGAGGAGCAGCTGGACGTCACCATCCTCCTCTCACACTGTGACTGGGAACACTGGACCTCTGCTGTGGGATCAACTGGCTTTGGTGCTGGAACCATCATCCAATGGTTCCAAACCAGTACTGACCTCACACTCTCCAGTTGATAGTCTCTGCTGTGGACAAGATCCATTAGTGGCTTCACTCCTGAATCCTGCAGCTGGTTCCCATCCAGGTCCAGGTGTCTGAGGTGGGAGGGGTTGGACTTCAGAGCTGAGAGCAGCCAATCACAGCTGAGCTCTGACAAACTGCAGCACCACAACCTGAATAGAGAATAAATGATGGAGAGTTTATAATGATGGAGAGTTTTTCCAGGGTGTCATCACTCTGAAAATCAAAGTGAAATGTCCACTTCAGAATCTGCAATCTGCAAGCTGACCACTAGATGGGAGGATTTTACACACTGTACCTTTAAACCCAGTTTCATTCATTTCAAACACAAACCAGTGACTGCAAATTGAATTTCCAACAGCAGTCAAGTGAAAATCATGACAACAATAACAAGAGTGATAGAAGTTGTAGAGTGAAGAGGGTGAACTGACCTCAGAGTCTCCAGTTTACAGTCTGGACTCTGCAGAAAACCACTCAGCACCTTCACTGTTGAATCCAGAAGGCAGTTCCAACTCAGCTCCAGGTGTCTGAGGTGGGAGGGGTTGGACTTCAGAGCTGAGAGCAGCCAATCACAGCTGAGCTTTGACAACCTGCAATACTCCAACCTGAATAGAGCAT
Organism: Nelusetta ayraudi; assembly: GCF_046127955.1. Lineage (NCBI taxonomy): Eukaryota > Metazoa > Chordata > Actinopteri > Tetraodontiformes > Monacanthidae > Nelusetta > Nelusetta ayraudi. The sequence continues at coordinate 1,154,901 of NW_027466079.1, forward strand.
AAATGATGGAGAGTTTATAATGATGGAGAGTTTTTCCAGGGTGTCATCACTCTGAAAATCAAAGTGAAATGTCCACTTCAGAATCTGCAACAACACTTATATCAGTAGACTCATCAAGTTGCAAGGCAAATTTCTTACTGATAGGGATCTTGTCCAAAACCACACTTTCGATGTCTGCAGACATCTCATTAATACGTCTGGAGATTGTGTTATCTGAGAGAGGGACTTTGGCTATTTCTTTAGCCGCTTCGGGTCCGAGCGTCTCATTTACAATGGCTTTGCAGGCGGGAAGTATTAATTGCTCTGCCACAGTGTGGGACTTTTTTGATTTAGCCACAAGTTCAGCGTAGTGTTGCCACCCGTCCCGTTTTTCCCAGAATTGTTCTCTTTTTTCACCACCTGTCCCGGGAAAAATAAAATCTCTCCCGGGACACAATTTGTCCCGTTTTTAAGGGAAAATGACAAAACCTCATTTGATTTCTGCCTGTGGTCTACTCCCGTAAAATACGCGATTGTCCCGTACTTGGCAACTAAAAAACCTGTCCCGTAATGAACTGATACAGGACGCACTTCACTTTGTGTCCCGTATATTTCGGTGACCCCCCCACCCCCAGAGGTCCCGGATTTGTAACTCTGGTAGGTGGCAACCCTAGTTCAGCGACGTGGTAGCTAGCTTTAAGGGCTCTCTCGTTTACTTTTGCGGTTTTTCTCATGAAAGTTGCCTGTTTCTCCGTGTGTTCACGCAGGCGAACAAAATACTCCACATTTTTCTTTTGAACTGAGGGCTGTTTCGTTTGGAGATGACGTTTAAGCTTACTTGGGACCATAGCACTGTTGGAGAGCTTTTCACCACATACCAAGCACAACGGAGTCGGTGCCGTTGCATCTCCGGTAAAAGTAAATCCAAATGAAAGATAGCTTTCATTGTATTGCCTCACGCCAGAAACTTTGCTCGACGTCACCGTCTTTGCCTCCACTCATACTAGGGCCTTCATCTGGGTCCGGATTTTGTCCAGGGTCCAGTTCAGAGTCAGCATTTTTCCTCTTCAAAAACTTATCCATCACTTTCAACCGTCGTTCCGCTATCCACAATCCACACACCTGTCGCTGCATCCATGCGTCACTAATTCGCTTGTCTCCAAGCGCAAGGCAATTAGCTACCTGCTGCTGCCACCTACTGGTATGGAAGAGTACTACATGATTACTCTGCCAGGCGCTAGACTGCACAGGCACACAAATGGGATAATTTCCCACGGCACACCTGACAATATCTCGCGGCACACAAACACTGGTTTACAGGAACGGGTGCTCATCAGAAAATGCTGGCAGTGTGTTTCCCGTTTCTTACTTCCGGTATAAAGTTCGCTTCAAAATTACAACAGAAACTACCGAAAGATGCCAGTAGGTGGCAACGACGCTCTATAAATGCTTCTCTTAATGCAACAAATAAATGAAATGACTTTCATACTTACACCAACTGCTCTTAACCTATTTATTAAACAATTTAGACTTAAAGTTTTCTTTGTTGTTTCACCTTAACAGAACACTGATAATAATAATAATAATAATAATAATAATAATAATAATAATAATAATAATAATAATAATAATATTAAGAAATTGCCATTTACAAAACGTGCACATTTCTTTTAAACTTAAGTGTAGTTGTTTTCCATATCTATTGACGCAAATGACGTTAACCTTGCAATGAACGCAGCAACACTTGTACCTAATAACACTAATGATACAACAAATACACGTCAAAATGGTTGCAGTGAAAATGGACGCTTTTAATCATATATGTTTTGGCTCTTGCCAAGTAAAATTTCAGGAATTATTCTTTGTTTGTTTAGAATGTCGGACATGTATTCAGCGCTTTGTGATGAAGAGCTGGATGCCGTCATTGCAGAAATCCAACTCAGTCACCCAAACACAGGGTACAGAATGATGAGAGCATTCCTTCATGCCAGGGGATGTACGAGTGCAAAGTAAGTTTGATATGAAGTTGATCCCCACATGAATGTATTCAGTAATCTGTATTGTGCATCAGTTTAACCGAAACAAACAAATATAATTAGCTTTATTTGTATAACGCTTTCCGTACAAAATGTAGCTAAAAGTGCTTACATGGATGATTAAAAAAAGAATGGCGGTATATTTAAAAAAAAGAAAGTGGGGGTATTTAATAAATTAAATCATACCTTTTGTCAGCATTATCTGTGTTAACACGGATTTGTGCCTTTAATATTTTATGTAGTTTGTCTTTCTTTTTTTTTTTGCCGTTGTTGTAGTTCAAAGAGTACGTGATTCCTTAAGAAGAGTGGACCCAATTGGGACTGAAGTGCGAGCCTTGGCCAATCGCACACTAAGACGGAGGCAGTATTCTGTTCCTGCACCAAATGCAATGTGGCACATAGATGGAAACCACAAATTAATACGGTATTTTTCAAAACTGTTTTTAAATACTTGAACAAATGAAACATTGAGATTTTCTACCCACTCCAAATCTTTTCATCTTTGTACCATACCTTTTTTGTGTCAAATAAGCTGTGCATGAACCTTTTTCAATTAGCTATCTGATGCCTTATATATTTTAGATTTCTCTTTCCATCTTCTCTCCCTTTTTTACCAAAAGCTGGAGATTTGTCATTCACGGTGGAATAGATGGCTTTAGCCGTTTAATTGTTTATCTGTCTGCTGCAATAAACAACCGAGCATCCACAGTGTTGGAAACAGGGGCGGTCCTAGAATTTTTTTCTTGGGGGGGCAAGCTCGGGGCACAGACGGGTGGCACACCGGAATGACATTTGTTTTGTTTTTTTAAATACCCTATGCCTTAGGTAATAATAAATGGTAGGCGGAGGTATGAATAATAGAACTATTTTATTTACCCAAATAATGCACAAAACAGTGTATCATCCAGCATTTAGTAATCTTATCTGACTGAGTAAAATGCTTTTTGTTTGTTTGAGTGGGTTGATCTGTGCTCCGGGAGAGTATACTGGTGTATCTAGTACTAGTAACCTAGTATTAGTTTCAGCAAGATAAACAAGTGTTTCATAGGTATCTATGTATCTTTGTTAACTTATAGAGATGGAAACCAACAACTGAGTTTAGTTATGAATGTTTTTTTTTTTAAAATTCATAACAGATACAAAGTGCATACACATGAAAAATCCCTTTGTGAGAATTATATTCAAGTTACCAAAGTTTGACTTATATTACAAGTACACAGTTTATATGTATTATTTACAAACAGGATTATGACAGAATACGCTTGTTTTGGTGTTGACTACCTGCAGAATGCTGAATTGCAGATGATGGGCCCTCAACCTCATCATTGGGAAAAGTTCCTGGGAAAAGTTGTATAAATTACTCAAAATGTCAATACAAGTATAACATCAACTCAACTTTTAATACTTATTCAAATGTTATCGATTTTAAAGACACCCTGCTTCCTTTCTTGACATTGTGGACATATCCTATTCACTTCATTTAAGCGTCTTATGTTATAGGCCACTTGTCTATCCATTAGCTCATAAAACAACAACCACACTTCCATTCAGCACCAATAAAGAGCATTAAAATAGACATAAAGTAATAAAACAGAATTTAATGAGATTAGATTAATATTGCCCATTCCACAGTCCAGAACAAAGCAGAGGTGGTGTGCGACTTTGAGTGTGACTGATTCAGGATGCAGTGACTGTAGTGATGGTGAGGTGAAGCCTCATGAGGCATTGAACCACTTGAGCCAACTGGTTCGAGAAACGGTTCATTTCTCGAAGCTTCATGTGCACACGAAACCACCTACTGGCCAAATGTACAATCACAGGCAAGCTGTGTCTGAACCACGTGTGATGCATTGAATTTTTGTGTCTGTTATGTCTGTTGGGAATGACTATGAATTGCAAAAAATGAATGACCAAATAATTTCTGTACATTAATTATATATATTTTTTTGTTTTTTTTCTCACTTATTTATGATTATTTTTATGGGTACTGATGCCAGTGGTTATGGGGATGCTCCAAACAAATTTTGTTGTTAACTTTGTTCAACAATGACAATAAATAAATAACTTGACTTGATAACTATGTGTATGATACATTTTTTGAATGTATTCTGTTTGTGCAATTTTTTTTCTGAAAATGGCATGGGTGTAATCAGGCAGATGACAGTGAAAGTGATTGTGGGACTTGGAAAAGGGCATAGATCAGGGGTGCTCACACTTTTTCAACATGCAAGCTACTTTTAAAATGAGCAAGTCAAAAAGATCCACCTCCTATAAAACAGGAAAAGTCATTCAGAAATATATTTGTAGTCCAATGATAAAGAAAGAAAGGATTAAATGGGTCAACATGTTCCCATGTGCATTTATGCTCATCATTGCACAGAAAACTCATGGTTTAAAATTGTTTAGGTTATATCTGCCTATGTTTGATTTTATCAATAAAAGTGTGTTTACGTTAAGATGTTTTGCTGCATATTTTTGTGTTTTCCAGCGCATAAGTTAGGGATAAATTGTGTGTGTGTGTGTGTGTGTGTGTGATGCAGACGTTTTGCCAGCAGCATCTCCCAGCATCTTCGGCGCGTCTGCAGTGCGTGTGCACTTTGAAGCGCATTTTCCGAGCGAGGCGTCTCCATCAGTTTACGCCAGGATTGCAAGCTCACGCAACAACCCCGGTAGTTTTGCGTGTAAAACAACAGCGAAACTCTTTTTCCTGTCCCTGTCTGGTCTCTATTTGATCTGAATGGTGCCGAAGCCGATACGTCACATTTACCCTGGACACCCTTGTCCAGGGTGTCCCCTGCCTTCGCCCTAAGACAGCTGGGAGAGGCTCCAGCAGACTCCCGTGACCCAGAGTTCGGGACTAAGCGGGTATGGAAAATGAATGAATGAATGAATGAATGTAAAGCACAGCACATATAAGAACAAAATCCAGCACATCGTACATTATGACCAAAATCAACCAGATCCACCGTGTTTTCTAATCCTGCCTGAACGATTCTACCTGCTGTAATTGACGCGGATCTCTCTCTCTCTCTCTCTCTCCCTCTCTCTCTCCATGCGATAGACCCAAACTCCCTTCGCAATTGACCAGTAGATCGCGATGGACTTAATGGGCACCCCTTGGCATAGATGCTTATGTAACATGGACGTTGATGTACAGGACTGGGGGCTCCATCCTATCACCTCTCCTCTCCTCACTCTCTCCCTAAGCTCTCAAAAATATCTCCAAACTAAACGCTATCTAGTCTCAAACACTCCAAACTATAAACACTATCCAAAATCTAGTAATCCAAACTCTCTCCAAATCTCAGTTGACTGCAACTCTCCTATAATAACCCCCATTTTGAATGGAGCCTGAGGGGTCTATATAAACCGTTAAAATATGAATTGCAGATATATATATATATATATATATATATATATATATATATATATATATATATATATGTATATATATATGTATATATATATATATATATATACATATATATATATACATATATATATATATATATATATATATATATATATATATGTATATATATATATATATATATATATATATATATATGTATATATATATATATATATATATATATATATATATATATATATATATATATATATATATATATATATATATATATATATATATATATATATATATATATATATATGGGTCCACTTTTCTGCTGCAGCTGGCCATTTTCATTTTACACCGTCCAAATTTACAGCTCAGGGCGCTGGGACGAATTCCAAATTGTGTGCAGATACAGGCCTACACTTCAAATAATTATGAGAAAAATCCAACGTCAAGAGAGCACTTCCATTAGGAAATAGTCAACATGAAATTTCGTCTTCTACTGACACCTGCTGGTCAAATTGAATAGTTGCAAATATTGTGAAGAAGTTGTCATCTAATTCTAATCCGAAACAATATGGCCATTCCAAGTGAAGTATTAAGACAATTAATCAGGTTTGTACTGCTTGATTAAACACATTCATCCCGTTCCAGCGCACTAAAACCCACTTCCCTTCAGGACCGTGTCAGCGAAGCCAAAACTTCCTTGAGTGACGCTTTTTCCCAGCATGCAATGCGAGCTAGCGATTCACAATACAATTTCATCACAAACATGGATGTAAAAAATAAAAAGGGACGAAAAATGAAACTTCAGGAACACCAAACAATACAATGCAATACAAGCAGAACTGGGCCGAAGTTTTATATTGTGTACACCATAATACAGCCTTCTGGTGGACAAGCCATACTATTTAATCCGTGTCCTCCTATGGTACTTCCGTGGGTGGAAGCTCATCGTGGACTTCACGTGCTGGGTGCTCGTCACTCCACCAATCGTTGCGGTTGAGTTCGCAAGTGAACGGAAAAGTGAACAGTCGTAACAGAAGCTTGCTGCTGAAAATAATGCCCTGCAAGTGGATGTGATGCTCACTAAACCCAATTCAGATGACTCACCCTCCACTTTTCTTATTTTGTATGAGCATTTAAAAAAAAACAACATAATAATAATGTGAATTTTGACCATGCATGTTTTGGAGTTCATTGAAAGAGGTTAATAATAAAATAAAAAATATAATATATATGTATATATATATATATATATATATATATATATATATATATATATATATATATAGTGTGTGTAACTTTAACTAACTTATCTATTTCTATCCATCTATCAAACTTACTATCTAGGGATCTTGATATTGTGTTGGCAGATGCATTATCACGTGTACATGTGGACTAGCTGCGAAATTCTTATTTCGGGGGAACTGAGGGTTTTCTTGTTTAGTTTTGTTTGTCGGTATGTTAATAGGGTTTGGTTCTTAAGGGAGGGGGTGTTATGACCCACGGGTGGGTCTAGGTGCCTCTATGTTTGTGTCTGTGTGTGTGTGTGAGAGTGGATGATGCCTTGCAGGTGCGGTCCTGGATGTTGGCTGCTGATTGGACGCGCCATGGCTGAGAAGGAGGAGCAGTCGAGCCAGCCTGACGGTCATCCCTCCTCCGCTCCCAACTCTGCAGTTAGTCACTTCTGAAATGGCGTTAGAGCACGCAGCCGTAGGGATGGGCTGCCCTTTTCTTTGTCCCCTCTTTTCTCCTGTTTATTAAGTATGTAGGGAGGTTAGCCTTTCTGTATTTGGCTTCTCTTTCTTTCTTTAGTTAGTTCTTAAGGCGAGGTAGTTGGAGTTTGGTTTATTATTTTGGCCTGGGCCCACCCTGAAGCCTTTGCTGCCCACCGGTTAAGTTGTTTTGTTTATTTCATTTACTGATTCATAAATGTTTTTGTTGAAAACCGCCAACTGCCGTGAGAAATTAATGAGGCTTGGGAGTGGGGGAAGGTGTCCCACAGTTTTCGCCGTGACAGCAGGTTGAGCTCCTACCGTTTTACAAGTGACGTCGTCACGTTAGCCTGTTCCATCCCTGCTAAATTCTTTAAAGAACTACCGTAAGTAAACTTTTAAATTATAATACACTCTACACTAATTGTAATTTCCTGCCCGTGGTTCTATATTGCAACAGTTGACGGCTCATATCAGCAGATAAGCAGCAACAATCTGGGCATTGCGGGTGATTCATAAATATGTCATTTCTTATTAATTAGCCCATAAGTGTTGTACACCAGTGTGACACCAAATGCTTGTTGCTGACAGCAGTGAAGAAATGACACTCTCGTGGTTCTGCACATTAGTATAAATAGAGTGATTCTCTATCATTACATCACAGGACGGCGGCACTCTGACAGATTCCATGAACCTGGACACTGATGATCCAGACTCCGGTCCAGATGACACAACAGGCCACAGTGGAAACGGGTCAGAGCATGGACTGGCTGCTGAAAGGATCCAGGTAGGTGGCGCTGTCATCCCAAGTTGTGTGGTGTGGAGGATCAGGGCCAAAGTTCCAGATGCTCACAGATGTGACTGTGGATTCAGGAGGAGTGTTTGAAGGCTGGACTCCCAACAGTGATTGGCTGCTGAGGACCTCTCAATCACAATCAGGTTTTTTAGTGGCTGTGAGATTGAAAGTGAGATTGCATTGTCCAGGTAGGAGGACAGCAGTCAGCCATGTTTCACCTCCAGTCAACACGCAGTGGTTCACATGAAGGTCCAAGAGGCCTACAGACCTACACTGAGTCTGGAAGTGGCAGTACAGTTGGATCATTGTCTTTGTTGTGTTGTTTGGTCATTGTGATCCAATGTGTGTGAGAGATGCAGTTATATTGGAGTGAGTTATTTAGAGTGTAATAGAAGTTATAATGCAGAGTCTGTTTTTATGAAATGTTCTATCACCTGGCATCCATCCATCCATCCATCCATCCATCCATCTTCTACTGCCGTATCTGGAGTCAGGTCTCGGGGGCAGCAGCCTCAGCAGAGACCCCCAGACTTCCCTGGACCCAGTCACCTCCTCCAGCTCCTCCAGTGGGACCCCAAGGCTTCCCAGTCCAGCCCAGAGACCTGGTCCCTCCAGCAGGGTCTCCTCCTGGTGGGACATGCCTGGAACACCTCCCCAGGGAGGCGTCCCAAACAAGACCCCGAGATGCTGGAACTCCTCCCCCTGAGGCAGGGCCTCCCCACCGACCCAGAGAGGGCAAACCACCTCATATCTTTCATTGATTTATCTGTTGGTGAATAATTATAATGTATCATTTATTTTATTTAAATTATATTTGAACTGAATTGGATTTGTTTGTAAAAGTGAGATTTATTTTCATTGATTCATGTGGTTTATGTTGAGACCGAGTGGAGAAGTGGGTATGGCCTACAGAAGGTTTGAGTACACAAGTTATTCAGATACGGAGAATCCCCATGGTAGGACTTCAGGAGGAGGTAAAGGTCACACAGGTTGTGATGGCTTTTATTGTCAGAATATTGAATCACTGAAATATAATGTTTGAGCTTGTAACAAAGTTAGGATGATATAACATAATCACATAAAATAAATGATCTGGTTTCCTTCTGATTCATTGACGTCCTTCTGAAATCTCCACACAAACATCTGGCAAGCATCAAAACCATGAATTATTTTGAGGGAAACTTCTTTTGTCTTACTTATAATTCAATTATGATTTGAGTTCCCATCACAGGTTTTGTGAATCACTTTATCTTTTCCACATGATTTCATGAGAGCAGAGCAGTGTGTTGTTGATGTGTGGAACCTTCATGCTGAGATGTTCCAGCCGTGGATGATGAGAGCAGAAGCAGTGGTTGTGTTGCTGCTGCCTTCACTGAGCAGCTGCTCCAAGTCCTGCTTCTTCCACTGAGGATTCAGCTCCACCAGTGGCTTCTGGGACGTCTCTCCCCGTAACCACAGCAGCTTGTAGGGAGAAGCAGTCCGCCAGCCACCAGGCTCCACTGGGGTCAAAGGTCGTGACACGCCCACACAGCGTTGGTGCGTGCAGCTTGCTGTTTGGCTCCACTGGTTGTAGTTCTGTCAGCCACCAGTAGATGGAGCGCTCCTCTTCACTCTCCTCATCCTCACCACCACCTGCAAAGATAAGAAGAGACAGCAGGAGTCAGGACTCACGGTCCTTGAACGCATCATCACACAGACGTTGACTGTTGATGGAGATGGTGGAGTGACTGGTGAGAAGAAGCAGACTCTCAGTCACATGTCTAGTGTGGAACATGTGAAGGTCATGTGACCATGGAGTGTTGGACTGATACTGAGGCCTGATGAAGATGAACTGATCAATAATTGGGTGGTGAACTGAGAGAAGAAGCAGTTTGGCAGCAGATGTTGGATGAATGAGGAGCAGCTGGACGTCACCATCCTCCTCTCACACTGTGACTGGGAACACTGGACCTCTGCTGTGGGATCAACTGGCTTTGGTGCTGGAACCATCATCCACTGGTTCCAAACCAGTACTGACCTCACACTCTGCAGTTGATGGTCACTGCTGTAGACAAGATCCATCAGTGGCTCCTTCACTGATGACTCCTTCAGGGGGTTCATATTCAGGTCCAGCTCTCTGAGGTGGGAGGGGTTGGACTTCAGAGCTGAGAGCAGCCAATCACAGCTGAGCTCTGACAAATTGCAGCCCCACAACCTGAACAGAGAATAAATGATGGAGTTTATAATGATAGAGAGTTTTTCCTGGGTGTCATCACTCTGAAAATCAAAGTGAAATGTCCACTTCAGCATCTGCAATCTGACCACTAGATGGGAGGATTTTACCCACTGTACCTTCAAGCACAGTTTCATTCATTACTATCACAAACCAGTGTCTGCAAATTGAATTTCCAACAGTAGTAAAGTGCAAATCATGACGACAACAACAAGAGTGATAGAAGTTGTAGAGTGAAGAGGGTGAACTGACCTCAGAGTCTCCAGTTTACAGTCTGGACTCTGCAGAAAACCACTCAGCTCCTTAACTGATGAATCCTGAAGATAGTTCTCAGCCAGGTCCAGCTCTCTGAGGTGGGAGGGGTTGGACTTCAGAGCTGAGAGCAGCCAACCACAGCTGATCTATGACAACCTGCACCTCTCCAACCTGAATACGGAATAAATGATGGAGAGTGTCATTCACAGTTGGGTGTGCGCGCGCATCCGCGCGTGTGTGTGTGTGCGTGCGTGAGTGCGTATGTGCGCATACGTGTGTGTGTGTAATTTAAAACCAGTTTTACACATTTCTAATGGAATCAAAGTGAATTCCAACAAACTCAATTCAAAGTCATGACAACAATAACTGCAGCAGTTGTAGAGTGAAGAGGGTGAACTGACCTCAGAGCCTCCAGTTTACAGTCTGGACTCTGCAGAAAACCACTCAGCACCTTCACTGTTGAATCCAGAAGGCAGTTCCAACTCAGCTCCAGGTGTCTGAGTTGGGAGGGGTTGGACTTCAGAGCTGAGAGCAGCCAATCACAGCTGAGCTCTAACAAACTACATCTCCACAACCTGAATAGAGAAGAAATGATGGAGAGTTTTTCCAGGGTGTCATCACTCTGAAAATCAAAGTGAAACGTTGACTTCAGAATCTGACACTAAAGCAATCTGAAAGCTGACCACTAGATGGGAGGATTTTACACACTGTACCTTTCCACCCAATTTCATATGCTTCAAACACAAAGCAGTGACTGCAAATTGAATTTCCAACAGCAGTGAAGTGAAAATCATGACAACAACAACAAGAGTGATAGAAGTTGTAGAGTGAAGAGGGTGAACTGACCTCAGAGTCTCCAGTTTACAGTCTGGACCCTGCAGAAAACCACTCAGCTCCTTCACTGTTGAATCCTGAAGGTAGTTCCAACTCAGGTCCAAGTGTCTGAGGTGGGAGGGGTTGGACTTCAGAGCTGAGAGCAGCCAATCACAGCTGAGCTTTGACAAACTGCACCTCCACAACCTGAATAAAGAAGAAATGAAGGAGAGTTTATAATGATGGAGAGTTTTTCCAGGGTGTCATCACTCTGAGAATCAAAGTCAAAAGTCGACTTTAGAATCTGACACTCAACAAAGGAGAGAGGGTGAGTGAATGAGCGCTGAAATCTGACCACCAGATGGCAGGATTTTACACTCTGTACCTTTAAACCAGGGGTGCTCACACTTTTTCAACATGCAAGCTACTTTTAAAATTACCAAGTCAAAAAGATCTACCTACTATACAATCGATGTGTGTGTGTGTGTGTGTGTGTGTGTGTGTGTGTGTGTGTGTGTGTGTGTAACGCACATGTTTTGCTAGCAGCATCTCCCAGGATCTCCGGTGCTTCTGCTGTGCGTGACTTTGAAGCGTATTTTGCGAGCGAGGCGTCAAAACAAAATTCAGTACATCGGACATTATGACCAAGGGCCAATTCCAATTTCTCCCTTAACTCCTCAATCTCAACCCTCGCCCTTAACCCTCAATCTTTGGCCCTCAATCTTGGCCCTCAAAAATAAGTGTAAGGGCTTAGAAATGGGACACCCCTTAAGTGCAGTTACGTCTTCAGACTGTGGGGGGCTGCCGTACGCCAAAGCTAAGTCCAGTCTGTCAAGAAGACGACAACGACGAAGAAGAAGGAGAAGAAGAAAAAGACGATGAAAAAGAAGAAGTCCTCCGTCGCTACACAACGAGGTACACAAGTAACGTGAAGCCGGGACCGCCGGTCCGGCTGACAAACATCGTAAAGTAAAAAAAATAAAAATGTTACGCAACAACGATGTCAATAATCCATAAAAAACTCTTAAACTAAGACAATAAAATGGTTTTGTAATATTTATATCTTTATGAACTAAGAAAATACTTCCATTTGTAGCTCGCTTTTTTGTCGCCATCTTTTTCGAAGATGTCTTGGCGAAAATACGCAATGCCTTCTGGGTAGCCCTCACTGCCAAGGGTGGTCCCGGAGAATCTCAATATTGAGGGCGATACAGCCCTTTATCTCCTCCCTCAACTGGACGTTCTTAGAATGGGGACAGCATTTGCACCTAGCAGGGAGCGCGCATTTTTGAGATTGAGGGTTGAGATTGAGGGTTAAGGGAGGAATTGGAATTCACCCCAAGATCAACCACAACCACCGTGTTTTCTAATCATTGACTTCCTGCCTGAACCATTCTACCTGCTGTAAGTGACGAGGACTCCACTCTTAAAGCTCTCTCTCTCTCTCTCGCTCTCTCTCTCTCTCTCTCTCTCCCTCTCTCTCTCTCTCCGACCTAATGGGCACCCCTGTTTCAAACCCAGTTTCACTCATTTCAAACACAAACCAGTGACTGCAAATTGAATTTCTAAAAGCAGTCAAGTGAAAATCATGACAACAATAACAAGAGTGATAGAAGTTGTAGAGTGAAGAGGGTGAACTGACCTCAGAGTCTCCAGTTTACAGTCTGGACTCTGCAGAAAACCACTCAGTTCCTTCACTGATGAATCCTGCAGTTGGTTCTGACCCAGGTCCAGGTGTCTGAGGTGGGAGTCGTTGGACTTCAGAGCTGAGAGCAGCCAATCACAGCTAAGCTCTGACAACCTGCAGCCCTCCAACCTGAATAGAGAAGAAATGATGGAGAGTTTAGAATCAAAGTCAAATGTCAACTTTAGAATCTGACACTCAACAAAGGAGAGAGGGTGAGTGAATGAGCGCTGCAATCTGAAATCTGACCACCAGATGGCAGGATTTTACACTCTGTACCTTTAAACCAGGGGTGCTCACACTTTTTCAACATGCAAGCTACTTTTAAAATGACCAAGTCAAAAAGATCTACCTACTATACAATCGGTGTGTGTGTGTGTGTGTGTGTGTGTGTGTGTGTGTGTGTGTGTGGAACGCAGATGTTTTGCTAGCAGCATCTCCCAGGATCTCCGGTGCTTCTGCTGTGCGTGACTTTGAAGCGTATTTTGTGAGTGAGGCGTCTCCGTCAGTTTACGCCAGGATTGCAGGCTCACGTGACAAGCACGGTAGTTTGGCGTGTATTTAAAGAAAACAACAGCCAAACTCTTTTTGCTGTCCCTGTCTGCTCTCATACAGAATGCAGGTATCTGAAGTATACATTGATTTTAACAATTATTATAGTTTCAGATTTAAAATGAAATCTGCTTTATGTCTCCTTTATTTGATCTGAGCGGTGCAGAAGCCGATTCGTCTCATTTACCTTTGACTGTAAAATCCAGCACATATAAAAACAAAATCCAGCACATCGTACATTATGACCAAGATCACTGAGTTCCTGCCTGAACCATTCTACCTGCTGGAAGTGACGAGGACTCCACACGATTGACCTAATGGACACCCCTGCTTCAAACCCAGTTCCACTCATTTCAAACACAAACCAGTGTCTGCAAATTGAATTTCCAACAGCAGTGAAGTGAAAATCATATTTTTGTTATATGTTTATAACGATGGAATTTTACCAGGGTGTCATCACTCTGAACATCATAGTGAAACGTCGACTTCAGAATCTGCAACAAAAGCAGTCTGCAATCTGACCACTAGATGGGAGGATTTTACCCACTGTACCTTCAAGCCCAGTTTAGGGCGTGTTTTCATTGCCTTGCCTCACCACGGTTCGCCTCGGTACGATTGCGTTTTCATTGGCTCTGTGATTACGAGACCGTGGGCGGAGTCGACACGGTAAAGCGGGACAATGTTTTCCCCAGCATCACTTCTGTGCGATACACAACAGCGCAGAGATGGACAAAGTAGAAGTTGTTTCATACCTGCTGCTCGGTCTGTGGTTGCTTTTCTGTTCAAGAAAGAACACTTTCCCTCACTGAAGTCACAGTTGATCATTTATGCAGCAACATTTATAATTTATTGTTTCGTTTTCCATGCGAGCAAATGTGTAGTTCAACCTTCATATTTTCACCAAAAGTAAACACGAGACGGATACAACGGGAAATAGCGTTTATTTAAAAACAAACAAACAGAAAAACAGACAGTAAACACGCCTCCTTATTTGAAATAGCTGCCCTAGCGAGCCAAGGACGACTTTGTTATATGCCGCGGTGTTTGAGGCTTCCTCGCGGCCAAGAGCCACGTCCTCTCGACGAATCAGTATTTCGTCTCTCCTCAAGACTCCTGGGGTTCCCTAGCTTACCGCGCCTCACGCAGGAGCAACTCGATTTATTTTCTTTACCGAGCGCTTCGCCATTTGCCGTTTTCGCGAATATGGTTGAACACACTCGCGACGTCGAGGGCATTCCCGGTTCGCCTGCCTCTCCCCAAAAGACGAAAGTAAACATGTATTGAAAAAGCTGTTTTCAAAAACTGTATACACATAAATGTATTTGTACAACACCAATAGTAGCTACTTGTATTCACGGTAAAATGTACCTGACACGGAAGTTCTGTGTCAAAGGAGTTGGCGTGGATGTCCGCTCTGACAGGGAACATCGACGCGGACACGGAGCCAATCCAGGGCCCTGCTCGTCGCTACGTCACCACTAAACTCGCTTCGTCTTGCTCGGACCCTGGGGGATTGAGGTACCAAAACAGCGCCCCCTACAACTGTGTAGTGGCCAGTGCAAACACCCTAACACCATACCATGGAGAGGCGAGGTGAGGCAATGAAAACACGCCCTTTCATTCATTATCAAAAAAAAAGTGTCTGCAAATTGAATTTCCAACAGCAGTGAAGTGAAAATCATGACAACAACAACAAGAGTGATAGAAGTTGTAGAGTGAAGAGGGTGAACTGACCTCAGAGTCTCCAGTTTACAGTCTGGACTCTGCAGAAAACCACTCAGCTCCTTCACTGATGAATCCTTAAGGTGGTTCCAACTCAGGTTCAGCTCTCTGAGGTGGGAGGGGTTGGACTTCAGAGCTGAGAGCAGCCAATCACAGCTGAGCTTTGTCAACCAGCAGTTCTCCAGCCTGAATAAAGAATCAATATTTGATTCCTTCCATGGTGTAAATGTCATATTCAGAGTCATTTCTCCCTGTTGATGATCCAGATGTGCAGCTGTTGGGATCACTGAGTCATTCCCTCAAAGGAGTCATTGTGCCAGTGGGTTGTCAACACAATAACAACAGCAGTGTGTCAGTCAGTGTGCAGCCAATCAGCAGTGAAGATGGAAAATAATCAGTGAGTCCTTTGTGTGCTTGTGGCTGTTTTCAGTCATCAGAGACTCGTTACAAGTCAAACACATTCAAAGGACAAGATGAAGAAATACTGCTGCACTATTAATCTGCCTCTAATATTTCTTCACACGATCTTCTGCTCAGTCATGTGACCTTCATCACCAATCAACAACTTCCATTGAGCTCCAAAGTGACTGGAGACATTTTCCACACTTTCTTCCACCATCCAAAGTCTTTTCTGGCTGCAGATTGTTGACATGAAAATATCAATAACATCCACTTTGTCTAGATGAGTCTTGAATATCTGCTTCAAAGTCTTCACACTGAGCAGCGTTACACACCAGTTGTCATCTGCTGACACACACTGTCCACCAGTAGAAAGCAGGAACTGACCTGAGAACTTCCAGTCTGCAGTTTGGACTCTGCAGTCCAGCACAGAGCAGCTTCACTCCAGGATCCCTCAGGAAGTTCTCACTCAGGTCCAGCAGTGTGAGGTGGGAGGGGCTGGACTGCAGAGCTGAAGACACCACTGCACACTGAAGCTCTGAGAGTTCACTGGATGAAGGAGAGCAGAGAGAGAAGTTGTGGTCGACATGTGAGATTCTAAAGACAGTGAAAGTGAATCAAGACTCATTAATGTCTGATCATCATCATCATCATCATCATCATCATCATCATCATCATCACCATCATCATGTAAATGGAGGGAAGTCCCGCGGTGGTGCAGCATGTGTTTACATCTGTGGTGCGTGGTGCCGGGACACTGCAGTGGTATGCAAACACTGTTCACCACTGGCACAGTTGATGATCATAAAGTGCCGTCCATTCTATCTGCCCTGGCAGTTTACTGCCATTTTGCTAGTTGCAGTTTACATCCCTCCCACCAACAACAGCAGTGAGAGGAACGCTGCACTCAATGAACTGTACCAGGCCATCAGTGATCAACAGACAGCAAACCCAAAAGCTTTACCATCCTCACTGGAGATTTTAGTCATGCTGACCTCAAGACTGTCCTTCCAAAAGTCCACCAGCATGTTGGATTTCCAACAAGGGGGGACAACGCTTTGTATGTGGAGATGTTCCGAGGGAGGAGCAGGGCTCGTGCTCATGTGCGATCAATTCCACGAGGATTGGGACGCTCAAAGGAAATGGGTGTGCGTTTGTGCGTTCGCAACATTTTGAACATCCAGATTTTTTTGTTTCAGGATGAAATCCATGTACGTTTTTGTAAATGAAGCCCCAGGTCCTCAGTGTCTCCACTACAGTGTCCTCAGTGCAGCTTCACACTCCAGTGTGTTCCAGCCACTGAGTGTCAACACGTCCTGTTGTGACTGACAGTGTTGCTCTGATCTGCTGCTTCAACTCAACATGATGCTCAGTTGTGTGTAAAGTCACTGCAGCTTGGAGCTCCACTGGATCAGAGATCCTTCACTGGCGTCTCTTCGGACTCCACTGCATCTTTGATCCAACTGCTGTTTTATTGTCTGCTGCCAAATGAAGGAAGGATGTGATGTGTTTGTGTTTTCAATGTGTTGATTGTGTTGATTGACTGTGTAGTTCCACAGTTTTCATTCATGTAGCCGCTCTTTACCTTTGACGCTCAGGTGTCTTCAATGTCCGTCCGTCATACCAGCACCACTATATCATTCATAAATTGATGAGACGTGGGTTCCATTTAACTCGTTTATTTTCCTTCTTGAGTTTTTGGGTCGAGGCAACACAGACAACGTGAGGTCAAAAGAATTTTTGGCTCACCAACCACTCCGGCTTGACCAGCTTTCCATCAAACAAACATTTCGGCCATTTTTTTTTCTCGACCTAAAATAGCTGCGGGTCACCTTTCAAAATAAAATAAGGGCTTCAGCATCAGAATCGGATGGTCTTGGTTCCCTTTCTTGAAGAACTTGGCAGTTGTCAGCCGGAAGGCATCTTGCACTGTACCCCTGACGACGCCATTAACTTCGTCCAGCAGTGCAACGTAGGGCTCTTTCATCAGACGTTGACTGATACATGACTGAACGAATGGCTCGCGGCTTAGCGCATCAGCGACAACGTTCTTAACGCCAGGGACATACTTCAGATCGAAATCGAATGCGGCAAGCTTAGCAACCCATCTTTGTTCACATGCGTCCAAACATGGCTTTGTTAAGATGTAGGACAATGGGCAATGACAATGACCAAACTTGTCACAAATGGCCCATTTTAACGCCAGGAATTCCAACCTGTGCGCTGGATAGTTAATTTGTGATCGGGACAGTGTCTTGCTGGCGAAAGCGACAGGTCGAGCAACAGTCTCACCTGGTGGCACTTGCGACAGGACTGCGCCAATGCCATCAAACGACGCATCAACAGCGAGAACGAAGGGCTCACTGAAGTTGGGGTGGGATAAGGTGACATTGCAAGCTAATTCATTCTTCAGGGTCTGGAACGAATCTTTGCATGCAGCAGTCCAGTCGCTCGCCATAAGCGCTGGTGGAGCAGATGATCGCTTTTTCACCTTCCTGCCTCTCATGGCCTTATGCTGCACCTGCCTTCCAGAGAGGAGTCTGAACAAGGGTTTTGCTTTAGCAGAGCAGTCAGCTATGAAGTGCTGATAGTAGAAGATTAGGCCCAGGAAAGAATTAATCTTCCTCCAGGAAGGGGTCACACCATCACTCTCCATCAGGTCAGCCTCTCCCACATCCATGATGGCTTTCATCTTGTCAGGGTCCTTCATCACCCCGTCCCCACAAATGACATGTCCCAGGAACCTTACTGACCTCCGCAAGAGATGACACTTCTTGGGGGCCAGTTTGAGTTTGTGACTTTTCAGACGGGAGAACACCATCTCTAGACGCTCAAGCACCTGCTGTTCAGTTGGGGCAAAGACCATCAGGTCATCAAGATAGCAGAGCAGACTAGTGAAGTTTTCATCCCCGAAGATTGACATCATCATTCGCATGAATGTTGCAGGACTGTTGGACAGACCTTGTGGCATTCTGTTGTACTAGTGGAGGCCAAAAGGTGAAGAGAAAGCTGTGTATTTTTTGTGCTCTTCATGGAGTGGCACATTGTAGAAGCCAGACGTCAAGTCCATGGTGGAGAAGAAGACATTTCCTCCAAGTGCAACCCACCGATCCTGGGGTGCCTTGGGCCAGGCCGTCGAGTCGGACCATGAACAGGACTGTTTGAAGCTGGGGAAGATCTTTGCAGGAGCACCTTCTCCAGCATGTTAATAAGGCGGTTCAGGGCATCAGGGTCAGTGGCCTGTGGCTGCAGTGGGCTCTGTTCTTCAGCAGGTGGTGCAGGTGGCGAGACAGCAGCAAGAGCATTCACTGACACCCTTTCTCTGAAAGTTCTGTTCACTGACATCATTTCAGAATTATATTCGTTCAGAATGTCTTGGACTTCACGAGCAGTCCACTTGTCTATCGTCTTCGACCTGAAGGTCATGGCGAGCTCAGTAGAAGGGCAGTTCTTTATGAACATTCGAGTCACCTCAGTGCTGGGGCTGTCCAGTGACTTTCCTTGCTCCTTCAGACGTTCAATGGCCAAGTCAACAGCGCGGTTCAGTCTAAGCCAGTAGTCAAAGGCATCCTCACCCTTCCCAGGAAGAGTGGTGAAAAGTCTGCTAATGGGAGTGGTGAACACGGAACAGAATCAAAGTGCTTCTGCAAGAGACCATAAATGGCATCGGGGTTACAGGTGATGTTAATACCACTGTTCCTGGTCCCAAACCTGACAACATCCTTTGCTTTGCCACCAAGATGAACAAGGATCTCCTCCGCTTGTTCCTCAGGTTGCAGATTCCCCCTCTTAATGAAACTCCTCATGAGCTCCTCCCACTCCTGGACGGAAACAGAGTCTGAGTTGTCTCCTCTGAAGCAGGGGGGCTCCTTCAGCTTTCGATGAGGGACATATTGCAAATGGGACACGTCAAAAGCATTTGTGGCAGACACATTTGCATGGCTAGGTCGAGGGGTAGCACTATGTAAAGGGGAACTGGCTAGCATATCAGCATGGGCAGGTGAAGGGGCAGCACTGAGTAAAGGGGTAGTGACAGATGCACTGAGGTGAGAGATAATGTCCTGTGCCACCCGCTGGCTGACCTGTTGAATCAATGCATCACCCATCTGACCTACAATACTAGCAGCAATAACATCAGGGGTAGGTGCAGGGGAACACATGCTGTGCCTGTCCGGGACAGGGGAATGCGTGCCCTGGCTAGCAAGGGCATGAGGGTTTGCATCTGAGTTGGGGGGAGGGATAACACCAGTACTGAGCAAGGGGGGCCCAGGTGTGCACTGATTACCCAACACTACACCACCCCCCGGAACAGGACTCTCAAACAGTAAACTTGAAGGATGCATAAAACCCCTCCCTCTGCCAGCACCAAAAGGAGTTACAAAAACATTACCCTGAGGATTACTCATCTTTCCAAAAAGTTAACAAAACACAATACCACAAAACAAAAGGATGAAACCACAAAAGGCCTAGACTGGAAACTGAAAAAAAAAGAAAAGAAAAAAAAGAAAAAGAAAATCAAATAAAAGTACATAAACCCTCTATCTGATGTCTAACACTGCACAAAAGCAACACATCTGACCGACTTCAGTGACCGCAGATGAACAGCAGCAGCAGAACAGTCCCCGGGTCGCTCTGCAGCATCGGTAGCACAACAAAAGAGTCTCGAGTCACGGCACCAATGTGACCTCTCCTATTCTGTCCTGCTTGCTGTATAATGAAGACTTGCAGAAGTCAGGTGTGGAGCAGCAGTTTATTCTCTGAAACAGAATGGGACACAACCATAACTTGCTCCGTGAAACTTGGTCACCTCCTGCTTCATGGGCTTCCTCTGTACTGAAGTAGTGATCGTATAGTTGTTGTTTCTACAATACAAATAATATTAAAAATAAAATACATTTTTCTACAAAATACAAAAAAATGACATTCGCAATTTCAATAATTCGCTCCCTAAAGCTCCATTTTTATACACTGTAACATTCTTCCAGTTACACACACATACCTGAAACAGAATGGGACACAACCATAACTTGCTCCGTGAAACTTGGTCACCTCCTGCAGAGACAACGTGCTCCGTATGAGAGCTGTGTGCTGCTAATGGACATGCTAGCATGCTAATCGTTTTTAATAGCAATAAATAAAAAAAAAAAAACGAACTTTGCTTAAAAAAAAAAAAAAAAAAAAAAAAATTAAATGAAAGACACCAGCACACATTAAACACTGAAACACAGTTACATGAAGCATAGCTCAACTTATTGCATTAATTTCTGTCTCAGCAGGGAGGAGACCGTCTCACCTGCTTCATGGGCTTCCTCTGTACTGAGGATCGCCCAGAATGCAAAGCGCTAACTTCAAAATAAAATAGAAAATAAAATAAAATATAAAATATAAAGAGCCATGGCTGTGCCCCAACCAAGTTTAACATGATTGAACACAATTTATTTTGTGTGTGTGAGAGAGAGAGAGTGGATGACGCCTTGCAGGTGCGGTCCTGGATGTCGGCTGCTGATTGGACGCGCCACGGCTGAGAAGGAGGAGCAGTCGAGCCAGCCTGACTGTCATCCCTCCTCCGCTCCCAAGTCTGCAGTTAGTCACTTCTGAAATGGTGTTAGAGCACGCAGCCGTAGGTAGTGATGGCCGATGGAGGCTTTGTTGAAGCTTCGACACTTGTTTCAAAAAATGGTTCATTACTCGAGGCTTCAATGACACAGTGCTCGAGGAGGTCATCTAGTGCTCAATAAAATGAAGTGCAATAGAAACGTGTCCATTGTTTCATAGGTTGTTTGGGATTTGATTCGCCATACATTCTTGTTGGACAACACTACATGCTTGTATGGTTCAATGCTGACACAATAAAATAAAAATGAAAAATAAAGACAATGTCTCTTTTTTGGCACGACTGATTGTAGTAGACTATAGCTCTATACTTAGCCTGACAGTTTGTGCAATGAATTATATTATATCCTAAAACAAGACTAAATAGCCCATAGTCTAAAAATTATGTTTAATAGTAAGTGTTCAGTGTTCAGATGTCAAATGTGATCTATTTAAAATGTAGAATAGATGAGCTAAATAACACATATATAATACACGTTGATGGGAATTGAACCGTCGCCTCAGTCTTGCAAGTCCAAGATTGTCATAATGTACCACAAACCCAAATCACACTCCCTTTTTTCATTGAAGCTGTTTGAGTAGCGTTAGCACACCGTGATTCCTCATCAACTACAGGCCTACACTTCAAATAATTATGAGAAAAACCCAAAGTAAAGAGAGCACTTCCATTAGGAAATAGTCAACATGAAATTTCGTCTTCTACTGACACCTGCTGGTCAAATTGAATAGTTGCAAATATTGTGAAGAAGTTGTCATCTAATTCTAATCCTAAACAATATGGCCATTCAAAGTGAAGTATTAAGACAATTAATCAGGTTTGTACTGCTTGATTGAACACATTCATCCCGTTCCAGTGCACTAAAACCCACGTCCCTTCAGGACCGTGTCAGCGAAGCCAAAACTTCCTTGAGTGACGCTGTTTCCCAGCATGCAATGCGAGCTAGCGATTCACAATACTATTTCATCACAAACATGGATGTAAAAAATAAAAAGGGACGAAAAATGAAACTTCAGGAACACCAACCATTGCAATACAAGCAGAACTGGGCAGAAGTTTTATATTATGTACACCATAATACAGCCTTCTGGTGGACAAGCCATACTATTTAATCCGTGTCCTCCTATGGCACTTCCGTGGGTGGAAGCTCGTCGTAGAGGTCACGTGCTGGTTGCACGTCACTCCACCGATCACGTGCTGGTTGCACGTCACTCCACCGATCACCTCGGGGAAGGTTGTTGCCCTTGCAGGGTACCTGATTCAGGTGAGTATATGGAAAATATGGGTCAATGTGGTCAGTCGTAACAAGAGAAGCTTGCTGGCAAAAATAATGCACTACAAGTGGATGTGACACTTTTTTTTTGTTTTGTATGAGCATTTAAAAAAAACAACAACATAATAATAATATGGATTTTGACCATGTATGTTTTGGAGTTCATTGAAAGAGGTTAATATATGTATATATATATATATATATATATATATATGTATATATATATATATATATATATATATATATATATATATATATATATATATATATAAATATATATATATATATGTGCGTGTGTGTAACTTTAACTAACTTATCTATTTCTATCCATCTATCAAACTTACTATCTAGGGATCTATCTACTACTAACTCTCAAAAAACTAACGGACAACCAAGAGCAACAAAACCAACCTACTGCAATTCGTATATTTTAGTGTGTGTGTGTGTGTGTGGGGGGGGGGGGTTAAAATGAGCACAGTGATGGTTCCGCAGCATAAAGTGTATCTTCAGTCGTCGATTGTATGTGTGGGAGTCCCTCAGGTTCAGCCCAGCTGATTTAGTGTTCGGTGAGAGGACCCTTGCGTCTGTTAAGGGGTAAGTGGCTTTCCGATGTTAAGCGAGTAGAGAATAATGTGTTAGATTACGTAATTTTTGTATTTTTCTTGTATCGTGCTTGTGAAACTGCTCACCAAACTCTTGTCGCCAGCCAGTCTAAAATGAAGCGGCAGTTTGACAAGAAAGCTGTGGCTCGAGTTTTTGAGACAGGCGTTGTGTGTTGGTATTGTTGCCGTTACCCGGTTCCGGTTTGCAGGCTGGTTTTTCTGGTCCGTATGTCGTGGAGCGCAAACTTTCCGATACAGATTATGTAGTGCACACTCCTGATAGAAAACGATCATCCCGCGTCTGCCACGTCAAAATGTTGAAAAGTTACGCCCGGTTCACACAGGACGCGGAAGCGCCGCGCCGCGAAGTGAAGCGCTGCGAATCGCCGAGCGCTTCCATTCAGCGCCCATGTTAATCAATCAGTGCGTTTACATGCAGAGCTTAATCGGACTAAGCAATCATTCGGTTTTCTCGTCCAATCGGAGTTCTCACCTTGGTCCCCGTATACATGCAGTTGAGAAATTCAAATTATTGACGGGTCCTCCTCCCAACACTAGGGGGTGGAGTGAGTCTTTTCAGCCGGTCAGCTGCTTTCGGTTGACATATTAAATCTATTATGATATGGAACGATAGTTCATAATGTACGTGTTACTTGCTTTGCAGATAAGGTGTACCCTATTTCTTGTGCTCCTGGTTATTTTAAAAGGCAGACAAGAACGTTGTTTGCTGTTGGAGGGCTACAACAACACTTCGATGCTACGCTTTGTGCCGTCGCTACGGACCCCAAACTCTCGTTCTTGTTGGATTTGGGTTCGGAGCAGACTGGTGGGAGAGTTTGTGTACAGGTTTTGCAAAGGAACGGTGTCTTCAGTTATACACACGCTCATTAAAGTGCCGACCGTGGAGGAAGATGGTGCCGCTGCACGCCGTTTCCAGCAGAATAACAGCGAAATTACCCAAATAAAAACAAATCAGGAAAACATGTCTTTGCTGTGCTTTTATTTACAAAGTTAAAATTCTTCTAACTTACAAAAAATGTGAACGAAAAGGTAGAAATATAAATACGAAGGAATACGTATTTGTTCAGGGGTGCGCAAAGCCGGAGCCCTGCATTTGCTGCGCTACCCTTTTTAAAAAGGTCTCCGTTGCGCGTTATTTGAATATGTCCATCTCTTTTAGAAGAGAAAGCATCGCCCCGGTCTCATCCTCTCTCCAAATGTCAACATTCTTATTCGCGTTTGCCAGGTTGTTTCGCGCCGTCTGTTTTGTTAGACGACGTAGTTGTGCGGTCATGAGTCGCGAGAGCGAGGCGTGGCGCATGCGCACTCGCATTGTCCAGTTAATAGTCCGATTAAGGCGTATACATGGCAGAGAAATTTGAATTCCAATCGCATTATCTGGGTGTCTCAATCGGAGTTCTCCGATTCCAATCGGAGTTCTCAAACTCCAATCATAATCGGAGTAAGGTGTTTACATGCACGTGAGTTCTCCAATCATAATCGGACTAAGGCAATAATTCGATTTTCTCTAGTGCCATGTAAACGCACTGAATGTAGTGGTTCAGACCAGACGCGAACAGGCGAACGGCTCGTGCCATTCATTTCAATGGAAGCGGAAGCACCGCGCCAACGAATTTCGCGAGCGAGGCTCCAACTGGTTCACACCAGACGCGAACAGCTCCGCGACGGTCGACAAGCGCTTCTGCTCAGCTGCACTCTTTTTTTCACTCCCACTTTTTCACTTCTTTTTTTTTCTTTAAAAAATATAAAATAAAATAAATCATTTTCGTCATCGCCCCCCCTCGCCCCGTAGCCAGCCCGCTCCATAGCTCACTTTTGTGCGTGTGTGTGTAAATAAATAGAAACACGCACTCAGGTGTCCATCTCAAGACAAAGACCTCTTTCATAATGATCATTGACCGGCATCTCTAGGATCAAACAGACGTATTTTGATCAAGTCTTTCTCTGTGTGTGTGTGTGTTTAATCTCTCTCGCACTCTGATACAATGTACTGACAAATATAACATACAAATATGATATATGATCGAATTTGTCATTGGGTTTTTATTTTGCAATTAGTTTATTTTGAAAATTCACCGGATTTTCTCGTTTTTTTGAGCGACTTCCTGTACTATTGACGAGGACCACTCGCGGCTCGCGCACGAAATAGAGCAGACGCCGAAACAACAAATGCATGCCGCGAGCCGCGCAACCACCACATTGATTAACGTCGGCGCCGAATGGAAGCGCTCGGCGGCGCTTCGCTTCCACGTCCAGTGAACTGACGTTAAATGCATGGCACGATCCGCGAGGGGAGCCGCGCGCCTGTTCACGTCTGGTGTGAACTACTACATTGATTAATATGGGCGCCGAATGGAAGAGCTCGGCGCTTCGCGGCGCTTCGTGGCGCTTCCGCGTCCAGTGTGAACCGGGCGTTACGTCGCTTGGAAAAATGTGTCGCCTGAGCCTCCGCCCCCTCCATGCCCATTGGCGGAGGGAGGGCTCATGAACAAAAGAAATCGGTGTTCCTTCGGCGCGCCTGGGAAACTCTGAAATTATGAATAACTTAAGCTTGTTTTTGTCCCATTTGCCTGCATCAGCCCGTCATGATATTGTTAAATTAATTGAGAGCCACCCACTATTGTTTTCTGACCACCCCCGCCGTACGTCAGTTTTGCACCATGACATAGAAGTAGAGGGACATGCCACAAGTAAGCAGCACGCACACAGAGTCAATTCTGGGAAGTTAAGAAAGAAGCTTTGGCTCTCCTTCTGACAGTGCCCATCTTGATGTTAATTTGGGGTCAGGTTTTTTACAGACTATAATGCCCTCGTAGATGCGGTGGTCTCTGCTCCTGCAAGACTTCAATCTCCAGATTTGCCACAGGAAGGGGGGTTGATAATGTGTTGGCAGATGCGGTATCACGTGTACATGTGGACTAGCTGCGGAATTCTTATTTCAGGGGAACTGAGGTTTTTCTTGTTTAGTTTTGTTTGTAGGTATGTTAATAGGGTTTAGTTCTTAAGAGAGGGGGTGTTATGACCCACAGGTGGGTCTCGGTGCCTCTATCTAAATAACTATTACCAATTTTAAACGTTTAGTTTTTTACTACTACACAAATGTAAAGTCAAACAACATACGCTTACAGAAACTCACACAACAAAATATAAATTAAAATGTGTAAAACAAAAAGAAAAAAAATCAGCATTCAGATAACAGTTTTGTCCTTTAGTGAAGATTGACAATGAGAAAAACCAAGAGCCTCAGCTTTGTGCGGCTGATCCTGTTTCTTCTCTCTGTAAATATCTGCCCTGTTTTGGAGAAGATTCTCTCTGAGGGGACTGATGTTGCTACAATGCACAGTCTCCATGCCATCACATGTGTAAGGCGTCGGTAAATTGAAGCCTGCAGTTTGCAGTTGCAGCTGTTGCACGACAAAACGGGTCAACCAACCCGACAAACGACCCGGGTGATAATCGGCTCCGATCGGCTTGCGATGGAATTGGGACACCCGGGACAACACCACCTTTTTTTTTACCTGCCGCACGGAATGACGTTGAGCGTAACGTACGCTAAATCATAATATCGCGCCAGTCAAGGTCATATCGCGGGCCTGTCCCGCTCACCAGATATCCAAGAAGGTTGGTGAGGGCTGAGCGGGCAAAACCTTTGGTGACTAAGTACCGAAGGGGTGAATTTTTTCTCTACCTTTTTGCGCCTGAGTAAAAAAAGGGGGCACAGGGACGCGTGTGCAGCTACAAGTAATAAGTCTAGACAGGGATGGGGAAGAACCAGAGCAAAGTGGCTGCTGCAGTTCCCCAGGGGGGACAAATTGTGGACGACATGCGGAAAAAATGCGGTCCAGATTGTCTTGATATGTTGGATGTTTGGGTTGAAAAGTATGGTTTCCCAGAGGGGGGATCACTGAGTATGGAGGAATTGAGAAACCTCCGGGATAAACTGAATATAGCCAAGGGAAAGGTTACAAAAAAGAAAAACCCAAACAGGTGGGAGATTCAAATCATCAAAGATCATGAAAGGTGTTTTTCATTCTGGAAACCTGAAGCAGAGGTCAGGGACAGGAAACAAGTAAAGAAACGTGTGAACAGCGCTGGGCGCTGGAGCACAGGGGTGACAGAGATAACGGCAGAGGGTGCACACACTCACACACACTCCCCAGAGGAGGGAGAAAAGGAGCCACTCACACACGAGCATTCAAATGCACCAAATCGTCTGTATCCTTCTCTTACAGGCCTGAGGGACCCTCTCCTGGACATGCCTGTCTTCCCTCCTCCCGCCTGCCCTCATCCAACGCTACCACCGTACAACCCTGCGCACTCCAGCACCGACGCCGCAGCGTCGCCACGTTCATCAGGACTGCCGTCAACCAAACGGCCAGCCTCATCACTGCTTTCAGACAAGGGCTGCTCCCCCAGATCGCCAAAGCAGTTAACAGAAGCTGCTGCGTGGGGATTGAAGATGCCCGGCTGACAGAGGTCCGACGTCATGCAGTGCACGCTGAGAGGCTTCTGCAGGAGGCCAGCGATGCAGAGGACAAGAAGATAAAGCGTGCCTCCCTCACCATGATGAAGCACCTCAGTGACACGGCGAGACGGCCCTACAGGAACAACGACAACTGACGAAGGGCGACTAGCGGAGATAGAGGCGAAAAGGGGGCGTGCCACATCTGCGGCCGAATGGGTCACTGGGCCAGAGAATGCCCTGACAAAGGAAGACACCGCGGGCAGAACCATGCCCACCGCAGCCAAGAGAGTGATCGCGAGGACCGGAAAAGAGGATCCAGAGGGGACCAGGACGTGTTTATGTAGCATAATTGTGGCAAAGCACTGTTCCTGCTTTTGTTGTGGTTTGTGGCGTGTGTGAGAGTGATCAGTGAGCAGGGTGCAGTTACCCACTTCTGCCAGTGGAGGTCGTGTTCGCCCCGGGGAATAACGCTAGAGAGGTCTCTCAAGTGGCTCGTGAGACCTATGTGGAGCGAACCGTTGTAGCGGACGTTAACGTGTGTGTTATCTGTTGTGCTTCCACAGGTGAGAAGGGGAAAGGGTTGAAAATAAGAGCAAATGTATGTGTGGCTGTTTCGTAATTGAAGTCTGAGATCGAGGGTATGTGAGTTAAATTTACGTTTTGAATGTATCGTCTCCGAGTGATTACCTAGCGAAGAGGAAACAACGGCTAGCCCGTTGCTAGGTTACCAGGAGGCGGGGTTGACGCTCGGTTACGTTAGTGTTCGTTTAACGTTATGGGATGTTTATTCAGTAGAAATGTGAATATTTAAATGTATACGAGTAAGATTGAATGTGGGAAACGACATGATTAATAAGTTCAAGTCGAAGTCGGGTATGGATCTGTGTTTTGAAATGTAAAAAGTAGATAACGCTCGAGAGGAAGTCTCTCAAGTGGCTCGTGAGACCTATACGGAGCGAACCGTAGTAGCGGACGTTAACATGTGTGTTGT
Organism: Nelusetta ayraudi; assembly: GCF_046127955.1. Classification (NCBI taxonomy): domain Eukaryota; kingdom Metazoa; phylum Chordata; class Actinopteri; order Tetraodontiformes; family Monacanthidae; genus Nelusetta; species Nelusetta ayraudi. The sequence continues at coordinate 1,183,388 of NW_027466079.1, forward strand.
CTGTTGTGCTTCCACAGAAAACCAAAATAAAAGCTTCTAAAGAAACAAAGAAAAACAAAAATAAATGTGTCTTCGCAACATTACCACGCTACATTTACGTTTGACTATCTGCTTTAATATAAAACCGCAAAAAATGTGTTTTATAATTTTCTTTATATAATCTACAAACGTATTAGTATGATCCAGGGAAAATTCCATGTTTGTTTGCGAAACTCATTGGAAGAATGAAGAAAATCTGTTCGATTGTTATTGTCATGAACATGAATCACAAAACATATGTATATATATATATATGTATATATATATATATATATATATATATATATATATATATACATATATATATACATATATATATTGTTTTTTTCATGTGTCACTTTAACAGAGACAACACCATCTGTAATTACTATGTTTGGTTGCATTTCCCTGGCAGGCAAAGATAGATGGAAGAGACATCCTTCTGGGTGGAAAATGGGACTGGCTTGTCTGTGGATGGTGGAGGCTCGCTGGGCTCATCAATCCGTCCATCCATTCACCTTGTTCGTCTCATCCTGACTGCAACACGCCACTGTGGAGGCTTGACATAACACACATTAGATTAATAACAGAAAAGCAAAAGGTGACTGATGGTGTATTATTTAGTGTGCTTCAGTTATAATTCTCATAATAATGACTGTTTTGCTGGCTTCACACAATATATATAATTGGCCTGTCTTAGTTAAAAGCCCACTCACCACGACAAGGTGCAGGCCAAGAGTGGGAACACAAACACAGACCAGAAACGAACAGGACAAATCCAGACAAGACTACAAAAAACACAAACACAAATAACACTAATATCACTTTGACCACTATCTTTTTTCACAAGAACTTTTATTTCTTTACAAATTGAACCTTAGATTGTGTCACAACAAACTAAATAAACCCTTGAAACAGCCAACAAAACATGAAATAACACTTCATCAATATTATAATGAGTATCCTCATAAATGATTTCAAGATAACTTTCAAGACTTTCTTATAAATTTTTTTTTACGTCTGCTGTAATGATTTTCAAGTTTTTTTCATGTGAATATTTTAACATTGAACATGTTAACTGAACAGTCAATGTAAAATCCCTTCATTGTTGCTCTGACCTCTTCATCATTTGTGACCTCTTCATCATTGGTGATCTGTACATCATTTGTGACCTCTACATCTACATCAGACACAGTATGGCTGTCACATGGTTCCTGAATCACGAGAAAACTGTCTTCTTCCAAGATCTCTGACACCTCTTTACATTTTTTAGAATATGTGTGGTCAAAGATTTGATCAAAATCACGTGTGTGTGTGTGTGTGTGTGACTCACTTACCTTTTGTTTGGTAGACATGCTCTTACCTGATTTGAAGAAACTAAAAATGGTTGGGACAGCTGTTGAAGTTAGGCACTTTCTCTCACCACGCAAAATGAAAGATTTCTCCTCAAAGTGAAGAGCACACAGCCTGGAGTTGTCATTGGGTGTCCAGTTTTTTCTTCTCACATTTTCCACCCATTTGTGCAACCTTTTTCTGTCCCCAAAAGGAAAGCTGTAAAAAGCAAAACATTCCAAAAATAAATGTACAATATTGTTTTTTGTGTAATTTTACTTAAAATTGGGTATGCAAACATATTTAACTCATTTAAACTTAAGCACAATGCAGACAGTTGTGCAGAAAGTTTAGTGTTAGCTAAAATATCGGGCACACAGACGTACTTATTATGTATACATTTCTTTCCATTGTAACAGGTCACTACCAGATCTGCAATCCATTACCTAGAATTGGTTTTCCTTAAACTGATGTACAGGATTACTAATCTGACTTTGATGGGCAAATTTGACAACAGAATACAATTATCAAGCACTAAAACACAGGACCACAAAACAATTAAATGCATGATGAAATAATGATATGCTTTGTTAAATGAAATAAAAGCGCTGCCGCCTCACAGCAAGAAGGTCGTGGGTTTGATTCCGGGGCCCGGACCTGGGACCTTTCTGTGTGGAGTTTGCATGTTCTCCCTGTGTCTGCGTGGGTTCTCTCCGGGTTCTCCGGCTTCCTCCCACACTCCAAAAACATGCATGTGAGGTCAATTGAACGTTCTAAATTGTCCGTAGGTGTGCATGTGAGTGTGAATGGTTGTTTGTCTCTATGTGGCCCTGCGATGAACTGGCGACTTGTCCAGGGTGTCACCCTGCCTTCGCCCTAAGACAGCTGGGATAGGCTCCAGCAGACCCCCGTGACCCTGAATAGGAATAAGCGGGTATAGAAGATGAATGAATGAAATCTTTATTGAATGAATGACACATTTTATTTCACTCGTCGTTTTATGTAATTATTATTTTTTGCTCCATAGCTTTCATGATTCAGCATTACATGTTAAGAGTGATGAATTGCATGAAAAGAGAGAGCACTCACTGATAAATTAACATGGTATACTGTTTAATTCCATGAGGACGACAAAATATTTGCAAATTTGTGTTAGCGACACACATCGACAGGTGCAAGAGAAAGGGAGGAACTTTCAAGATCGTTGAGTTTTTATTTTTTATTTTTTTAGTTCTGATTAAATAAATAGACCAATCATTTTATTACTTTGTCTGCTTTCCAAAGAGGTTATTAATTAAAAAAATATGTGTGGCAGTGCTGTTATGGTCCATAGAGAGTTGCTTCAAAGAATTATCATTTATTATTCAGTGGCACATTGCTCACTTGTTTAATACACAAATAATAGTATATTATTATAATAATACTATTTTATTAATATAATAATAATAATAATAATAATAATAATCATTATTATTGATAAAATTTTGAAACAACAATCGTCAGTTGTTCCGTAAAAAATACATTCATTTCCATGTTGAATTTTGTACTGTTCGTGAGCGCGCACGTCTGTCAGTGACGATCTCCACACTGACACAACTGCGCATGCTGTATTATCCCATCAATGCGGAAGTCAAAAGGTTTTTGGGAGCCATGCGCTGGGTGAGCAACTTCATAGAAAGGAATGGGACGCCATCTTGGACTCTGGGGGCTTGCCGCACTGTCACGCAGGTTGTGACGTAGCAGGCCGGCGACGCCGACAGGTATGATGTGAATGATTGATAGCTACCATTCGTTCCCGTTAGCGAGAGGATTAAAAACAAACAGACACCATAATGGCATCAAAAAGGAGTTATCCCAGCGGTGCGGAAAAACGGAAGGAAAAGAAAACTGATCAAGAAAAACTTGCAAAGGGGAAAGGTAAGTTATTTGTTTATTTGTCCTGTTTGTTTATTTGTCCTGCTAGCCAGCTAGCTAGCGTCGGATAAATGTTAGCTGGCTGGCTAATATTTGTTCGTCATGAATCAGCGTTTTTGTTTGTTTTATGAAAGTTGACCATATCCTGTCAAGTTGGCCTATCCTGCCATGGGAATGACTGATTGACTCCACACCCGTTCATTCAAATTCTAACAGGGAGGGAGGGAGGGAGGGCATGTTGTAGTTGTTGTTGTAGTCAGTCCCCTGTTATTGTTCAGTGGAAGTTGTCTCTCACATATTTGACTCTTAATGTTATTTTAGCCTTAACTTAGGATGAATTTACTAAGCTTAGTTTGTATTTTGTAGGCCCTTCATTAGAAATGTGCTACTGTTTTATAATTCAAAGAATTTTTTTATGGAAATACTTTTTTTGGCATGGTGTTGACTATTTTAGACTATTGTGGTAGTGGGTCATTTATCTTAGTTTTATTACTTTAACTAGTACAGTGTGTAAAGTAATGCCAAAAACTCTTAAAAGTGACAGTTTTGTAATTGGGTAAAAGCTTTAAAGGGACACTGCAATCATAATGTTTAATTTAAAAACAAATACATTTTTAATTTTCCTATATTACTGCAACATCACTGTAATAATAAAATAGGAAAATGTGCTTCTGATCTGTTTTGCTTGATGATCTAGTGAGCTTTGTCTCTGCAGGAGCAATTCTAAAATATGTTGGCGCTCCAGACATTGAGCCAGAGGGATCTCCCGAACATCCTGACCAGGAAGCTCCAGGACCAACACGTTCCTCAGAACCTCCTTCTGTCCAGGTGAATAATGTGTGTTATTCTTAGTAGCTAAGCTGATAAGTGTGGGACAAAACTAAGGCAATTAAGCATTATTTTAATTGTTGGTTTGCTTTTTAGTGTTGCACTTGTTGGTTTGTTGAATTTTCTTATTTAAAGTAAGCATTTTTTTTTTGTTCTGTTGTATTTATTGACATATAGAGGATTCTTTCCCTAGTATTATAGTGTTTGTTTGTTTTTAAATCAGTTTAACTTGCCTGAGTTGCTCAACTGAAGATGTTTAATTTTACCTGTAGCCTGTTTGGCTCACGAGGTGTAATAGATTGTGGAATCTTAGTAGACCTTAGTAGACGCACGCTGCTGAGAGTGGCAGCGATCAGCTCCGATGACCGTGGTACTTGTAAATAAGGCAAATGCGCCATCTAGTGGGACGCAACATGTTTACTCGTGTTGGAGCAATGACAAGTACTACTAACAAAACAAAAGATGCACAGGGTAAAAAAAATAATCATAAACTCAAGCCCAACAAAGATAACAGATGGGCATAACTGTACTTAGTAATGATTACTAGTACTACCAACATTTGTATATTTTACTTTCAACTCGAATTTGAACTATTCATCCCCTTTTTTCAGCAGCCATTAACACTAATAAATTAAATTAAATCAAAACAATAAATTAAAGCTGCAAGCAGCGTTTGCGGGACTGAGCCGCCGTGGCCGACGCGATGCCCGATGACCCCCGATGACGCCTGACCCCTGTCGACGCCCGCAATTGACCCCCGTCCTCTGCCGACGCCCGGCGACATCTGCTGAAAGAAGTCAATGCAAATGATGCAGATTTCTCACCTCCATTTTTTTTTTTGGAGGATGCTGTCAAATGTAAAATATTGGCCTTGATGAGACAAACACGTAGGTATTTGAATGACGTCTGTAGCACTTTTCTAAAGGAAACTGCAGGCATTTGTGTGTTGACAAAGAGGGAGAAGAGGTCTAATCATCATATGCCTGTGTATTTTTGACCTGCATTTCTTTTTAAGTGGCTGTCAAATGTAAAATATAGGTCTTGATGAGACAAACACATGGATGTTTGAATGACGTCTGTAGCACTTTTGTAAAGGAAACTGCAGCCATTTACAGTATAGTGTGTGTGTGTGTGTGTGTGAAAGTAGGGATGTGCGATACCACTATTTTTCCTTACGATACGATACCAGGTGATACCAAGGCTAGTATCCCGATACCAATACAGATACCGATACTTTTAGATGTCCAACTTGTGTATATGAAAATGATGACTTTTACAACGAAAACTCGTGAATGTTATTATAAAAAAATTATTTTATACCTATGTATAAGAATTAAACAAGCTGCCAAATATCAGACTTTGTTTTAATTTTAATCAGAGAAATCAAATCAACAGGTCAACTGAAAATCTGAGCAAATCTCTCTCAAAAAAGAGAAAATAAGAACAGCTGCTCTCAATTCAATATAATTCTTTTTGGACTTTTTGGACAGAGTGGTCTTCAGGTTAGAACTTGACAGAATATGTCTGTCTCTTTGGGAGTCATCTATGAAAAATTTAAATATTCTTGATGTAAAAGGAAGTCTTTTTATGGGAAGTATAACTCACATACCACCACAAATAGACTAAATAGCAACTGTTTTACTTGAAATGTGCCATTTAAGTAATTTAATTATTATGCTTTTCCAACTTAAAAGTGACACTGAATTGTGTTAAGATGATGGCAGGAATGTGAGTTAAATTAACAAATACATATTGTGCTGGGAGGAAACATTTTTATCTAACTAAATAAATAAAATATGTTTTAATGAACATTCTGGTATTTTATGTAAATTTATCTTATCTATGTCTATATGCCTGTGATGGTGGGCACTGGGATGTATTTTCACTCCACCTGGATATTGCCTTTCTCTCTGCAGTGCTGGTTGGAAATTGCGCTAACGTTGACGGGGGGGGGGGAAGCACGCTATCGCTGTCGCGCTACGCTAACGTGTCGGCAAAGTTAACGTGCCAAGTTTCGTTGCGGGGGGGGGGACTGGACTCCAAGATGCTCCTGCTGATCACTGCTATGCTGGAGCTGGAGATGTGGCCTGTGATGTCTGCACTGGGAGGAAACTGAAGGCCCTCAAGTCCTGTCTGGTCTGTCGGGCCTCCTACTGTGACTCTCACCTCCAGCCTCATCGTGATGCTGCTCCCCTACAGAGACACAAGCTGGTGGAACCCAGCCAGCAGCTCCAGGAGAACATCTGCCCTCGTCATGATGAGGTGATGAAGATGTTCTGCCGCACTGATCAGAAGATCATCTGTGCTTTATGCTGTATGGATGAACATAAAGGTCATCAGACAGTGTCAGCAGCAGTACAGAGGCCTGGGAGGCAGAGAGAGCTGGAGGAGACCAGGCAGAAGATCCAGCAGAAGATCCAGCACACAGAGGAAGACCTGAAGGGGGTGGAGTCCATCAACGGCTCTGCTGATAAAGCAGTGAAGGACAGCGAGAAGATCCTCACCCAGATGATCCGTCTGCTGGAGAAAAGACGCTCTGAGGTGCAGCAGCAGGTCAGATCCACACAGGGGGCAGCAGTGAGTGGAGTCAAAGAGCTTGAGAAGAAGCTGGAGCAGGAGATGATGGAGCTGAAGAGGAGAGATGCTGAGCTGGAGAGGATCTCACACACACTGGACCACAGCCAGTTTCTCCACAGGTTCTCCTCTCTGCCAGCACTCAGTCCGTCTCCAGACTCCTCCAGCCTGGAGATCCGTCCTCTGAGATACTTTGAGGACGTGGCAGCAGCTGGACCAAGCTGAGAGATGAAATACAGCAAGTTCTGCACAGTGCACAAACGTCTGTTATTATCTGAGGAGAACAGAAAAGTGACATTCATGGAGGAAGTTCAGTCTTATTGTGATCATCCAGACAGATTCACTGACAAGAAGCAGGTCCTGAGTAGAGAAGGTCTGACTGGACGATGTTACTGGGAGGTTGAGTGGAGAAGGGGGAGGGACTTCTGTGGTTTATTTTAGGGGGTTGGTGTAGCAGTGGCCTACAGGAACATCAGCAGAGCAGGAAGGTCAGAGGAAAGTAGATTTGGATTCAATTGCTGTGTCTCAATTCAGGTTCTGCATCCTTGAAGTGCGCATTTTGAAAGGAAGTTGCGTCATCGCACTGCGCGAAGGCTTGTCCCAATTCCCGAGGGTGTTTAGGACGCTCAAAATGCGCACTCGTAAATACGCACTCGTTTTAGCCGATTCCGGGGTTGGCCAGCCAGAGGGAACGGCGGTGACGAAAACGAGGAAATACGCCGAAGGCTAGACCGTCCCGAGTGGTTAGCGGGGAGGCGGGGTTTGGTCCGTCCTCCTAGGCTGGGAACTCTAAGAACGCTTCCTTCAGACGGAGGACACTCGGCCTCAAGGGTGCAGAACCTGAATTGAAACACAGCAAATGACAAATCCTGGAGTTTATATTGTTACCCAGGTGAATATTGGTTTCGTCACAACAACATGAGTACTCGTGTCTCAGGTCCTCGGTCCTCCAGAGTGCGAGTGTACCTGGACCACAGAGCAGGTCTTCTGTCCTTCTACAGCGTCTCTGGAACCATGGAGCTCCTCCACAGAGTCCAGACCTCCTTCACTCAGCCGCTACATGTTGGACTTTATGTTCCTTCAGGTTCTTCAGCTGAGTTGATGAAAGTGTGACTGAAGTCGTCAGAGAGACTCTGAGCTGAATTCTCACCTTTGATTCTTCTTCTGTCTTCACGTTTGTTACCCAGTGTCTCCGGCTGTCAATCACAGGGTGGGCGGGGCCTGTACGCCACTTCCTGTTGGTGCTCCTGGTGACTGTTGTCCACCTGACTGTTTGTTCCCTCTAAGCTGCTTGCTTGCGCAATCGCGCACTACTTGCACATTCTCAGCGCACAAGGAAATCTATGTAGCACATAAAATAAAATTCAACAGAAACGTATTAATTAATAATTTTAGAGCTTTTATTAGGCGGCGCACCGCTACGCCTTCGGAATGATGTTTTTTTTTCTTCCAGCTGCACCGTATGAGTCCAAAAGGCAGAGAAAGTTTCCAGGCTGCAGCACCGCGCTGACATAGATTGCGTAACAAAGTGAAGAGGTGCCACTCCGCTCTATTTTCACTGGCTAACTGCAGCACACTGGCTTAACTTGTCTATTCAGAGAAGAGCTATCACTTCGGCTTATTTTTCAATCTATCACGCGCATGCCACTGCACATTGACGCAACATGACCCTCAGCCAGGCCAAAGCAGGACTCTTCCTATGGTTAAAGCAGGACTCTCACATATAACACACTACACATCTCATCAACAACAAGATTTTGCTCTTTTTCATTTGAAGTGGGCCAAATCACTTCTATTCAAAGTAAACTCATGAAAATTGCTGCTGGAATTTGATTCTTTTAATAAGCCATGTAACTTGCTATGATCCAAGGTTTTGAACAGGTGTGATACTGGTGTGTGGCCACAGCGTGCACATCTGATGTTGCCCACAGTGGTCCTCAGTGTGCTCAAGGAGCTTGTCTGGATGCCCAGACACATGGAAAATTAGAGGGAGCATTGATCATAACACCCATGATCATGTGAATTCATATATAGGGATTATATAATTCTATAATATGTTATATATTATGTTGCCTGACAGCGCCACCTGGGGAGTTGCACCCCAGGAAATAGACTATAATAAAAATTCCTCGGGCTACACAGGTTCGTTACGCTTTGAGATTTGAGAGGATGAGACGGACTTCCAAAGAAACAGCTTTATTCAATCACAATTTAAAATAGTTGACTCTTTTTTAAACACACCAAGGAAAATCTTTTTTTAAAAAACAATAAGACCAGGTTTAGCTGCCTGAGTGAGTGTCAAAAAAAATAAGTACTATACCAAAAAGATTGTTCAACATCATAAGAAAATAAGGGGAGCAGGGCTGGACGTAGCCGAGCGGAAAGGCTAAAGATAAAACAAAGAAAAACTGAAAAAAGGGAATAAACAAAGCGAAGGGAATCACTACAAAGCAAAATTTCCCTCGTGCTGTGCAAAATAAAGCAAAGTGAAGGGGAACCACTGACGCAGTCTGCCGCACGCTACGCCAACTCCTGAACACAATGAATACACTAATACATTGAGACACTCAGGCAAGCGTTAAACAGTTCAAACAAAAGAAAAAATTTCTTTAGTCTTCACACACACACAAAACAAAAGGTAACGATCACTGGGGAACAAAATAGTAATGAACTAAAAAGGAAATCAAACTACTCAATAGAAAACCCAAAGTTTCACCAAAATTTTACCAAGAAAACAAAAGCAACCAAAGAAAGTGGTGACGCCAACAACAAAAACAGACAAACTCAGTTGTTTACACCAAATAAACCACAACCAAAGGAGGGGGGGGGGGTTTAAACATTCAGCAATGAATGCCCATTGCCCACCTCTGGGATTGCGAGCCGAAATGCCAAGAACTGCGGAGGACAGAGTTCTCAGCGTGGACACTGGGGTTGCCGGGGCGACGGAGTGGAGACAAAGTCAAGTGCGTCCCGTCTCAGTTCATTACGGGACAGCTTTTTTAGTTGCCAAATACGGGACAATCGCGTATTTGAGCACGGAAACGACGCAAAGTCACAAACACAAATACAAGTTTACAACGGTACAAAAAGAGGATCGTGGTGCAAACGCAAAAAAAACAAAACAAAAAAACAACACGCTGCAGGACATAAAAACATTCACTTCATCAGAGGAGCGATGCAAAGCAAGAAAACACATGCAAAAGAAAAAACGCTGCATAACGCATTCCCTACACCGGAAGTAGAGTTGCTCCACGAGGAGCGCTCCCCTACAGCGAAGAACAGTCCCGGCACTTCCAGTGAGAGTCGCCGCCTCCTACAGTTTCAACACCGGGACATCTTGCGGGGGGTGGAGGACCTCCACCTGAATGTGGGAGTGGGTGTGTTTCCACAAAATATGTGTCTTCGTGGTATTTAGCTTTTTAATGAAAGGACTCTTAAAACACTGAAAAATAAATGCAATATAGCTATTTTATGACTTACTGTAAATGTACAGGTAGGAGACATTTCCTGCTTGGCATTGCTGCCTGTCGCACTTCTTTCGGTGCCCACGGGTCAGCTGCAGGGTCACCAACCATGAACTACCATTCATTGACGTTTCGCCCCTTGTGGCGGGACAGTGACAGGGACGTTTGCCTCGTTGATTCTGTGGTTGTTGATGGGGTGAGGTGTTCTTTCCCCAACTCCTGTCCTTGTTTCGTTCTTTCTTTTATACAGTCAGGCAATCTTTGTAGATACGCTACTTTTATTGTATGGCCGCAAGTTATAACAGTGCTCATCAGGTAAAACACCCGGAAGCCAACGTCATCAACTCGCACCAGATGTCTCTGCATATTGCATGGAACTTGGCTGCCATCTAGTGGTTAACTTTCGTAACATCTCCTTTAACATATGGAAAGAAAGCAGTTGAAAATGGACAATAGTGACCGGATGAGAGTTACGTGGCCAGCAACAACAATAGCTGGCTACAGGTTAAACAGAAATGACTAGTTCACTCTCCTAAACATTAGAAAAAAATGAACAGTCCACATGAACAAAGTGGCACAGAAATAAACAAGAGATGACATTCCTTCTTCAGAAAGTTTAAACAACAAAGTCTTTGCGGTACCTCTCAGGAGGTTTATGTTGGATCTGGTTCTGGTCTGCTTGAGGCCTAAATGTCCAGATTGGGGGACACTTGGCACATCAGTCAACACTGGAGCCCGTTCTAGTTCTGAAGCCCCTTCCCTCCTGTCACCAACTATGTGCTCGAGTCTGTTGTCTGTTTGACTGTTGTCCCAGTCATCTTCCACCAGGGAATATGTACATATACATATATATATATATATATATATATATATATATATATATATATATATATATATATATATATATATATATATATATATATATATATATATGTACATATGTATATATGTATATATATGTATATATGTATATATGTATATATATATATATATGTATATATATATATATATATATATATACACATGTATATATATATATATATATGTATATATATAGCTTTCGAAAAACACCCTCTCGCAGGGCAAAGAGGATGCTGGTGTTGCCAGGCAGGTACTCATTTGCTAGCTTGTATAGGTTTGGGTATACAGCTTTGTGTGTCATCCAGTACACCAGAGGGTCCTGTGATAACACTGCACCTCCACTATGGCATCAGCAGTAGCATTGCTGGATGCCCTCGCTTCTTCAGCGTCCCGGTCCAACAGCTTCCACAGGTCAATGGCTGAAAATGAAACATTAGATAAAGTTTAGTCTGTACATGAAAAAATACAAATAAAGTCTATTGATCCAAATTCTATAATTTTTGTACCTTGGGAAGATGCAGCTGGTTCTGGCTGTGCTCTCGAAGTAGATGGCGGCTCCTCTTCATGCGGTACATTCCGCAACAATGCTGCACACTCAGATTTTAACCGGCGCACAGCTGACTTAGCATTTTCAGGGCTTTTATTTGTTATTGTATGAATAAGTTGAGTAATACGCTTGTAACAAATGACCTTGTTCGGCGGCACGATTTCAAAATGCTCCCAGACTTGAGATCTCTTCCTGGTTGGTTCCGTTGCAGAGCAATAAGAAAGCAAACCGAAAGCAATACGAAAGCTGATCAAATCAATCCAAAAGGTATCGACCAGATAGGCAACGCATTGCGCCGTTTCATCCATTTTAAACTCAACTGAGACCTGCCAGTCTTTCAAAGCCTCACCCACTGAACCAAACCAGCCAGCTGATTCAGTCTGAATGAAGCAGTGAAGTGGTTCAAACGTCATCAGTCACGTGATTTGAAGCAAGCTCCGGAGCAGCGCTTCAGAAAAAAACCCTACCGAGTTGTGGGGCGTGGTTCGAAGCCCCGTGTCAGAGAGAACATCACTAGTTGTGTCTGAAAGTTCATCTAGTTCCCAGTAGTCAGAGTAGTAGAAAGGTCGTAGTTCTGGAGCTACTGCTTGTGTAGCTGTGGGCCACCCTTTCAATATGTAAGTCTGGAGTGCACAACATAGTGGATCTTTGATTGTGGCAGTTCTAATGGACTCCAGTGTAGCTGTTGAAATATTCGTGTCTGCGAGGTGGTCGACTCGTTGTAGGTCTTTGGTGGTGAGGCCCATGGCATAGATAGTGGCAGGTGTTTGCATGTGGGCATGCTGTGTGTTTGGCTGTTAAGTCCTCGACAGAAAATCTGCCACATGAAGATCCTTCCCTTGCTTGTACACCACCTTTGCGCATATCTCTGTTCAGTAGGCGAATGCAACAGGTTGCCCATTCTGGAGAAGAGCTGCACCTAGGCCTGTCTCGCTGGCGTCACACTGTAGTGTGACTTCTTCCTGCAGGTTGTAGTACTTGAGTACTGGGTGGCATGTGATTAATTGCTTCACAGTGTCAACGGCAGATTCATGTTGTGAGAGCCATGTCCACTCCACGTCCTTATCTGTCAGGCATTGGAGAGGCTCGCACACATCTGAGAGATGAGGAAGAAATTTGGCAAGATAATTTACAAACCCCAGGAATCTCTGTAGCGATTTAACATCAGTGGGTGTTTGCATGTGTTGAAACGCTGCCACCTTCTCTGGGTCAGGGCGAAGGCCCTCTGTGGTGAGAAGATGTCCCATGTATTGGACACTGGATAGTTTTAGTTTCAGCTTCTTTTTATTGAGCTTTAGATTGACCTCCCTGGCCCTCTGCAGCAAGGCAGTCAGGTTTCTGTCATGGTCAGTTAGTGCCTCTTCTGAAGTGTCTCCACAGCCGTAGAGAAGAATGTCGTCTGCAATGACACTTACACCGGTCAGGCCTTGCAACACCTCATGTTGCCTGCGTTGATATTCTTCTGCAGCTGGTTTTATGCCGAAAGGCATCCTTAGCCACCCGAATCTGCCAAGCGGGGTCCAAAAGGTGGTCAGATAACTGCTCTCTTCTTCAAGTTTGACTTGCCAGTAGCCATCTTTGGCATCAAGCACGGAGAATACTTTTGCTTTTGCAATGTCTGGGAGTATCTCCTCTATTGTTGGCATCTGGTAGTGTGACCGCCGTAGAGCTTTATTGAGTGCGCTGGGATCAATGCAGGTGCGCAGCTTTCCTGGCTTTTCTATGACAACCATGTTGCTGATCCATTGTGTTGGCTCTGTGACTCTTTTGATGATGCCATTCTTCTCCATGGATCGTATGGCTTCAGTGACTTTGTGTTTGAGCGGAATGGGAATTCGTTGTGGCACCTGATGCACAGGCCTAATGTCGGGGTCCACCTCGAGGTGTAGTTCACCAGGAAGACAGCCAAGGCCTTCAAACACGTTGTTGTATTTTGAGATGATGTCCTCTGTGGTGGTTGTGAAATGCATATCTGTCCCTGTTGTGCTGCGTGAGACCGCTGTAGATGACATATCTGTGTGGTGTATGAAATCGCAAGTTGAGTCTTTTGCATGTTTTTGCAGAAAGCAGAGGCATTTGTGACGTGTGCATAACTTGAAACTTCAGGTCGTGTGTTTGTCCATCATGGTCAGCTTTGAGGTGACACAACCCAGCTAGTTTCACTTGTGACCCATCATACAGTTTAATGGTGGCTTTGCTGGCTGGTATGTCTGGATTACCATCTTGTGTGATGAGCTGGAGATCTCTGAAGCTTATGGCGTTGGTTGTGGCTCCTGTGTCCAATTGACATGATTGTATGGCTAGGGTCATATGATACTGGTTCAGTCATGTACGGTGTTACTTTGAGGTTGACAAGCCATTTCTCGTTTCCCTGTTCCATAGCGTTTATGTTTGATAGGAACCACACCTCTTCCATTTCTTCTTCCTCCTCTACTCTGTCTTCTCCAAGAAAGTTCACCCGTGTCTTGCGCTGGGCTTGTTTGCACACTCTTGCAGTGGCAAGTGGTTTTTCTTTCCACAGGCTTTGCAGATGACGCCAAATGCAGGGCATTTCATTCTGTCATGCACTGCTCCACAGTAACGACAGAGATTATTATTTGGGCGTTTATCTTTGTTTGCATGTCCCATATGCTCTTTGTAATTATGCTGAGGTGCAAATGAGGGGCGCATCTCTGAGCGTTTGTCATGTGCAAAGTGTACATTCTCCTGTTCCACACCAGTTATTATCTTATTTTGAATGTGTGCTAGTTCGCTGACTCTAAACATGTCTATTGCTTTGGCAAGTGTGAGTTCTGATTCACGTAACATGAGTGCTTGTGTACTTGCATTTTTAGTCACAAGCACTAATCTGTCACGGATCAATTCATCTCGCAGGGGACCAAATTCACATTTGTCTGCTAGCTTTCTCAGGTTTGCAACATATTACTCTGTTGACTCATGTTGACTCTGCTGTGCAGTGTTAAATACGTAGCACTCGTAGATTACATTTCTGGAAGGTTCAAAGTGTTTTTGTAGTGCATCCAGATTCTTCTGTGGATTGTCTCTGTCCTCCGCTGACATGTGAAGATGTCTTTGTATTATGTGACATTCTTTGCCCATTACTGTAAGCAGGGTGGCTACTCTTACTTTTGCTTCTTTTTTGTCCAGTTCCGTTGTTATCTCATAGTTTTCCCATTGTGCTCTAAAGAATGTCCAGTTGTTATATACGTCGCCCTTCATGTCCATTGCGTCTGGTACAGGAATCGAAAAAGCCATGGTTCGTCAGGTATTAGCTTAGCAGTTTAGCTCCATTGAAAAAACGTCCAGCCTTTATAGCGCCTTGTTGTTCTGTCTTCAGCCGCGGCGTTAAGTTTCCGCTTCTGACACCATGTTTCGTTCTTTCTTTTATACAGTCATGCAATCTTTGTAGATACGCTACTTTTATTGTATGGCCGCTAGTTATAACCATAGATATATACAGAAGGCTAGATGTCTCACGGCGCAGAATCCAACGTCCGCACTGGCCGCCATCTTTCCACAGTCAGGCAGTCACGGTCTGATGTAGTGAATGTGAGGGAACGTGAGTGACCTGAACAAACATTAACACTCTGATCTCGCTGAAAACATGACGGCTTTGCACACGGTTTGCTTTCTTACAAACGTTCATAACGTAGCAATAATTCTGGATGGTTGAACATGTTGAGAGTGCAGCTTTCTATTAGAAAAAAAACACAATGGTGCTATGGCAGCCTATCTGCACAAGTTAATACGACTGAGACCACTAAGATTTTCATTTCTTAAGTTAAGTATAGCCAACAGCTATTTCAGGACAAACTAGTATTTTGTTCACATACAATATTTGTGGTGTCGGTTGTAGTTATTCGCTGAGGTGCGTTTCCTATAACGTTGCTGCTGCATGAACGCAGTCTCATCAGTTCATGCAGCAGAGACACGGTGATCAAGGAACTAGAGCTGCCGATATCTCATCCCCCACCTGTTTGATTCAGAGTCGAACGGTGACAACCTGAGATTACAGGCCGTCTTTTTTCTTGTTGTGATAAAAGGGATTAGGATTGGTAGGTGTAAATAAAACAAGCAATTTGACATATGGAGAGACAGAATAGCTTTTTTTCCATATCATTTAACTTAATTCGCAAATGATTTACAATTGGATTGCTTTGCTACAGCATCATGCATTATGGTTTCTACAGGAAATCGGTGACTGAAAAAATGCCGAACTTCTGTGCCGCTTATGGATGCAGCAATCGTCGCTGTCCACAAACAAAAGCTTGTAGGATCACATTTCATCTGTAAGCTATTGTTGGAGCTGTTTGATTAATGTTACGATTTAGTGCTGGTTTGTTTAGTTTAGCGTTTAGCATATATGTTTTTATTAAATATGGGTGTGTGCGTGTTTTTGCTATTTTCACATGAAAGCCGATGATTATAAATCATTAATAAGTATGCAGTATCATAACTATGCTTATAACCTTTGTAACAAACCAAACCACTCGAAATTCGGTTGAAAATAGAGCAATTTAGGGCTATTTAAAAGAACATGCACAATAAGAATACATAGTTATGAGTGAGAGGGGCGGAGCGAGGTGACTGTGGCAAGATGGCCGCCAGTGCGGACGTTCGATTCCATTGGCCAGCAGCGCGGATAAGACATCTCGCCTTCTGTATATATCTATGGTTAGAACAGTGCTCATCAGGTAAAACACCCGGAAGCCAACGTCATCAACTCGCACTAGATGTCTCTGCATATTGCATGGAACTTGGCTGCCATCTAGTGGTTAACTCTCGTAACACTGTCCATTATGAAACATTTCGTCATCTACTCAAATCTTACAATAAAACTGTCAAACAGGCAAGAATAACCCATTTCTCCAACCTCATCACAAACAATAGCAAAAACCCTTGATTTCTTTTCTCTACCTTCAATCTTTTAACCAATACAAATTTTAATCAGGACGTACAGACACCAACAGATGCCCTCTGTGAGGATTTTGCAGACCACTTTGTAAGTAAAATTGATGTCATTAGGTCCAGTATTTTAATTAATCAAAATCAATTTTTCTACACATCTGGACAACCACTTTTATCTGAGGAAACACTGGAGAGTTTTGCTCTAGTTGATGCAAGGACACTTGGTCGAGTTTTCTCCCAAGTAAAGCCCACAGCCTGCCTTTTAGACCCAATTCCCACGTCACTCTTAAAGTCACTTTATGGGTTCTTTGAGGAGCAGATTTTATATATTGTCAATTGCTCTCTTCAGACGGGTGTTTTCCCTGCTGCCTCTAGAACGGCGGTGGTGAGGCCCCTTTTGAAGAGGAGCAACTTGGATCCAAACATTTTTAATAACTACCGACCTGTATCCAACTTACCGTTTTTAAGTAAGATTTTAGAAAAACTGTTTTTTAACCAAGTAAATTACTTTTTAAATACAAACAATATTTTAGAGAATTATCAATCTGGTTTTAGAAAGAACCACAGTCCTGAGACAGCCCTTTTAAAGATCGTCAATGATTTCAGGTGTAACGCAGACTCTCAGAAGCTGACAGTCTTGGTGCTACTGGATCAAAGCGCTGCTTTTGATACAGTAGATCACCATATTTTATTAAATAGACTCAGAAACCTGGTGGGCCTGTCAGGTACTGTTTTTAACTGGTTTCGTTCTTATCTCACAGATCGATGTTTCTTTGTAAGTATGGATACGTGCTCCTCCAGAATGCATGAAATTAGATGTGGGGTCCCCCAAGGGTCAATTTTAGGTCCGGTTCTTTTTAATCTGTACATGCTTCCCTTGGGGGACGTCGTAAGGAAACACGGCATCAGCTTCCACAGCTATGCTGATGATACACAAATGTACATTGCCGTGTCTCCTGATGACACAGCGCCAATTGATGCCCTTTTAAACTGTATTTTAGATATCAATCATTCTCATGGCAGAGAATTTCCTACAGCTTAACCAGGACAAAACTGAGGTTTTAGTTATTGGTCCTGAAGGCCGGAGAGAGGAACTTTTACCAAAACGTCGGGATTTTAAACCCTCGCAATTTGTAAAGAATCTGGGCGTTGTTTTTGATTCTGAGCTCACCTTTGTTCCACATATAAAAAATATTACAAAGATAGGTTTTTATCATCTAAAGAAAATAGCCAGAATCCGCCCATTCCTCTCTCAGGCCAACACGGAGGTGCTAATGCATGCTTTTATTTCTTGTAAACTAGATTATTGCAATGCCCTGCTCTCTGGTCTTCCCAAAAAGAGTGTTTACAGTCTACAAATACTACAAAACTCAGTCGCACGTGTGCTGATTAGGACCAGAGGAAGGGAACACATTACACCGCTTTTAAAGTCACTGCATTGGCTCCCCGTCCGCTTCAGGATTGATTTTAAGGTTCTCTTATTAGTTTTTAAATGTCTCAACGGTCATGGCCCATCTTATCTAACTGACCTGCTTTCATCATATCCTAGGTCTTCTGGCACTGGCCTGTTAACTGTTCCCCGAGTCAAAAAAAAACCCATGGTGAGGCTGCTTTCAGCCATTACGGCCCTACTCGGTGGAACAGCCTGCCAGAGAGCCTCAGGGCCGCAGCGACTGTTGATATTTTTAAGGGGAGGCTCAAGACGTACCTTTTTAACCTGCCGTTTAACTGACTTCTTTTACTCTTCTCTCTCTTACTCCACTAATTTTATGCCGTTTTACTATTTTTATGCCTTTTATTACCTTCAATTGATTTTTATACTTTTATAATGGTTACCCATTTTTATGCCACTGTTTCACACTTTATTTTTATGTATTTGGTTTATTTCTCATTATGATTATTCTCCCTTTTATACTTTTAGTGCCAGTGTTTCCTCATGGGGGGCCCTTCACGGTGGGAGCTACGCCTGGTCTGCCCATAGGGGCGCTGCAGGCCATGGTGCCCCCTTGTGTGGACGGCTCCCCATAGTGGCCTTTCCTCATCAGATTCTTCAGTGCCAAGCCGTGTTATCTAATGTCTGTGTGAATATGGGGGTGGGCGTTTGTCTGTGTGCGTTGGTGGGGAGGGGTGGGTCCGTATGGGGTGGGGGGAGGGGCAGTGGAGCTTTTTATTTTTTCTCATTGTTATTATTATGATTGTTGTTCTTCTTCTTATTATTATTACCTTTCTTTGTTTTGTTTTGTTTTGTTTTGTTAAGCACTGTGGGTTGCACATGTTGTGTATGAGCAGTGCTATATAAATAAAGTTTATTGTTATTATTATTATTATAGAAACATGAAGACACATCAAAGAGTAACATGAGGTTGTTGTTGTGACACTGGACGGTAGAGAGTCTGAATCCCCGTCCCAGGCGCAAATCCTCATGGAGGCTTCTGAGGAGGTCAAAGATGGCCAATCCGTCAATCCCAGCTGCATAACGGGGGTCTATGGAAGGAAGCCGCGAGCATTGCGCACTGATCCAGGAGAGCTTTCACCTGGCTTGATGGATCCGTGTCTTCTCATCCTGGATGGCTTTTAGTGCGACCCATGAAGCCTGGACACACGTGTTGTGGATTGGTTGAACGCTGAAGGCTTAGTGACTCATCTTGGATGACGCAATCCTACTTTGGTGCAAGGGGGCCCAGACAGCAACATCATCAAGAGCCAGTAATGGACTCCACAGTGCAGCACTCGTTCGCTCGCCCTCCCTCTCCCATTTTATTCTGTAGTGTCAGATTCTGAAGTCGATTTCACTTTGATTTTCAGAGTGATGACACCCTGAAAAAACTCATCCATCATTATAAACTCTCCATCATTTATTCTCTATTCAGGTTGGAGGGGTGCAGGTTGTCAAAGCTCAGCTGTGATTGGCTGCTCTCAGCTCTGAAGTCCAACCCCTCCCACCTCAGAGAGCTGCACCTGAGTTGGAACCAGCTGCAGGATTCATTAGTGAAGGAGCTGAGTGGTTTTCTGCAGAGTCCAGACTGTAAACTGTAAACTCTGAGGTCAGTACTGGTTTGGAACCAGTGGATGATGGTTTCAGCATCAAACACAGTTCATCACACATGTTGAATAAACATTGAACTGAAGGTTGATTCATCTCAAAATGACATCCAGAATATGAAAACTTCATTCTGTTCATGTTTGAAGTAAAAAAAAAAAAAAAAAAAAAAGGAAAAGGAAAAGGAAAAACAGGTAGGTCATCAGTGGTCATGTGACAAAACATCATTTCAACACACATTAGTTTTGGACTGAGGATTTAATTTCAAGGTGACATTTTCTGTAGTGTCAGATCCTGAAGTCGACGTTTCACTTTGATTTTCAGAGTGATGACACCCTGGAAAAACGCTCCATCATTATAAACTCTCCATCATTTATTCTCTATTCAGGTTGATTGACTGCAGTTTGTCAGAGCTCAGCTGTGATTGGCTGCTCTCAGCTCTGAAGTCCAACCCCTCCCACCTCAGAGAGCTGGACCTGAATATGAACCCCCTGAAGGAGTCATCAGTGAAGCCACTGATGGATCTTGTCTACAGCAGTGACCATCAACTGGAGAGTGTGAGGTTAGTACTGGTTTGGAACCATTGGATGATGGTTCCAGCACCAAAGCCAGTTGATCCCACAGCAGAGGTCCAGTGTTCCCAGTCACAGTGTGAGAGGAGGATGGTGACGTCCAGCTGCTCCTCATTCATCCAACATCTGCTGCCAAACTGCTTCTTCTCTCAGTTCACCACTCAATTATTGATCAGTTCATCTTCATCAGGCCTCAGTATCAGTCCAACACTCCATGGTCACATGACCTTCTGATGTTCCACACTTGACATGTGACTGAGAGTCTGCTTCTTCTCACCAGTCACTCCATCATCTTCATCAACAGTCAACGTCTGTGTGATGATGCGTTCAAGGACCGTGAGTCCTGACTCCTGCTGTCTCTTCTTATCTTTGCAGGTGGTGGTGAGGATGAGGAGAGTGAAGAGGAGAGCTCCATCTACTGGTGGCTGACAGAACTACAACTAGTGGAGCCAAACAGCAAGCTGCACGCACCAACACTGTGTGGGCGTGTCACGACCTTTGACCCCAGTGCATCCTGGTGGCTGGCGGACTGCTTCTCCCTACAAGCTGCTGTGGTTACTGGGAGAGACGTCCCAGAAGCCACTGGTGGAGCTGAATCCTCAGTGGAAGAAGCAGGACTTGGAGCAGCTGCTCAGTGAAGGCAGCAGCAACACAACCACTGCTTCTGCTCTCATCATCCACGGCTGGAACATCTCAGCATGAAGGTTCCACACATCAACAACACACTGCTCTGCTCTCACTTCAGACTTCTATAACATCTTCATTTTGGAGGTGAAAAATACTTTTCAAGAGACTTTATTTCTGCTTCATGATCTTAAATGAGGAAATCATGTGGAAAAGATAAAGTGATTCACAACACCTGTGATGGGAACTCAAATCATTATTGAATCATAAGTAAGACAAAAGAAGTTTCCCTCAAAATAATTCATTCATTCAGTTTTGATGCTTGCCAGATGTTTGTGTGGAGATTTCAGAAGGACGTCAATGAATCAGAAGGAAACCAGATCATTTATTTTATGTGATTATGTTATATCATCCTAACTTTGTTACTAGCTCAAACATTATATTTCAATGATTCAATATTCTGACAATAAAAGCCATCACAACCTCTGACCTGTGTAACCTTGACCTCAACTGACGTTTCATTTCTGCAGCTTTAACACTTTGATTATATATCTCCTGAAGTCCTGCCATGGGGATTCTCCATATCTGAATAACTTGTGTACTCAAACCTTCTGTAGGCCATACCCACTTCTCCACTCGGTCTCAACATAAACCACATGAATCAATGAAAATAAATCTCACTTTTACAAACAAATCCAATTCAGTTCAAATATAATTTAAATAAAATAAATGATACATTATAATTAATCACCAACAGATAAATCAATGCTGGATATGAGGTGGTTTGCCCTCTCTGGGTCGGTGGGGAGGCCCTGCCTCAGGGGGAGGAGTTCCAGCATCTCGGGGTCTTGTTTGGGACGCCTCCATGGGGAGGTGTTCCAGGCATGTCCCACCAGGAGGAGACCCTGCTGGAGGGACCAGGTCTCTGGGCTGGACTGGGAAGCCTTGGGGTCCCACTGGAGGAGCTGGAGGAGGTGAATGGGTCCAGGGAAGTCTGGGGGTCTCTGCTGAGGCTGCTGCCCCCGAGACCTGACTCCAGATACAGCAGTAGAAGATGGATGGATGGTATGGATGCCAGGTGATAGAACATTTCATAAAAACAGACTCTGCATTATAACTTCTATTACACTCTAAATAACTCACTCCAATATAACTGCACTCGTCCTTCTCTCACATTACATTGGATCACAATGACCAAACAACACAACAAAGACAATGATCCAACTGTACTGCCACGTCCAGACTCAGTGTAGGTCTGTAGGCCTCTTGGACCTTCATGTGAACCACTGCGTGTTGACTGGAGGTGAAACATGGCTGACTGCTGTCCTCCTACCTGGACAATGCAATCTCACTTTCAATCTCACAGCCACTAAAAAACCTGATTGTGATTGAGAGGTCCTCAGCAGCCAATCACTGTTGGGAGTCCAGCCTTCAAACACTCCTCCTGAATCCACAGTCACATCTGTGAGCATCTGGAACTTTGGCCCTGATCCTCCACACCACACACCTTGGGATGACAGCGCCACCTACCTGGATCCTTTCAGCAGCCAGTCCATGCTCTGATCCGTTTCCACTGTGGCCTGTTGTGTCATCTGGACCGGAGTCTGGATCATCAGTGTCCAGGTTCATGGAATCTGTCAGAGTGCCGCCGTCCTGTGATGTAATGATAGAGAATCACTCTATTTATACTAATGTGCAGAACCACTAGAGTCTCATTTCTTCACTGCTGTCAGCAACAAGCATTTGGTGTCACACTGGTGTACAACACTTATGGGCTAATTAATAAGAAATTACATATTTATGAATCACCCGCAATGCCCAGATTGTTGCTGCTTATCTGCTGATATGAGCCGTCAACTGTTGCAATATAGAACTACGGGCAGGAAATTACAATTAGTGTAGAGTGTATTATAATTTAAAAGTTTACTAACGGTAGTTCTTTAAAGAATTTAGCAGGGATGGAACAGGCTAACGTGACGACGTCACTTGTAAAACGGTAGGAGCTCAACCTGCTGTCACGGTGAAAACTCTGTGTTACGTCCCGTCTCGGGGGACCGAGACGCAACATGTGGGACACCTTCCCCCACTCCCAAGCCTCATTAATTTCTCACGGCAGTTGGCGGTTTTCAACAAAAACATTTATTGATCAGTAAATGAAATAAACAAAAACTTAACCGGTGGGCAGCAAAGGCTTCAGGGTGGGCCCAGGCCAAAATAATAAACCAAACTCCAACTAGCTCACCTTAAGAACTAACTAAAGAAAGAAAGAGAAGCCAAATACAGAAAGGCTAACCTCCCTACATACTTAATAAACAGGAGAAAAGAGGGGACAAAGAAAATGGCAGCCCACCCCTACGGCTGCGTGCTCTAACACCATTTCAGAAGTGACTAACTGCAGACTTGGGAGCGGAGGAGGGATGACCGTCAGGCTGGCTCGACTGCTCCTCCTTCTCAGCCGTGGCGCGTCCAATCAGCAGCCGACATCCAGGACCGCACCTGCAAGGCGTCATCCACTCTCACACACACACACACACAGACACAAACATAGAGGCACCTAGACCCACCCGTGGGTCATAACACCCCCTCCCTTAAGAACCAAACCCTATTAACATACCGACAAACAAAACTAAACAAGAAAACCCTCAGTTCCCCCGAAATAAGAATTTCGCAGCTAGTCCACATGTACACGTGATCATGCATCTGCCAACACAATATCAAGATCCCTAGATAGTAAGTTTGATAGATGGATAGAAATAGATAAGTTAGTTAAAGTTACACACACACACACACACACACACACGCACATATATATATATATATATGCATTATATATTTTTTATTAACCTCTTTCAATGAACTCCAAAACATACATGGTCAAAATCCATATTATTATTATGTTGTTGTTTTTTTTAAATGCTCCTACAAAACAAAAAAAGTGAAGGGTGAGTAGTCTGAATTGGGTTCAGTGAACGTCACATCCACTTGTAGCGCATTATTTCCAGCAGCAAGCTTCTCCTTTTCCGTTCACTCACTCACTCATTCACTCATTCAACCGATTGGCTTAGACCTTCCCCGAGGTGATTGGTGGCGTGACGAGCACACAGCACGTGACCTCAACGATGAGCTTCCACCCACGGAAGTACCATAGGAGGACACGGATTAAATAGTATGGCTTGTCCACCAGAAGGCTGGATTATGGTGTACATAATATAAAACTTTGGCCCAGTTCTGCTTGTATTGCAATGTATTGGTTGGTGTTCCTGAAGTTTCATTTTTCGTCCCTTTTTATTTTTTACATCCATGTTTGTGATGAAATAGTATTGTGAATCGCTAGCTCGCATTGCATGCTGGGAAACAGCGTCACTCAAGGAAGTTTTGGCTTCGCTGACACGGTCCTGAAGGGAAGTGGGTTTTAGTGCACTGGAACGGGATGAATGTGTTCAATCAAGCAGTACAAACCTGATTAATTGTCTTAATACTTCACTTCGAATGGCCATATTGTTTAGGATTAGAATTAGATGACAACTTCTTCACAATATTTGCAACTATTCAATTTGACCAGCAGGTGTCAGTAGAAGACGGAATTTCATGTTGACTATTTCCTAATGGAAGTGCTCTCTTGACGTTGGATTTTTCTCATAATTATTTGAAGTGTAGGCCTGTATCTGCACACAATTTGGAATTCGTCCCAGCGCCCTGAGCTGTAAATTTGGACGGTGTAAAAGGAAAATGGCCAGCTGCAGCAGAAAAGTGGACCTATATATATATGTATCTGCAATTCATATTTTAACGGTTTATATAGACCCCTCAGGCTCCATTCAAAATGGGGGTTATTGTAGGAGAGTTGCAGTCAACTGAGATTTGGAGAGAGTTTGGATTACTAGATTTTGGATAGTGTTTATAGTTTGGAGTGTTTGAGACTAGATAGCGTTTAGTTTGGAGATCGTTTTGAGAGCTTAGGGAGAGAGTGAGGAGAGGAGAGGTGATAGGATGGAGCCCCCTGTCCTGTACATCAATGTCCATGTTACACAAGCATCTATGCCAGGGGTGCCCATTACGTCCATCGCGATCTACTGGTCAATTGCGAAGGGAGTTTGGGTCATCGCATGGAGAGAGAGAGGGAGAGAGGGAGTGAGAGAGAGAGAGACAGAGAGAGAGAGAGAGAGAGATCCGCGTCAATTACAGCAGGTAGAATCGTTCAGGCAGGATTAGAAAACACGGTGGATCTGGTTGGTTTTGGTCATAATGTACGATGTGCTGGATTTTGTTCTTATATGTGCTGTGCTTTACATTCATTCATTCATTCATTTTCCATACCCGCTTAGTCCCGAACTCAGGGTCACGGGAGTCTGCTGGAGCCTCTCCCAGCTGTCTTCGGGCGAAGGCAGGGGACACCCTGGACAAGGGTGTCCAGGGTAAATGTGACGTATCGGCTTCGGCACTATTCAGATCAAATAAAGACCAGACAGGGACAGGAAAAACAGTTTCACTGTTGTTTTACACGCAAAACTACTGGGGTTGTCGCGTGAGCTTGCAATCCTGGCGTAAACTGATGGAGACGCCTTGCTCAGAAAATGTGCTTCAAAGTGCGCACGCACTGCAGACGCGCCGAAGATCCTGAGAGATGCTGCTGGCAAAACGTCTGCATCACACACACACACACACACACACACACACACACACACACACACACACACACACACACACACACACACACACACACACCAATTATCCCTAACCTATGCGCTGGAAAACACAAAACTATACAGCAAAACATCTTAACGTAAACACACTTTTATTGATAAAATCAAACATAGGCAGATATAACCTAAACAATTTTAAACCATGAGTTTTCTGTGCAATGATGAGCATAAATGCACATGGGAACATGTTGACCCATTTAATCCTTTCTTTCTTTATCATTGGACTACAAATATATTTCTGAATGACTTTTCCTGTTTTATAGTAGGTGGATCTTTTTGACTTGCTCATTTTAAAAGTAGCTTGCATGTTGAAAAAGTGTGAGCACCCCTGATCTATGCCCTTTTCCAAGTCCCACAATCACTTTCACTGTCATCTGCCTGGTTACACCCATGCCATTTTCAGAAAAAAATTGCACAAACAGTATACATTCAAAAAATGTATCATACACATAGTTATCAAGTCAAGTTATTTATTTATTGTCATTGTTGAACAAAGTTAACAAAAAAATTTGTTTGGAGCATCCCCATAACCACTGGCATCAGTACCGATAAAATAATCATAAATAAGTGAGAAAAAAAAACAAAAAAAAATATAATTTATGTACAGAAATTATTTGGTCATTCATTTTTTGCAATTCATAGTCATTCCCAACAGACATAACAGACACAAAAATTCAATGCATCACACGTGGTTCAGACACAGCTTGCCTGTGATTGTACATTTGGCCAGTAGGTGGTTTCGTGTGCACATGAAACTTCGAGAAATGAACCGTTTCTCGAACCAGTTGGCTCAAGTGGTTCAATGCCTCATGAGGCTTCACCTCACCATCACTACAGTCACTGCATCCTGAATCAGTCACACTCAAAGTCGCACACCACCTCTGCTTTGTTCTGGACTGTGGAATGGGCAATATTAATTTAATCTAATTAAATTCTGTTTTATTACTTCATGTCTATTTTAATGCTCTTTATTGGTGCTGAATGGAAGTGTGGTTGTTGTTTTATGAGCTAATGGATAGACAAGTGGCCTATAACATAAGACGCTTAAATGAAGTGAATAGGATATGTCCACAATGTCAAGAAAGGAAGCAGGGTGTCTTTAAAATCGATAACATTTGAATAAGTATTAAAAGTTGAGTTGATGTTATACTTGTATTGACATTATGAGTAATTTATACAACTTTTCCCAGGAACTTTTCCCAATGATGAGGTTGAGGGCCCATCATCTGCAATTCAGCATTCTGCAGGTAGTCAACACCAAAACAAGCGTATTCTGTCATAATCCTGTTTGTAAATAATACACATAAACTGTGTACTTGTAATATAAGTCAAACTTTGGTAACTTGAATATAATTCTCACAAAGGGATTTTTCATGTGTATGCACTTTGTACCTGTTATGAATTAAAAAAAAAAAACCATTCATAACTAAACTCAGTTGTTGGTTTCCATCTCTATAAGTTAACAAAGATACATAGATACCTATGAAACACTTGTTTATCTTGCTGAAACTAATACTAGGTTACTAGTACTAGATACACCAGTATACTCTCCCGGAGCACAGATCAACCCACTCAAACAAACAAAAAGCATTTTACTCAGTCAGATAAGATTACTAAATGCTGGATGATACACTGTTTTGTGCATTATTTGGGTAAATAAAATAGTTCTATTATTCATACCTCCGCCTACCATTTATTATTACCTAAGGCATAGAGCATTTAAAAAAACAAAACAAATGTCATTCCGGTGTGCCACCCGTCTGTGCCCCGAGCTTGCCCCCCCAAGAAAAAAATTCTAGGACCGCCCCTGTTTCCAACACTGTGGATGCTCGGTTGTTTATTGCAGCAGACAGATAAACAATTAAACGGCTAAAGCCATCTATTCCACCGTGAATGACAAATCTCCAGCTTTTGGTAAAAAAGGGAGAGAAGATGGAAAGAGAAATCTAAAATATATAAGGCATCAGATAGCTAATTGAAAAAGGTTCATGCACAGCTTATTTGACACAAAAAAGGTATGGTACAAAGGTGAAAAGATTTGGAGTGGGTAGAAAATCTCAATGTTTCATTTGTTCAAGTATTTAAAAACAGTTTGGAAAAATACCGTATTAATTTGTGGTTTCCATCTATGTGCCACATTGCATTTGGTGCAGGAACAGAATACTGCCTCCGTCTTAGTGTGCGATTGGCCAAGGCTCGCACTTCAGTCCCAATTGGGTCCACTCTTCTTAAGGAATCACGTACTCTTTGAACTACAACAACGGCAAAAAAAAAGAAAGACAAACTACATAAAATATTAAAGGCACAAATCCGTGTTAACACAGATAATGCTGACAAAAGGTATGATTTCATTTATTAAATACCCCCCCTTTCTTTTTTTAAATATACCGCCATTCTTTTTTTAATCATCCATGTAAGCACTTTTAGCTACATTTTGTACGGAAAGCGTTATACAAATAAAGCTAATTATATTTGTTTGTTTCGGTTAAACTGATGCACAATACAGATTACTGAATACATTCATGTGGGGATCAACTTCATATCAAACTTACTTTGCACTCGTAATCCCCTGGCATGAAGGAATGCTCTCATCATTCTGTACCCTGTGTTTGGGTGACTGAGTTGGATTTCTGCAATGAGGGCATCCAGCTCTTCATCACAAAGCGCTGAATACATGTCCGACATTCTAAACAAACAAAGAATAATTCCTGAAATTTTACTTGGCAAGAGCCAAAACATATATAATAATAATAATAATAATAATAATAATAATAATAAACTTTTATTTGTACAGCGCTAAATCACAACCAAAGGCGTCTCAAAGCGCTTTATACAATCGTATAATATATGATATATTATATATTATATTATATATTATATACTGATATATGATTAAAAGCGTCCATTTTCACTGCAACCATTTTGACGTGTATTTGTTGTATCATTAGTGTTATTAGGTACAAGTGTTGCTGCATTCATTGCAAGGTTAACGTCATTTGCGTCAATAGATATGGAAAACAACTACACTTAAGTTTAAAAGAAATGTGCACGTTTTGGAAATGGCAATTTCTTAATATTATTATTATTATTATTATTATTATTATTATTATTATTATTATCATTATTATTATTATTATTATTATTATTATTATTATTATTATTATTATTATCATTAGTGTTCTGTTAAGGTGAAACAACAAAGAAGCCTTTAAGTCTAAATTGTTTAATAAATAGGTTAAGAGCAGTT
This sequence comes from Nelusetta ayraudi, assembly GCF_046127955.1. Classification (NCBI taxonomy): domain Eukaryota; kingdom Metazoa; phylum Chordata; class Actinopteri; order Tetraodontiformes; family Monacanthidae; genus Nelusetta; species Nelusetta ayraudi. The sequence goes on from NW_027466079.1 coordinate 1,212,020, forward strand.
GGTCTAAGTATGAAAGTCATTTCATTTATTTGTTGCATTAAGAGAAGCATTTATAGAGCGTCGTTGCCACCTACTGGCATCTTTCGGTAGTATTTCTGTTGTAATTATGAAGCGAACTTTATACCGGAAGTAAGACACGGGAAACACACTGCCAGCGTTTTCTGATGAGCACCCGTTCCTGTAAACCAGTGTTTGTGTGCCGCGAGATATTGTCAGGTGTGCCGTGGGAAATGATCCCATTTGTGTGCCTGTGCAGTCTAGCGCCTGGCAGAGTAATCATGTAGTACTCTTCCATACCAGTAGGTGGCAGCAGCAGGTAGCTAATTGCCTTGCGCTTGGAGACAAGCGAATTCGTGACGCATGGATGCAGCGACAGGTGTGTGGATTGTGGATAGCGGGACGACGGTTGAAAGTGATGGATAAGTTTTTGAAGAGGAAAAATGCTGACTCTGAACTGGACCCTGGACAAAATTCGGACCCAGATGAAGGCCCTAGTATGAGTGGAGGCAAAGACGGTGACGTCGAGCAAAGTTTCTGGCATGAGGCAATACAATGAAAGCTATCTTTCATTTGGATTTACTTTTACCGGAGATGCAACGGCACCGACTCCGTTGTGATTGGTATGTGGTGAAAAGCTCTCCAACAGTGCTATGGTCCCAAGTAAGCTTAAACGCCATCTCCAAACGAAACAGCCCTCAGTTCAAAAGAAAAATGTGGAGTATTTTGTTCGCCTGCGTGAACACACTGAGAAACAGGCAACTTTCATGAGAAAAACCGCAAAAGTAAACGAGAGAGCCCTTAAAGCTAGCTACCATGTCGCTGAACTAGGGTTGCCACCTACCAGAGTTACAAATCCGGGACCTCTGGGGGTGGGGGGGTCACCGAAATATACGGGACACAAAGTGAAGTGCGTCCTGTATCAGTTCATTACGGGACAGGTTTTTTAGTTGCCAAGTACGGGACAATCGCGTATTTTACGGGAGTAGACCACAGGCAGAAATCAAATGAGGTTTTGTCATTTTCCCTTAAAAACGGGACAAATTGTGTCCCGGGAGAGATTTTATTTTTCCCGGGACAGGTGGTGAAAAAAGAGAACAATTCTGGGAAAAACGGGACGGGTGGCAACACTACGCTGAACTTGTGGCTAAATCAAAAAAGTCCCACACTGTGGCAGAGCAATTAATACTTCCCGCCTGCAAAGCCATTGTAAATGAGACGCTCGGACCCGAAGCGGCTAAAGAAATAGCCAAAGTCCCTCTCTCAGATAACACAATCTCCAGACGTATTAATGAGATGTCTGCAGACATCGAAAGTGTGGTTTTGGACAAGATCCCTATCAGTAAGAAATTTGCCTTGCAACTTGATGAGTCTACTGATATAAGTGTTGTTGCAGATTCTGAAGTGGACATTTCACTTTGATTTTCAGAGTGATGACACCCTGGAAAAACTCTCCATCATTATAAACTCTCCATCATTTATGCTCTATTCAGGTTGGAGTATTGCAGGTTGTCAAAGCTCAGCTGTGATTGGCTGCTCTCAGCTCTGAAGTCCAACCCCTCCCACCTCAGACACCTGGAGCTGAGTTGGAACTGCCTTCTGGATTCAACAGTGAAGGTGCTGAGTGGTTTTCTGCAGAGTCCAGACTGTAAACTGGAGACTCTGAGGTCAGTTCACCCTCTTCACTCTACAACTTCTATCACTCTTGTTATTGTTGTCATGATTTTCACTTGACTGCTGTTGGAAATTCAATTTGCAGTCACTGGTTTGTGTTTGAAATGAATGAAACTGGGTTTAAAGGTACAGTGTGTAAAATCCTCCCATCTAGTGGTCAGCTTGCAGATTGCAGATTCTGAAGTGGACATTTCACTTTGATTTTCAGAGTGATGACACCCTGGAAAAACTCTCCATCATTATAAACTCTCCATCATTTATTCTGTATTCAGGTTGTGGTGCTGCAGTTTGTCAGAGCTCAGCTGTGATTGGCTGCTCTCAGCTCTGAAGTCCAACCCCTCCCACCTCAGACACCTGGACCTGGATGGGAACCAGCTGCAGGATTCAGGAGTGAAGCCACTAATGGATCTTGTCCACAGCAGAGACTATCAACTGGAGAGTGTGAGGTCAGTACTGGTTTAGAACCATTGGATGATGGTTCCAGCACCAAAGCCAGTTGATCCCACAGCAGAGGTCCAGTGTTCCCAGTCACAGTGTGAGAGGAGGATGGTGACGTCCAGCTGCTCCTCATTCATCCAACATCTGCTGCCAAACTGCTTCTTCTCTCAGTTCACCACCCAATTATTGATCAGTTCATCTTCATCAGGCCTCAGTATCAGTCCAACACTCCATGGTCACATGACCTTCACATGTTCCACACTAGACATGTGACTGAGAGTCTGCTTCTTCTCACCAGTCACTCCACCATCTCCATCAACAGTCAGCGTCTCTGTGATGATGCGTTCAAGGACCGTGAGTCCTGACTCCTGCAGTCTCTTCTTCTCTCTACAGGTGGAGGTGAGGGAGGATGAGGAGGAGAGTGAAGAGGAGCGCTCCATCTAGTGGTGGCTGACAGAACTACAACAAGTGGAGCCAAACAGCAAGCTGTGTGTCACGACTAGTGATGGTGAGGTGAAGCCTCATGAGGCATTGAACCGCTTGAGCCAACTGGTTCGAGAAACGGTTCATTTCTCGAAGCTTCATGTGCACACGAAACCACCTACTGGCCAAATGTACAATCACAGGCAAGCTGTGTCTGAACCACGTGTGATGCATTGAATTTTTGTGTCTGTTATGTCTGTTGGGAATGACTATGAATTGCAAGAAATGAATGACCAAATAATTTCTGTACATAAATTATATATATATATGTATATATATATATATATTTTTTTTTTCTCACTTATTTATGATTATTTTATCGGTACTGATGCCAGTGGTTATGGGGATGCTCCAAACAAATTTTGTTGTTAACTTTGTTCAACAATGACAATAAATAAATAACTTGACTTGATAACTATGTGTATGATACATTTTTTTGAATGTATTCTGTTTGTGCAATTTTTTTCTGAAAATGGCATGGGTGTAATCAGGCAGATGACAGTGAAAGTGATTGTGGGACTTGGAAAAGGGCATAGATCAGGGGTGTTCACACTTTTTCAACATGCAAGCTACTTTTAAAATGAGCAAGTCAAAAAGATCCACCTCCTATAAAACAGGAAAAGTCATTCAGAAATATATTTGTAGTCCAATGATAAAGAAAGAAAGGATTAAATGGGTCAACATGTTCCCATGTGCATTTATGCTCATCATTGCACAGAAAACTCATGGTTTAAAATTGTTTAGGTTATATCTGCCTATGTTTGATTTTATCAATAAAAGTGTGTTTACGTTAAGATGTTTTGCTGTATAGTTTTGTGTTTTCCAGCGCATAGGTTAGGGATAATTGGTGTGTGTGTGTGTGTGGTGTGTGTGTGTGTGTGTGTGTGTGTGTGTGTGTGTGTGTGTGTGTGTGTGTGTGTGTGTGTGTGATGCAAACGTTTTGCCAGTAGCATCTCTCAGGATCTTCGGCGCGTCTGCAGTGCGTGCGCACTTTGAAGCGCATTTTCCGAGCAAGGCGTCTCCATCAGTTTACGCCAGGATTGCAAGCTCACGCGACAACCCCGGTAGTTTTGCGTGTAAAACAACAGCGAAACTCTTTTTCCTGTCCCTGTCTGGTCTTTATTTGATCTGAATAGTGCCGAAGCCGATACGTCACATTTACCCTGGACACCCTTGTCCAGGGTGTCCCCTGCCTTCGCCCTAAGTCAGCTGGGAGAGGCTCCAGCAGACTCCCGTGACCCTGAGTTCGGGACTAAGCGGGTATGGAAAATGAATGAATGCATGAATGAATGTAAAGCACAGCACATATAAGAACAAAATCCAGCACATCGTACATTATGACCAAAATCAACCAGATCCACCGTGTTTTCTAATCCTGCCTGAACGATTCTACCTGCTGTAATTGACGCGGATCTCTCTCTCTCTCTCTCTCTCTCTCTCTCTCTCTCTCTCTCTCTCTCTCTCTCCCATGCGATCACCCAAACTCCCTTCGTAATTGACCAGTAGATCGCGATGGACGTAATGGGCACCCCTGGCATAGATGCTTGTGTAACATGGACATTGATGTACAGGACAGGGGGCTCCATCCTATCACCTCTCCTCTCCTCACTCTCTCCCTAAGCTCTCAAAACGATCTCCAAACTAAACGCTATCTAGTCTCAAACACTCCAAACTATAAACACTATCCAAAATCTAGTAATCCAAACTCTCTCCAAATCTCAGTTGACTGCAACTCTCCTACAATAACCCCCATTTTGAATGGAGCCTGAGGGGTCTATTTAAACCGTTAAAATATGAATTGCATATATATATATATATATATATATATATATATATATATATATATATATATATATATATATATGGGTCCACTTTTCTGCTGCAGCTGGCCATTTTCATTTTACACCGTCCAAATTTACAGCTCAGGGCGCTGGGACGAATTGCAAATTGTGTGCAGATACAGGCCTACACTTCAAATAATTATGAGAAAAACCCAACGTAAAGAGAGCACTTCCATTAGGAAATAGTCAACATGAAATTCCGTCTTCTACTGACACCTGCTGGTCAAATTTAATAGTTGCAAATATTGTGAAGAAGTTGTCATCTAATTCTAATCCTAAACAATATGGCCATTCGAAGTGAAGTATTAAGACAATTAATCAGGTTTGTACTGCTTGATTGAACACATTCATCCCGTTCCAGTGCACTAAAACCCACTCCCTTCAGGACCGTGTCAGCGAAGCCAAAACTTCCTTGAGTGACGCTGTTTCCCAGCATGCAATGCGAGCTAGCGATTCACAATACTATTTCATCACAAACATGGATGTAAAAAATAAAAAGGGACGAAAAATGAAACTTCAGGAACACCAACCAATACAATGCAATACAAGCAGAACTGGGCCGAAGTTTTATATTATGTACACCATAATACAGCCTTCTGGTGAACAAGCCATTTAATCCGTGTCCTCCCATGGAACTTACGTGGGTGGAAGGTCATCGTAGGTGTCACGTGCTGGATGCTCGTTACTCCACCAATCGTTTGAGTTGGCAAGTGAACGAAAAAGTGAACAGTCTTAACAGAAGCTTGCTGCTGGAAATAATGCACTACAAGTGGATGTGATGCTCACTGAACCCGATTCAGACGACTCTCCCTCCACTTTTCTTGTTTTGTATGAGCATTTAAAAAAAACAACAACATAATAATATGGATTTTGACCATGTATGTTTTGGAGTTCATTGAAAGAGGTTAATAATAAAAGAAAAATAATATATATATATATATATATATATATATATATATATATATATATATATATTATATATATATATATATATATATATATATATATATATATATATATATACATACATACATACATACATACATATATATATATATATATATATATATATATATATATATATATATATATATATATATAGTGTGTGTGTAACTTTAACTAACTTATCTATTTCTATCCATCTATCAAACTTACTATCTAGGGATCTTGATATTGTGTTGGCAGATGCATTATCACGTGTACATGTGGACTAGCTGCAAAATTCTTATTTCGGGGGAACTGAGGGTTTTCTTGTTTAGTTTTGTTTGTCGGTATGTTAATAGGGTTTGGTTCTTAAGGGAGGGGGTGTTATGACCCACGGGTGGGTCTAGGTGCCTCTATCTTTGTGTCTGTGTGTGTGTGAGAGAGTGGATGACGCCTTGCAGGTGCGGTCCTGGATGTTGGCTGCTGATTGGACGCGCCATGGCTGAGAAGGAGGAGCAGTCGAGCCAGCCTGACGGTCATCCCTCCTCCGCTCCCAAGTCTGCAGTTAGTCACTTCTGAAATGGTGTTAGAGCACGCAGCCGTAGGGGTGGGCTGCCATTTTCTTTGTCCCCTCTTTTCTCCTGTTTATTAAGTATGTAGGGAGGTTAGCCTTTCTGTATTTGGCTTCTCTTTCTTTCTTTAGTTAGTTCTTAAGGCGAGCTAGTTGGAGTTTGGTTTATTATTTTGGCCTGGGCCCACCCTGAAGCCTTTGCTGCCCACCGGTTAAGTTGTTTTGTTTATTTCATTTACTGATTCATAAATGTTTTTGTTGAAAACCGCCAACTGCCGTGAGAAATTAATGAGCCTTGGGAGTGGGGGACGGAACGTAACACAGAGTTTTCACCGTGACAGCAGGTTGAGCTCCTACCGTTTTACAAGTGACGTCGTCACGTTAGCCTGTTCCATCCCTGCTAAATTCTTTAGAGAACTACCGTTAGTAAACTTTTAAATTATAATACACTCTACACTAATTGTAATTTCCTGCCCGTGGTTCTATATTGCAACAGTTGACGGCTCATATCAGCAGATAAGCAGCAACAATCTGGGCATTGCGGGTGATTCATAAATATGTAATTTCTTATTAATTAGCCCATAAGTGTTGTACACCAGTGTGACACCAAATGCTTGTTGCTGACAGCAGTGAAGAAATGAGACTCTAGTGGTTCTGCACATTAGTATAAATAGAGTGATTCTCTATCATTACATCACAGGACGGCGGCACTCTGACAGATTCCATGAACCTGGAGACTGATGATCCAGACTCCGGTCCAGATGAGCCAACAGGCCATAGTGGAAACGGGTCAGAGCATGGACTGGCTGCTGAAAGGATCCAGGTTGGTGGCGCTGTCATCCCAAGTTGTGTGGTGTGGAGGATCAGGGCCAAAGTTCCAGATGCTCACAGATGTGACTGTGGATTCAGGAGGAGTGTTTGAAGGCTGGACTCCCAACAGTGATTGGCTGCTGAGGACCTCTCAATCACAATCAGGTTTTTTAGTGGCTGTGAGATTGAAAGTGAGATTGCATTGTCCAGGTAGGAGGACAGCAGTCAGCCATGTTTCACCTCCAGTCAACACGCAGTGGTTCACATGAAGGTCCAAGAGGCCTACAGACCTACACTGAGTCTGGAAGTGGCAGTACAGTTGGATCATTGTCTTTGTTGTGTTGTTTGGTCATTGTGATCCAATGTAATGTGAGAGAAGGACGAGTGCAGTTATATTGGAGTGAGTTATTTAGAGTGTAATAGAAGTTATAATGCAGAGTCTGTTTTTATGAAATGTTCTATCACCTGGCATCCATCCATCCATCCATCCATCCATCCATCCATCTTCTACTGCCGTATCTGGAGTCAGGTCTCGGGGGCAGCAGCCTCAGCAGAGACCCCCAGACTTCCCTGGACCCAGTCACCTCCTCCAGCTCCTCCAGTGGGACCCCAAGGCTTCCCAGTCCAGCCCAGAGACCTGGTCCCTCCAGCAGGGTCTCCTCCTGGTGGGACATGCCTGCAACACCTTCCCAGGGAGGCGTCCCAAACAAGACCCCGAGATGCTGGAACTCCTCCCCCTGAGGCAGGGCCTCCCCACCGACCCAGAGAGGGCAAACCACCTCATATCTTTCATTGATTTATCTGTTGGTGAATAATTATAATGTATCATTTATTTTATTTAAATTATATTTGAACTGAATTGGATTTGTTTGTAAAAGTGAGATTTATTTTCATTGATTCATGTGGTTTATGTTGAGACCGAGTGGAGAAGTGGGTATGGCCTACAGAAGGTTTGAGTACACAAGTTATTCAGATATGGAGAATCCCCATGGTAGGACTTCAGGAGATATATAATCAAAGTGTTAAAGCAGCAGAAATGAAACGTCAGTTGAGGTCAAGGTCACACAGGTTGTGATGGCTTTTATTGTCAGAATATTGAATCATTGAAATATAATGTTTGAGCTTGTAATAAAGTTTGGATGATATAACATAATCACATAAAATAAATGATCTGGTTTCCTTCTGATTCATTGACGTCCTTCTGAAATCTCCACACAAACATCTGGCAAGCATCAAAACCATGAATTATTTTGAGGGAAACTTCTTTTGTCTTACTTATGATTCAATAATGATTTGAGTTCCCATCACAGGTGTTGTGAATCACTTTATCTTTTCCACATGATTTCCTTATTTAAGATCATGAAGCAGAAATAAAGTCTCTTGAAAAGTATTTTTCACCTCCAAAATGAAGATGTTATAGAAGTCTGAAGTGAGAGCAGAGCAGTGTGTTGCTGATGTGTGGAACCTTCATGCTGAGATGTTCCAGCCGTGGATGATGAGAGCAGAAGCAGTGGTTGTGTTGCTGCTGCCTTCACTGAGCAGCTGCTCCAAGTCCTGCTTCTTCCACTGAGGATTCAGCTCCACCAGTGGCTTCTGGGACGTCTCTCCCAGTAACCACAGCAGCAGAAGCAGTCCGCCAGCCACCAGGCTGCACTGGGGTCAAAGGTCGTGACACGCCCACACAGTGTTGGTGCGTGCAGCTTGCTGTTTGGCTCCACTGGTTGTAGTTCTGTCAGCCACCAGTAGATGGAGCGCTCCTCTTCACTCTCCTCATCCTCACCACCACCTGCAAAGATAAGAAGAGACAGCAGGAGTCAGGACTCACGGTCCTTGAACGCATCATCACACAGACGTTGACTGTTGATGGAGATGATGGAGTGACTGGTGAGAAGAAGCAGACTCTCAGTCACATGTCAAGTGTGGAACATGTGAAGGTCATGTGACCATGGAGTGTTGGACTGATACTGAGGCCTGATGAAGATGAACTGATCAATAATTGGGTGGTGAACTGAGAGAAGAAGCAGTTTGGCAGCAGATGTTGGATGAATGAGGAGCAGCTGGACGTCACCATCCTCCTCTCACACTGTGACTGGGAACACTGGACCTCTGCTGTGGGATCAACTGGCTTTGGTGCTGGAACCATCATCCAATGGTTCCAAACCAGTACTAACCTCACACTCTCCAGTTGATGGTCACTGCTGTAGACAAGATCCATCAGTGGCTCCTTCACTGATGACTCCTTCAGGGGGTTCTGACCCAGGTCCAGGTGTCTGAGGTGGGAGTCGTTGGACTTCAGAGCTGAGAGCAGCCAATCACAGCTGAGCTCTGACAAATTGCAGCCCCACAACCTGAACAGAGAATAAATGGATGGAGTTTATAATGATAGAGAGTTTTTCCTGGGTGTCATCACTTCAGCATCTGCAATCTGCAATCTGACCACTAGATGGGAGGATTTTACCCACTGTACCTTCAAGCCCAGTTTCATTCATTACTATCACAAACCAGTGTCTGCAAATTGAATTTCCAACAGTAGTAAAGTGCAAATCATGACGACAACAACAAGAGTGATAGAAGTTGTAGAGTGAAGAGGGTGAACTGACCTCAGAGTCTCCAGTTTACAGTCTGGACTCTGCAGAAAACCACTCAGCTCCTTAACTGATGAATCCTGAAGATAGTTCTCAGCCAGGTCCAGCTCTCTGAGGTGGGAGGGGTTGGACTTCAGAGCTGAGAGCAGCCAATCACAGCTGATCTATGACAACCTGCACCTCTCCAACCTGAATACGGAATAAATGATGGAGAGTGTCATTCACAGTTGGGTGTGCGCGCGCGCGCGTGTGTGTGTGCGTGCGTGAGTGCGTATGTGCGCAAACGTGTGTGTGTGTGTGTGTGTGTGTGTGTGTGTGTGTGTGTGTGTGTGTAATTTAAAACCAGTTTTACACATTTCTAATGGAATCAAAGTGAATTCCAACAAACTCAATTCAAAGTCATGACAACAATAACTGCAGCAGTTGTAGAGTGAAGAGGGTAAACTGACCTCAGAGCCTCCAGTTTACAGTCTGGACTCTGCAGAAAACCACTCAGCACCTTCACTGTTGAATCCAGAAGGCAGTTCCAACTCAGCTCCAGGTGTCTGAGTTGGGAGTGGTTGGACTTCAGAGCTGAGAGCAGCCAATCACAGCTGAGCTCTAACAAACTACATCTCCACAACCTGAATAGAGAAGAAATGATGGAGAGTTTTTCCAGGGTGTCATCACTCTGAAAATCAAAGTGAAATGTTGACTTCAGAATCTGACACTAAAGCAATCTGAAATCTGACCACTAGATGGTAGGATTTTACACACTGTACCTTTCCACCCAATTTCATATGCTTCAAACACAAAGCAGTGACTGCAAATTGAATTTCCAACAGCAGTCAAGTGCAAATCATGACGACAACAACAAGACTGATAGAAGTTGTAGAGTGAAGAGGGTGAACTGACCTCAGAGTCTCCAGTTTACAGTCTGGACCCTGCAGAAAACCACTCAGCTCCTTCACTGTTGAATCCTGAAGGTGGTTCCAACTCAGGTCCAAGTGTCTGAGGTGGGAGGGGTTGGACTTCAGAGCTGAGAGCAGCCAATCACAGCTGAGCTTTGACAACCAGCAGTACTCCAACCTGAATAGAGAAGAAATGATGGAGAGTTTATAACGATGGAATTTTATCAGGGTGTCATCACTCTGAACATCAAAGTGAAACGTCGACTTCAGAATCTGCAACAAAAGCAGTCTGCAATCTGACCACTAGATGGGAGGATTTTACCCACTGTACCTTCAAGCCCAGTTTAGGGCGTGTTTTCATTGCCTTGCCTCACCACGGTTCGCCTCGGTACGATTAAGTTTTCATTGGCTCTGTGATTACGAGACTGTGGGCGGAGTCGACACGGTAAAGCGGGACAATGTTTTCCCCAGCATCACTTCTGTGCAATACACAACAGCGCAGCGATGGACAAAGTAGAAGTTGTTTCATACCTGCTGCTCGGTCTGTGGTTGCTTTTCTGTTCAAGAAAGAACACTTTCCCTCACTGAAGTCACAGTTGATCATTTATGCAGCAACATTTATAATTTATTGTTTCGTTTTCCATGCGAGCAAATGTGTAGTTCAACCTTCATATTTTCACCAAAAGTAAACACGAGACGGATACAACGGGAAATAGCGTTTATTTAAAAACAAACAAACAGAAAAACAGACAGTAAACACGCCTCCTTATTTGAAATAGCTGCCCTCGCGAGCCAAGGACGACTTTGTTATATGCCGCGGTGTTTGAGGCTTCCTCGCGGCCAAGAGCCACGTCCTCTCGACGAATCAGTATTTCTTCTCTCCTCAAGACTCCTGGGGTTCCCTAGCTTACCGCGCCTCACGCAAGAGCAACTCGATTTGTTTTCTTTACCGAGCGCTTCGCCATTTGCCGTTTGTCGTTTTCGCGAATATGGTTGAACACACTCGCGACGTCGAGGGCATTCCCGGTTCGCCTGCCTCTCCCCAAAAGACGAAAGTAAACATGTATTGAAAAAGCTGTTTTCAAAAACTGTATACACATAAATGTATTTGTACAACACCAATAGTAGCTACTTGTATTCACGGTAAAATGTACCTGACACGGAAGTTCTGTGTCAAAGGAGTTGGCGTGGATGTCCGCTCTGACAGGGAACATCGACGCGGACACGGAGCCAATCCAGTGCCATGCTCGTCGCTACGTCACCACTAAACTCGCTTCGTCTTGCTCGGACCCTGGGGGATTGAGGTACCAAAACAGCGCCCCCTACAACTGTGTAGCGGCCAGTGCAAACACCCTAACACCATACCATGGCGAGGCGAGGTGAGGCAATGAAAACACGCCCTTTCATTCATTATAAAAAAAAGAGTGTCTGCAAATTGAATTTCCAACAGCAGTGAAGTGAAAATCATGACAACAACAACAAGAGTGATAGAAGTTGTAGAGTGAAGAGGGTGAACTGACCTCAGAGTCTCCAGTTTACAGTCTGGACTCTGCAGAAAACCCCACTCAGCTCCTTCACTGATGAATCCTTAAGGTGGTTCCAACTCAGGTTCAGCTCTCTGAGGTGGGAGGGGTTGGACTTCAGAGCTGAGAGCAGCCAATCACAGCTGAGCTTTGTCAACCAGCAGTTCTCCAGCCTGAATAAAGAATCAATATTTGATTTCTTCCATGGTGTAAATGTCATATTCAGAGTCATTTCTCCCTGTTGATGATCCAGATGTGCAGCTGTTGGGATCACTGAGTCATTCCCTCAAACGACTCATTGTGCCAGTGGGTTGTCAACACAATAACAACAGCAGTGTGTCAGTCAGTGTGCAGCCAATCAGCAGTGAAGATGGAAAATAATCAGTGAGTCCTTTGTGTGCTTGTGGCTGTTTTCAGTCATCAGAGTCTCGTTACAAGTCAAACACATTCAAAGGACAAGATGAAGAAATACTGCTGCACTATTAATCTGCCTCTAATATTTCTTCACACGATCTTCTGCTCAGTCATGTGACCTTCATCACCAATCAACAACTTCCATTGAGCTCCAAAGTGACTGGAGACATTTTCCACACTTTCTTCCACCATCCAAAGTCTTTTCTGGCTGCAGATTGTTGACATGAAAATATCAACATCCACTTTGTCTAGATGAGTCTTTAATATCTGCTTCAAAGTCTTCACACTGAGCAGCGTTACACACCAGTTGTCATCTGCTGACACACACTGTCCACCAGTAGGAAGCAGGAACTGACCAGAGAACTTCCAGTCTGCAGTTTGGACTCTGCAGTCCAGCACAGAGCAGCTTCACTCCAGGATCCCTCAGGAAGTTCTCACTCAGGTCCAGCAGTGTGAGGTGGGAGGGGCTGGACTGCAGAGCTGAAGACACCACTGCACACTGAAGCTCTGAGAGTTCACTGGATGAAGGAGAGCAGAGAGAGAAGTTGTGGTCGACATGTGAGATTCTAAAGACAGTGAAAGTGAATCAAGACTTATTAATGTCTGATCATCATCATCATCATCATCATCATCACCATCATCATGTAAATGGAGGGAAGTCCCGCGGTGGTGCAGCATGTGTTTACATCTGTGGTGCGTGGTGCCGGGACACTGCAGTGGTATGCAAACACTGTTCACCACTGGCACAGTTGATGATCATAAAGTGCCGTCCATTCTATCTGCCCTGGCAGTTTACTGCCATTTTGCTAGTTGCAGTTTACATCCCTCCCACCAACAACAGCAGTGAGAGGAACGCTGCACTCAATGAACTGTACCAGGCCATCAGTGATCAACAGACAGCAAACCCAAAAGCTTTACCATCCTCACTGGAGATTTTAGTCATGCTGACCTCAAGACTGTCCTTCCAAAAGTCCACCAGCATGTTGGATTTCCAACAAGGGGGGACAACGCTTTGTATGTGGAGGTGTTCCGAGGGAGGAGCAGGGCTCGTGCTCATGTGCGATCAATTCCACAAGGATTGGGACGCTCAAAGGAAATGGGTGTGCGTTTGTGCGTTCGCAACATTTTGAACATCCAGATTTTTTTGTTTCAGGATGAAATCCATGTACGTTTTTGTAAATGAAGCCCCAGGTCCTCAGTGTCTCCACTACAGTGTCCTCAGTGCAGCTTCACACTCCAGTGTGTTCCAGCCACTGAGTGTCAACACGTCCTGTTGTGACTGACAGTGTTGCTCTGATCTGCTGCTTCAACTCAACATGATGCTCAGTTGTGTGTAAAGTCACTGCAGCTTGGAGCTCCACTGGATCAGAGATCCTTCACTGGCGTCTCTTCGGACTCCACTGTATCTTTGATCCAACTGCTGTTTTATTGTCTGCTGCCAAATGAAGGAAGGATGTGATGTGTTTGTGTGTTCAATGTGTTGATTGTGTTGATTGACTGTGTAGTTCCACAGTTTTCATTCATGTAGCCGCTCTTTACCTTTGACGCTCAGGTGTCTTCAATGTCCGTCCGTCATACCAGCACCACTACATCATTCATAATTTGATGAGACGTGGGTTCCATTTAACTCGTTTATTTTCCTTCTTGAGTTTTTGGGTCGAGACAACACAGACAACGTGAGGTCAAAAGAATTTTTGGCTCACCAACCACTCCGGCTTGACCCGCTTTCCATCAAACAAACATTTCGGCCATTTTTTTTTCTCGACCTAAAATAGCTGCGGGTCACCTTTCAAAATAAAATAACGGCTTCAGCATCAGAATCGGATGGTCTTGGTTCCCTTTCTTGAAGAACTTGGCAGTTGTCAGCCGGAAGGCATCTTGCACTGTACCCCTGACGACGCCATTAACTTCGTCCAGCAGTGCAACGTAGGGCTCTTTCATCAGACGTTGACTGATACATGACTGAACGAATGGCTCGCGGCTTAGCGCATCAGCGACAACGTTCTTAACGCCAGGGACATACTTCAGATGGAAATCGAATGCGGCAAGCTTAGCAACCCATCTTTGTTCACATGCGTCCAAACATGGCTTTGTTAAGATGTAGGACAATGGGCAATGACAATGACCAAACTTGTCACAAATGGCCCATTTTAACGCCAGGAATTCCAACCTGTGCGCTGGATAGTTAATTTGTGATCGGGACAGTGTCTTGCTGGCGAAAGCGACAGGTCGAGCAACAGTCTCACCTGGTGGCACTTGAGACAGGACTGCGCCAATGCCATCAAACGACGCATCAACAGCGAGAACGAAGGGCTCACTGAAGTTGGGGTGGGATAAGGTGACATTGCAAGCTAATTCATTCTTCAGGGTCTGGAACGATTCTTTGCATGCAGCAGTCCAGTCGCTCGCCATAAGCGCTGGTGGAGCAGATGATCGCTTTTTCACCTTCCTGCTTCTCATGGCCTTATGCTGCACCTGCCTTCCAGAGAGGAGTCTGAACAAGGGTTTTGCTTTAGCAGAGCAGTCAGCTATGAAGTGCTAATAGTAGAAGATTAGGCCCAGGAAAGAATTAATCTTTCTCCAGGAAGGGGTCACACCATCACTCTCCATCAGGTCAGCCTCTCCCACATCCATGATGGCTTTCATCTTGTCAGGGTCCTTCATCACCCCGTCCCCACAAATGACATGTCCCAGGAACCTTACTGACCTCCGCAAGAGATGACACTTCTTGGGGGCCAGTTTGAGTTTGTGACTTTTCAGACGGGAGAACACCATCTCTAGACGCTCAAGCGCCTGCTGTTCAGTTGGGGCAAAGACCATCAGGTCATCAAGATAGCAGAGCAGACTAGTGAAGTTTTCATCCCCGAAGATTGACATCATCATTCGCATGAATGTTGCAGGACTGTTGGACAGACCTTGTGGCATTCTGTTGTACTAGTGGAGGCCAAAAGGTGAAGAGAAAGCTGTGTATTTTTTGTGCTCTTCATGGAGTGGCACATTGTAGAAGCCAGACGTCAAGTCCATGGTGGAGAAGAAGACATTTCCTCCAAGTGCAACCCACCGATCCTGGGGTGCCTTGGGCCAGGCCGTCGAGTCGGACCATGAACAGGACTGTTTGAAGCTGGGGAAGATCTTTGCAGGAGCACCTTCTCCAGCATGTTAATAAGGCGGTTCAGGGCATCAGGGTCAGTGGCCTGTGGCTGCAGTGGGCTCTGTTCTTCAGCAGGTGGTGCAGGTGGCGAGACAGCAGCAAGAGCATTCACTGACACCCTTTCTCTGGAAGTTCTGTTCACTGACATCATTTCAGAATGATATTCGTTCAGAATGTCTTGGACTTCACGAGCAGTCCACTTGTCTATCGTCTTCGACCTGAAGGTCATGGCGAGCTCAGTAGGAGGGCAGTTCTTTATGAACATTGGAGTCACCTCAGTGCTGGGGCTGTCCAGTGACTTTCCTTGCTCCTTCAGACGTTCAATGGCCAAGTCAACAGCGCGGTTCAGTCTAAGCCAGTAGTCAAAGGCATCCTCACCCTTCCCAGGAAGAGTGGTGTAAAAGTCTGCTAATGGGAGTGGTGAACACGGAACAGAATCAAAGTGCTTCCGCAAGAGACCATAAATGGCATCGGGGTTACAGGTGATGTTAATACCACTGTTCCTGGTCCCAAACCTGACAACATCCTTTGCTTTGCCACCAAGATGAACAAGGATCTCCTCCGCTTGTTCCTCAGGTTGCAGATTCCCCCTCTTAATGAAACTCCTCATGAGCTCCTCCCACTCCTGGACGGAAACAGAGTCTGAGTTGTCTCCTCTGAAGCAGGGGGGCTCCTTCAGCTTTCGATGAGGGACATATTGCAAATGGGACACGTCAAAAGCATTTGTGGCAGACACATTTGCATGGCTAGGTCGAGGGGTAGCACTATGTAAAGGGGAACTGGCTAGCATATCAGCATGGGCAGGTGAAGGGGCAGCACTGAGTAAAGGGGTAGTGACAGATGCACTGAGGTGAGAGATAATGTCCTGTGCCACCCGCTGGCTGACCTGTTGAATCAATGCATCACCCATCTGACCTACAATACTAGCAGCAATAACATCAGGGGTAGGTGCAGGGGAACACATGCTGTGCCTGTCCGGGACAGGGGAATGCGTGCCCTGGCTAGCAAGGGCATGAGGGTTTGCATCGGAGTTGGGGGGAGGGATAACACCAGTACTGAGCAAGGGGCGCCCAGGTGTACACTGATTACCCAACACTACACCACCCCCCTGAACAGGACTCTCAAACAGTAAACTTGAAGGATGCATAAAACCCCTCCCTCTGCCAGCACCAAAAGGAGTTACAAAAACATTACCCTGAGGATTACTCATCTTTCCAAAAAGTTAACAAAACACAATACCACAAAACAAAAGGATGAAACCACAAAAGGCCTAGACTGGAAACTGAAAAAAAAAAAAAAAAAAAAAAAAAAAAATCAAATAAAAGTACATAAACCCTCTATCTGATGTCTAACACTGCACAAAAGCAACACATCTGACCAACTTCAGTGACCGCAGATGAACAGCAGCAGCAGAACAGTCCCCGGGTCGCTCTGCAGCATCGGTAGCACAACAAAAGAGTCTCGAGTCACGGCACCAATGTGACCTCTCCTATTCTGTCCTGCTTGCTGTATAATGAAGACTTGCATAAGTCAGGTGTGGAGCAGCAGTTTATTCTCTGAAACAGAATGGGACACAACCATAACTTGCTCCGTGAAACTTGGTCACCTCCTGCTTCATGGGCTTCCTCTGTACTGAAGTAGTGATCGTATAGTTGTTGTTTCTACAATACAAATAATATTAAAAATAAAATACATTTTTCTACAAAATACAAAAAAATGACATTCGCAATTTCAATAATTCGCTCCCTAAAGCTCCATTTTTATACACTGTAACATTCTTCCAGTTACACACACATACCTGAAACAGAATGGGACACAACCATAACTTGCTCCGTGAAACTTGGTCACCTCCTGCAGAGACAACGTGCTCCGTATGAGAGCTGTGTGCTGCTAATGGACATGCTAGCATGCTAATCGTTGTTAATAGCAATAAAAAAAACGAACTTTGCTAAAAAAAAAAATAAAAAATAAAAAATAAAAAATAAAAAATAAATGAAAGACACCAGCACACATTTAAACACTGAAACACAGTTACATGAAGCATAGCTCAACTTATTGCATTAATTTCTGTCTCAGCAGGGAGGAGACCGTCTCACCTGCTTCATGGGCTTCCTCTGTACTGAGGATCGCCCAGAATGCAAAGCGCTAACTTCAAAATAAAATACAAAATAAAATAAAAATAAAATATAAAGAGCCATGGCTGTGCCCCAACCAAGTTTAACATGATTGAACACAATTTATTTTGTGTGTGTGTGTGTGTGTGAGAGAGAGAGAGTGGATGACGCCTTGCAGGTGCGGTCCTGGTTGTCGGCTGCTGATTGGATGTGCCACGGCTGAGAAGGAGGAGCAGTCGAGCCAGCCTGACTGTCATCCCTCCTCCGCTCCCAAGTCTGCAGTTAGTCACTTCTGAAATGGTGTTAGAGCACGCAGCCGTAGGTAGTGATGGCCGATGGAGGCTTTGTTGAAGCTTCGACACTTGTTTCAAAAAATGGTTCATTACTCGAGGCTTCAATGACACAGTGCTCGAGGAGGTCATCTAGTGCTCAATAAAATGAAGTGCAATAGAAACGTGTTCATTGTTTCATAGGTTGTTTGGGATTTGATTCGCCATGCATTCTTGTTGGACAACACTACATGCTTGTATGGTTCAATGCTGACACAATAAAATAAAAATGAAAAATAAAGACAATGTCTCTTTTTTGGCACGACTGATTGTAGTCGACTATAGCTCTATACTTAGCCTGACAGTTTGTGCAATGAATTATATTATATCCTAAAACAAGACTAAATAGCCCATAGTTTAAAAATATGTTCAATAGTAAGTGTTCAGTGGGTCAGATGTCAAATGTGATCTATTTAAAATGTAGAATAGATGAGCTAAATAACACATATATAATACACGTTGATGGGAATTGAACCGTCGCCTCAGTCTTGCAAGTCCAAGATTGTCATAATGTACCACAAACCCAAATCACACTCCCTTTTTTCATCGAAGCTGTTTGAGTAGCGTTAGCACACCGTGATTCCTCATCAACTACAGGCCTACACTTCAAATAATTATGAGAAAAATCCAACGTAAAGAGAGCACTTCCATTAGGAAATAGTCAACATGAAATTTCGTCTTCTACTGACACCTGCTGGTCAAATTGAATAGTTGCAAATATTGTGAACAAGTTGTCATCTAATTCTAATCCTAAACAATATGGCCATTCGAAGTGAAGTATTAAGACAATTAATCAGGTTTGTACTGCTTGATTGAACACATTCATCCCGTTCTAGTGCACTAAAACCCACTTCCCTTCAGGACCGTGTCAGCGAAGCCAAAACTTCCTTGAGTGACGCTGTTTCCCAGCATGCAATGCGAGCTAGCGATTCACAATACTATTTCATCACAAACATGGATGTAAAAAATAAAAAGGGACGAAAAATGAAACTTCAGGAACACCAACCATTGCAATACAAGCAGAATTCGATTTTCTCTAGTGCCATGTAAACGCACTGAATGTAGTGGTTCAGACCAGACGCGAACAGGCGAACGGCTCGTGCCATTCATTTCAATGGAAGCGGAAGCGCCGCTCCAACGAATTTCGCGAGCGAGGCTCCAACTGGTTCACACCAGACGCGAACAGCTCCGCGACGGTCGACAAGCGCTTCTGCTCAGCTGCACTCTTTTTTTCACTCCCACTTTTTCACTTCTTTTTTTTTCTTTAAAAAAATAGAATAAAATAAATCATTTTCGTCATCGCCCCCCCTCGCCCCGTAGCCAGCCCGCTCCATAGCTCACTTTTGTGCGTGTGTGTGTAAATAAATAGAAACACGCACTCAGGTGTCCATCTCAAGACAAGACCTCTTTCATAATGATCATTGACCGGCATCTCTAGGATCAAACAGACGTATTTTGATCAAGTCTTTCTGTGTGTGTGTGTGTGTGTGTGTGTGTGTGTGTGTGTGTGTGTGTGTGTGTGTGTGTTTAATCTCTCTCGCACTCTGATACAATGTACTGACAAATATAACATACAAATATGATATATGATCGAATTTGTCATTGGGTTTTTATTTTGAAATTAGTTTATTTTGAAAATTCACCGGATTTTCTCGTTTTTATTGAGCGACTTCCTGTACTATTGACGAGGACCGCTCGCGGCTCGCGCACGAAATAGAGCAGACGCCGAAACAACAAATGCATGCCGTGAGCCGCGCAACCACCACATTGATTAACGTGGGCGCCGAATGGAAGCGCTCGGCGGCGCTTCGCTTCCACGTCCAGTGAACTGACGTGAAATGCATGGCGCGATCCGCGAGGGGAGCCGCGCGCCTGTTCGCGTCTGGTGTGAACTACTACATTGCTTAACATGGGCGCCGAATGGAAGCGCTCGGCACTTTGCGGCGCTTTGTGGCGCTTCCGCGTCCAGTGTGAACCGGGCGTTACGTCGCTTGGAAAAATATGTCGCCTGAGCCTCCGCCCCCTCCGTGCCCATTGGCGGAGGGAGGGCTCATGAAAAAAAAAGAAAAAAAATCGGTGTTCATTCGGCGCGCCTGGGAAACTCTGAAATTATGAATAACTTAAGCTTGTTTTTGTCCCATTTGCCTGCATCAGCCCGTCATGATATTGTTAAATTAATTGAGAGCCACCCACTATTGTTTTCTGACCACCCCCGCCGTACGTCAGTTTTGCACCATGACATAGAAGTAGAGGGACATGCCACAAGTAAGCAGCACGCACACAGAGTCCATTCTGGGAAGTTAAGAAAGAAGCTTTGGCTCTCCTTCTGACAGTGCTCATCTTGATGTTAATTTGGGGTCAGGTTTTTACAGACTATAATGCCCTCGTGGTCCTGGATAGGATGCGCAATCAAACCAGCCGTACATGCGGTGGTCTCTGCTCCTGCAAGACTTCAATCTCCAGATTTGCCACAGGAAGGGGGGTTGATAATGTGTTGGCAGATGCGTTATCACGTGTACATGTGGACTAGCTGCGGAATTCTTATTTCAGGGGAACTGAGGTTTTTCTTGTTTAGTTTTGTTTGTAGGTATGTTAATAGGGTTTAGTTCTTAAGAGAGGGGGTGTTATGACCCACAGGTGGGTCTAGGTGCCTCTATCTAAATAACTATTACCAATTTTAAACGTTTAGTTTTTTACTACTACACAAATGTAAAGTCAAACAACATACGCTTACAGAAACTCACACAACAAAATATGAATTAAAATGTGTAAAACAAAAAGAAAAAAAACTCAGCATTCAGATAACAGTTTTGTCCTTTAGTGAAGATTGACAATGAGAAAAACCAAGAGCCTCATCTTTGTGCGGCTGATCCTGTTTCTTCTCTCTGTAAATATCTGCCCTGTTTTGGAGAAGATTCTCTCTGAGGGGACTGATGTTGCTACAATGCACAGTCTCCATGCCATCACATGTGTAAGGCGTCGGTAAATTGAAGCCTGCAGTTTGCAGTTGCAGCTGTTGCACGACAAAACGGGTCAACCAACCCGACAAACGACCCGGGTGATAATCGGCTCCGATCGGCTTGCGATGGAATTGGGACACCCGGGACAACACCACCTTTTTTTTTACCTGCCGCACGGAATGACGTTGAGCGTAACGTACGCTAAATCATAATATCGCGCCAGTCAAGGTCATATCGCGGGCCTGTCCCGCTCACCAGATATCCAAGAAGGTTGGTGAGGGCTGAGCGGGCAAAACCTTTGGTGACTAAGTACCGAAGGGGTGAATTTTTTCTCGACCTTTTTGCGCCTGAGTAAAAAAAGGGGGCACAGGGACGCCTGTGCAGCTACAAGTAATAAGTCTAGACAGGGATGGGGAAGAACCAGCTCAAAGTGGCTGCTGCAGTTCCCCAGGGGGGACAAATTGTGGACGACATGCGGAAAAAATACGGTCCAGATTGTCTTGATATGTTGGATGTTTGGGTTGAAAAGTATGGTTTCCCAGAGGGGGGATCACTGAGTATGGAGGAATTGAGAAACCTCCGGGAAACGACATGATTAATAAGTTCAAGTCGAAGTCGGGTATGGATCTGTGTTTTGAAATGTAAAAAGTAGATAACGCTCGAGAGGAAGTCTCTCAAGTGGCTCGTGAGACCTATACGGAGCGAACCGTAGTAGCGGACGTTAACATGTGTGTTGTCTATTGTGCTTCCACAGAAAACCAAAATAAAAGCTTCTAAAGAAACAAAGAAAAACAAAAATAAATGTGTCTTCGCAACATTACCATGCTACATTTACGTTTGACTATCTGCTTTAATATAAAACCACAACAAATGTGTTTTATAATTGTCTTTATATAATCTACAAACGTATTTGTATGATCCAGGGAAAATTCCATGTTTGTTTGCGAAACTCATTGGAAGAATGAAGAAAACCTGTTTGATTGTTATTGTCATGAACATGAATCACAAAACATATATATATATATTATTATTATTATTATTATTATTATTATTATTATTATTATTATTATTATTATTTTTTTTTTTTTTCCATGTGTCACTTTAACAGAGACAACGCCATCTGTAATTACTATGTTTGGTTGCATTTCCCTGGCAGGCAAAGATAGATGGAAGAGACATCCTTCTGGGTGGAAAATGGGACTGGCTTGTCTGTGGCTGGTGGAGGCTCACTGGGCTCATCAATCCGTCCATCCATTCACCTTGTTTGTCTCATCCTGACTGCAGCACGCCACTGTGGAGGCTTGACATAACACACATTAGATTAATAACAGAAAAGCAAAATGTGACTGATGGTGTATTATTTAGTGTGCTTCAGTTGTAATTCTCATAATAATGACTGTTTTGCTGGCTTCAGACAATATATATAATTGTCCTGTCTTAGTTAAAAGCCCACTCACCACGACGAGGTGCAGGCCAAGAGTGGGAACACAAACACAGACCAGAAACGAACAGGACAAATCCAGACAAGACTACAAAAAACACAAACACAAATAACACTAATATCACTTTGACTACTATCTTTTTTCACAAGAACTTTTATTTCTTTACAAATTGAACCTTAGATTGTGTCACAACAAACTAAATAAACCCTTGAAACAGCCAACAAAACATGAAATAACACTTCATCAATATTATAATGAGTATCCTCATAAATGATTTCAAGATAACTTTCAACACTTTCTTACAAATTTTTTTTTACGTCTGCCGTAACGATTTTCAAGTTTTTTTCATGTGAATATTTTAACATTGAACATGTTAACTGAACAGTCAATGTAAAATCCCTTCATTGTTGCTCTGACCTCTTCATCATTTGTGACCTCTTCATCATTGGTGATCTCTACATCATTTGTGAACTCTACATGTACATCAGACACAGTATGGCTCTTACATGGTTCCTGAATCACGAGAAAACTGTCTTCTTCAAAGATCTCTGACACCTCTTTACATTTTTTAGAATATGTGTGGTCAAAGATTTGATCAAAATCACGTGTGTGTGTGTGTGTGTGTGTGTGTGTGTGACTCACTTACCTTTTGTTTGGTAGCCATGCTCTTACCTGATTTGAAGAAACTAAAAATGGTTGGGACAGCTGTTGAAGTTAGGCACTTTCTCTCACCGTGCAAAATGAAAGATTTCTCCTCAAAGTGAAGAGTACACAGCCTGGAGTTGTCATTGGGTGTCCAGTTTTTTCTTCTCACATTTTCCACCCATTTGTGCAACCTTTTTCTGTCCCCAAAAGGAAAGCTGTAAAAAGCAAAACATCCCAAACATTTTTTTGTGTAATTTTACTTAAAATTGGGTATGCAAACATATTTAACTCATTTAAGCTTGAACACAATGCAGACAGTTGTGCAGAAAGTTTAGTGTTAGCTAAAATATCGGGCACACAGACGTACTTATTATGTATACATTTCTTTCCATTGTAACAGGTCACTACAAGATCTGCAATCCATTACCTAGAATTGGTTTTCCTTAAACTGATGTACAGGATTACTAATCTGACTTTGATGGGCAAATTTGACAACAGAATACAATTATGAAGCACTAAAACACAGGACCACAAAACAATTAAATGCATGATGAAATAATGATATGCTTTGTTAAATGAAATAAAATGGCATTTTCAACTGCCCGGACCTGGGACCTTTCTGTGTGGAGTTTGCATGTTCTCCCTATGTCTGCGTGGGTTCTCTCTGGGTTCTCCGGCTTCCTCCCACACTCCAAAAACATGCACGTGAGGTCAATTGAACATTCTAAATTGTCCGTAGGTGTGCATGTGAGTGTGAATGGTTGTTTGTCTCTATGTGGCCCTGCGATGAACTGGCGACTTGTCCAGGGTGTCACCCTGCCTTCGCCCTAAGACAGCTGGGATAGGCTCCAGCAGACCCCCGTGACCCTGAATAGGAATAAGCGGGTATAGAAGATGAATGAATGAAATCTTTATTGAATGAATGACACATTTTATTTCACTCGTGGTTTATGTAATTATTATTTTTTGCTCCATAGCTTTCATGATTCAGCATTACATGTTAAGCGTGATGAATTGCATGAAAAGAGAGAGCACTCACTGATAAATTAACATGGTGTGCTGTTTAATTCCATGAGGACGACAAAATATTTGCAAATTTGTGTTAGGTACACACACACGGACGTACGTACGTAAAAACGTCAGCGGCATAAAAGTTCCTTACAGTCATTTCATGAATCATTCTAACCGAAATAACGTGGGTCCTTTGCACCCTTTGCCTGTTGATTGGGTGACACAGTTAATTGCAGCACAGGTCGGCATTTTCTCGAACACTGTAGAGAAGCCAAAAGTTGACCGGTCGACAGGTGCAAGAGAAAGGGAGGAACTTTCAAGATCGTTGAGTTTTTATTTTTTATTTTTTAGTTCTGATGAAATAAATAGACCAATCATTTCATTACTTTGTCTGCTTTCCAAAGAGAGTTGCTTCAAAGAATTATCATTTATTATTCAGTGGCACATTGCTCACTTGTTTAATACACAAATAATAGTATATTATTATAATAATACTATTTTATTAATATAATAATAATATTCATCATCATCATCATCATCATCATCATCATCATCATCATCATCATCATCATCATCAAAATTTCCAAACAACAATCGTCAGTTGTTCCGTAAAAAATACATTCATTTCCAGGTTGAATTTCGTACGGTTCGTGACGGTCTCCACACTGACACAACTGCGCATGCTCTATTATCCCATCAATGCGGAAGTCAAAAAGTTTTTGGGAGCCATGCGCTGGGTGAGCAACTTCATTGAAAGGAATGGGACGCCATCTTGGACTCTGGGGGCTTGCCGCACTGTCACGCAGGTTGTGACGTGGCGGGCCGGCGACGCCGACAGGTATGATGTGAATGATTGACAGCTACCATTCGTTCCCGTTAGCGAGAGGATTAAAAACAAACAGACACCATAATGGCATCAGAAAGGAGTTATCCCAGCGGTGCGGAAAAACGGAAGGAAAAGAAAACTGATCAAGAAAAACTTGCAAAGGGGAAAGGTAAGTTATTTGTTTATGTGGGCTGGAGAGGTGGAGGTGAAACGCTGTTGTCCCCCCCCCAAGTTTGTTTATTTGTCCTGCTAGCCAGCTAGCTAGCGTCGGATAAATGTTAGCTGGCTGGCTAATATTTGTTCGTCATGAATCAGCGTTTTTGTTTGTTTTATGAAAGTTGACCATGTCCTGCCATGTTGGCCTATCCTGCCATGGGAATGAGTGATTGACTCCACACCCGTTCATTCACATTCTAACAGGGAGGGAGGGAGAGCATGTTGTAGTTGTTGTTGTAGTCAGTCCCCTGTTATTGTTCAGTGGAAGTTGTCTCTCACATATTTGACTCTTAATGTTATTTTAGCCTTAACTTAGGATGAATTTACTAAACTTAGTTTGTATTTTGTAGGCCCTTAATTAGAAATGTGCTACTGTTTTATAATTCAAAGAAATATTTTATGGAAATACTTTATTTGGCATGGTGTTGACTGTTTTAGACTATTGTGGCAGTGGGTCATTTATCTTAGTTTTATTACTTTAACTAGTACAGTGTGTAAAGAAATGCCAAAAACTCTTAAAAGTGACAGTTTTGTAATTGGGTAAAAGCTTTAAAGGGACACTGCAATCATAATGTTTAATTTAAAAACAAATACATTTTTAATTTTCCTATATTACTGCAACATCACTGTAATAATAAAATAGGAAAATGCGCTTCTGATCTGTTTTGCTTGATGATCTAATGAGCTTTGTCTCTGCAGGAGCAATTCTAAAATATGTTGGCGCTGCAGACATTGAGCCCGAGGGATCTCCCGAACATCCTGACCAGGAAGCTCCAGGACCAACACATTCCTCAGAACCTCCTTCTGTCCAGGTGAATAATGTGTGTTATTCTTAGTAGCTAAGCTGATAAGTGTGGGACGAAACTAAGGCAATTAAGCATTATTTTGATTGTTGGTTTGCTTTTTAGTGTTGCACTTGTTGGTTTGTTGGATTTTCTTATTTAAAGTAAGCATTTTTTTTATGAATACTCAATCTGTTGTATTTATTGACATATAGAGGATTCTTTTCCTAGTATTATAGTGTTTTGCTCGCGAGGTGTAATAGATTGTGGAATCTTAGTAGACCTTAGTAGACGCATGCTGCTGAGAGTGGCAGCAATCAGCTCCGATGACAGTGGTGCTTGTAAATAAGGCAAATGCGCCATCTAGTGGGATGCAGCATGTTTATTCGTGTTGGAGCAATGGCAAGTACTACTAACAAAACAAAAGATGCACAGGGTAAAAAAAATAATCATAAACTCAAGCCCAACAAAGATAACAGATGGGCATAACTGTACATAGTAATGATTACTAGTACTTCCAACATTTGTATATTTTACTTTCAACTCGAATTTGAACTATTCATCCCCTTTTTTCAGCAGCCATTAACACTAATAAATTAAATTAAATCAAAACAATAAATTAAAGCTGCAAGCAGCGTTTGCGGGACTGAGCCGCCGTGGCCGACGCGATGCCCGATGACCCCCGATGACGCCTGACCCCTGTCGACGCCCGCAATTGACCCCCGTCCTCTGCCGACGCCCGGCGACATCTGCTGAAAGAAGTCAATGCAAATGATGCAGATTTCTCACCTCCATTTTTTTTTTTTGGAGGATGCTGTCAAATGTAAAATATTGGCCTTGATGAGACAAACACGTAGGTATTTGAATGACGTCTGTAGCACTTTTCTAAAGGAAACTGCAGGCATTTGTGTGTTGACAAAGAGGGAGAAGAGGTCTAATCATCATATGCCTGTGCAAGCAAATGATGCATATTTTTGACCTGCATTTTTTTTTAAGTGGCTGTCAAATGTAAAATATAGGTCTTGATGAGACAAACACGTGGATGTTTGAATGATGTCTGTAGCACTTTTGTAAAGGAAACTGCAGCCATTTACAGTATAGTGTGTGTGTGTGTGTGTGGAAGCAGGGATGTGCGATACCACTATTTTTCCTTTCGATACGATACCAGGTGATACCAAGGCTAGTATCCCGATACCAATACAGATACCGATACTTTTAGACGTCCAACTTGTGTATATGAAAATGATGACTTTTACAATGAAAACTCGTGAATGTTATTATAAAAAATGTATTTTATACCTATGTATAAGAATTAAACAAGCTGCCAAATATCAGACTTTGTTTTAATTTTAATCAGAGAAATCAAATCAACAGGTCAACTGAAAATCTGAGCAAATCTCTCTCAAAAAAGAGAAAATAAGAACAGCTGCTCTCAATTCAATATAATTCTTTTTGGACTTTTTGGACAGAGTGGTCTTCAGGTTAGAACTTGACAGAATATGTTTGTCTCTTTGGGAGTCATCTATGAAAAATTTAAATATTCTTGATGTAAAAGGAAGTCTTTTTATGGGAAGTATAACTCACATACCACCACAAATAGACTAAATAGCAACAGTTTTACTTGAAATGTGCCATTTAAGTAATTTAATTATTATGCTTTTCCAACTTAAAAGTGACACTGAATTGTGTTAAGATGATGCCAGGAATGTGAGTTAAATTAACAAATACATATTGTGCTGGGAGGAAACATTTTTATCTAACTAAATAAATAAAATATGTTTGAATGAAAAATTGACAAACATTCTGGTATTTTATGTAAATTTATCTTATCTACGTCTATATGCCTGTGATGGTGGGCACTGGGATGTATTTTCACTCCACCTGGATATTGCCTTTCTCTCTGCAGTGCTGGTTGGAAATTGCGCTCACGTTGACGGGGGGGGGGGACGCACGCTATCGCTGTCGCGCTACGCTAACGTGTCGGCAAAGTTAACGTGCCAAGTTTCGTTGCAGGGGGGGGGCTGGACTCCAAGATGCTCCTGCTGATCACTGCTATGCTGGAGATGTGGGCTGTGATGTCTGCACTGGGAGGAAACTGAAGGCCCTCAAGTCCTGTCTGGTCTGTCGGGCCTCCTACTGTGACTCTCACCTCCAGCCTCATCGTGATGCTGCTCCCCTACAGAGACACAAGCTGGTGGAACCCAGCCAGCAGCTCCAGGAGAACATCTGCCCTCGTCATGATGAGGTGATGAAGATGTTCTGCCGCACTGATCAGAAGATCATCTGTGCTTTATGCTGTATGGATGAACATAAAGGTCATCAGACAGTGTCAGCAGCAGTACAGAGGCCTGGGAGGCAGAGAGAGCTGGAGGAGACCAGGCAGAAGATCCAGCAGAAGATCCAGCACACAGAGGAAGACCTGAAGGGGGTGGAGTCCATCAACGGCTCTGCTGATAAAGCAGTGAAGGACAGCGAGAAGATCCTCACCCAGATGACCCGTCTGCTGGAGAAAAGACGCTCTGAGGTGCAGCAGCAGGTCAGATCCACACAGGGGGCAGCAGTGAGTGGAGTCAAAGAGCTTGAGAAGAAGCTGGAGCAGGAGATGATGGAGCTGAAGAGGAGAGACGCTGAGCTGGAGAAGATCTCACACACACTGGACCACAGCCAGTTTCTCCACAGGTTCTCCTCACTGCCAGCACTCAGTCCGTCTCCAGACTCCTCCAGCCTGGAGATCCGTCCTCTGAGATACTTTGAGGACGTGGCAGCAGCTGTGACCAAGCTGAGAGATGAAATACAGCAAGTTCTGCAGAGTGCACAAACGTCTGTTATTATCTGAGGAGAACAGAAAAGTGACATTCATGGAGGAAGTTCAGTCTTATTGTGATCATCCAGACAGATTCACTGACAAGAAGCAGGTCCTGAGTAGAGAAGGTGTGACTGGACGATGTTACTGGGAGGTTGAGTGGAGAAGGGGGAGGGACTTCTGTGGTTTATTTTAGGGGGTTGGTGTAGCAGTGGCCTACAGGAACATCGGCAGAGCAGGAAGGTCAGAGGAAAGTAGATTTGGATTCAATTGCTGTGTCTCAATTCAGGTTCTGCATCCTTGAAGTGC
The DNA here is from genome assembly GCF_046127955.1 of Nelusetta ayraudi. Lineage (NCBI taxonomy): Eukaryota > Metazoa > Chordata > Actinopteri > Tetraodontiformes > Monacanthidae > Nelusetta > Nelusetta ayraudi. The sequence continues at coordinate 1,240,758 of NW_027466079.1, forward strand.
GCATTTTGAAAGGAAGTTGCGTCATCGCACTGCGCGAAGGCTTGTCCCAATTCCCGAGGGTGTTTAGGACGCTCAAAATGCGCACTCGTAAATACGCACTCGTTTTAGCCGATTCCAAGGATACACCGCTACTATCCTTCGCGTACTTGGGTATCCCATGCTGCTTTGCGTGCTGCTGCAAAGCATCGTGGGATCCTGGGAAGTCAGCTGAAATTAGCGGCATGTACTGGTTAAGACACGACATATAAATCTAAATATTGACGTTTCACATAAAGTATCTAGTTTTTAACGTAGGATTTTATTTATTTGAACATTCAACGGCATCGTTAGATGGCGAACCAATGGTTAGCGTGATACTATAAAAACGTCACTTCCGGGGTTGGCCAGCCAGAGGGAACGGCGGTGACGAAACGAGGAAATACGCCGAAGGCTAGACCGTCCCGAGTGGTTACCGGGGAGGCGGGGTTTGGTCCGTCCTTCTAGGCTGGGAACTCTAAGAACGCTTCTTTCAGACGGAGGACACTCGGTCTCAAGGGTGCAGAACCTGAATTGAGACACAGCAAATGACAAATCCTGGAGTTTATATTGTTACCCAGGTGAATATTGGTTTCGTCACAACAACATGAGTACTCGTGTCTCAGGTCCTCGGTCCTCCAGAGTGCGAGTGTACCTGGACCACAGAGCAGGTCTTCTGTCCTTCTACAGCGTCTCTGGAACCATGGAGCTCCTCCACAGAGTCCAGACCTCCTTCACTCAGCCGCTACATGTTGGACTTTATGTTCCTTCAGGTTCTTCAGCTGAGTTGATGAAAGTGTGACTGAAGTCGTCAGAGAGACTCTGAGCTGAATTCTCACCTTTGATTCTTCTTCTGTCTTCACGTTTGTTACCCAGTGTCTCCGGCTGTCAATCACAGGGTGGGCGGGGCCTGTACGCCACTTCCTGTTGGTGCTCCTGGTGACTGTTGTCCACCTGCTGGATGTTTGTTCCCTCTAAGCTGCTTGCTTGCGCAATCGCGCACTACTTTCACATTCTCAGCGCACAAGGAAATCTATGTAGCACATAAAATAAAATTCAACAGAAACGTATTAATTAATAATTTTAGAGCTTTTATTAGGCGGCGCACCGCTACGCCTTCGGAATGATGTTTTTTTTTCTTCCAGCTGCACCGTATGAGTCCAAAAGGCAGAGAAAGTTTCCAGGCTGCAGCACCGCGCTGACATAGATTGCGTAACAAAGTGAAGAGGTGCCACTCCGCTCTATTTTCACTGGCTAACTGCAGCACACTGGCTTAACTTGTCTATTCAGAGAAGAGCTATCACTTCGGCTTATTTTTCAATCTATCACGCGCATGCCACTGCACATTGACGCAACATGACCCTCAGCCAGGCCAAAGCAGGACTCTTCCTATGGTTAAAGCAGGACTCTCACATATAACACACTACACATCTCATCAACAACAAGATTTTGCTCTTTTTCATTTGAAGTGGGCCAAATCACTTCTATTCAAAGTAAACTCATGAAAATTGCTGCTGGAATTTGATTCTTTTAATAAGCCATGTAACTTGCTATGATCCAAGGTTTTGAACAGGTGTGATACTGGTGTGTGGCCACAGCGTGCACATCTGATGTTGCCCACAGTGGTCCTCAGTGTGCTCAAGGAGCTTGTCTGGATGCCCAGACACATGGAAAATTAGAGGGAGCATTGATCATAACACCCATGATCATGTGAATTCATATATAGGGATTATATAATTCTATAATATGTTATATATTATGTTGCCTGACAGCGCCACCTGGGGAGTTGCACCCCAGGAAATAGACTATAATAAAAATTCCTCGGGCTACACAGGTTTGTTACGCTTTGAGATTTGAGAGGATGAGACGGACTTCCAAAGAAACAGCTTTATTCAATCACAATTTAAAATAGTTGACTCTTTTTTAAACACACCAAGGAAAATCTTTTTTTAAAAAACAATAAGACCAGGTTTAGCTGCCTGAGTGAGTGTCAAAAAAAATAAGTACTATACCAAAAAGATTGTTCAACATCATAAGAAAATAAGGGGAGCAGGGCTGGACGTAGCCGAGCGGAAAGGCTAAAGAAAAAACAAAGAAAAACTGAAAAAAGGGAATAAACAAAGCGAAGGGAATCACTACAAAGCAAAATTTCCCTCGTGCTGTGCAAAATAAAGCAAAGTGAAGGGGAACCACCGACACAGTCTGCCGCACGCTACGCCAACTCCTGTCCAAAAGAAAAGAGAACACAATGAATACACTAATACATTGAGACACTCAGGCAAGCGTTAAACAGTTCAAACAAAAGAAAATTTGTCTTTAGTCTTCACACACACACAAAACAAAAGGTAACGATCACTGGGGAACAAAATAGTAATGAACTAAAAAGGAAATCAAACTACTCAATAGAAAACCCAAAGTTTCACCAAAATTTTACCAAGAAAACAAAAGCAACCAAAGAAAGTGGTGACGCCAACAACAAAAACAGACAAACTCAGTTGTCTACACCAAATAAACCACAACCAAAGGAGGGGGCGGTGGGGGGTTTAAACATTCAGCAATGAATGCCCATTGCCCACCTCTGGGATTGCGAGCCGAAATGCCAAGAACTGCGGAGGACAGAGTTCTCAGCGTGGACACTGGGGTTGCCGGGGCGACGGAGTGGAGACAAAGTCAAGTGCGTCCCGTCTCAGTTCATTACGGGACAGCTTTTTTAGTTGCCAAATACGGGACAATCGCGTATTTGAGCACGGAAACGACGCAAAGTCACAAACACAAATACAAGTTTACAACGGTACAAAAAGAGGATCGTGGTGCAAACGCAAAAAAAAACAAAACAAAAAAACAACACGCTGTAGGACATAAAAACATTCACTTCATCAGAGGAGCGATGCAAAGCAAGAAAACACATGCAAAAGAAAAAACGCTGCATAACGCATTCCCTACACCGGAAGTAGAGTTGCTCCACGAGGAGCGCTCCCCTACAGCGAAGAACAGTCCCGACACTTCCAGTGAGAGTCGCCGCCTCCTACAGTTTCAACACCGGGACATCTCGCGGGGGTGGAGGACCTCCACCTGAATGTGGAAGTGGGTGTGTTTCCACAAAATATGTGTCTTCATGGTATTTAGCTTTTTAATGAAAGGACTCTTAAAACACTGACAAATAAATGCAATATAGCTATTTTATCACTTACTGTAAATGTACAGGTAGGAGACATTTCCTGCTTGGCATTGCTGCCTGTCGCACTTCTTTCGGTGCCCACGGGTCAGCTGCAGGGTCATCAACCATGAACTACCATTCATTGACGTTTCGCCCCTTGTGGCGGGACAGTGACAGGGACGTATGCCTCGTTGATTCTGTGGTTGTTGATGGGGTGAGGTGTTCTTTCCCCAACTCCTGTCCTTGTTTCGTTCTTTCTTTTATACAGTCAGGCAATCTTTGTAGATACACTACTTTTATTGTATGGCCGCTAGTTATAACAGTGCTCATCAGGTAAAACACCCGGAAGCCAACGTCATCAACTCGCACTAGATGTCTCTGCATATTGCATGGAACTTGGCTGCCATCTAGTGGTTAACTTTCGTAACATCTCCTTTAACATATGGAAAGAAAGCAGTTGAAAATGGACAATAGTGACCGGATGAGAGTTACGTGGCCAGCAACAACAATAGCTGGCTACAGGTTAAACAGAAATGACTAGTTCACTCTCCTAAACATCAGAAAAAAAATGAACAGTCCACATGAACAAAGTGGCACAGAAATAAACAAGAGATGACATTCCTTCTTCAGAAAGTTTAAACAACAAAGTCTTTGCGGTACCTCTCAGGAGGTTTTATGTTGGATCTGGTTCTGGTCTGCTTGAGGCCTAAATGTCCAGATTGGGGGACACTTGGCACATCAGTCAACACTGGAGCCCGTTCTAGTTCTGAAGCCCCTTCCCTCCTGTCACCAACTATGTGCTCGAGTCTGCTGTCTGTTTGACTGTTGTCCCAGTCATCTTCCACCAGGGGACTATCAGATTGCATGATGAGAGTTTCATCCACCGGTCGAATGTGCCTCCTGTTGCGCCTGTATACCTTGTCCTGTACAACCACTTCATATGACCTGTCACGCAATTGGTTGGTGCAAATCCCCAGTGACCAGGAGCGAGAGGGCCCATTTGGTTGTAGGAAGACCCGAACTGTGTCGCCTTGCATTATCATGGGCTTCTCGTGAGCATGTTGGTCATATCACCACTTCGATGCAGTGACCCGTGCCAGCTTACGAGGAAGTACCCCCTGTATCACAGCCGGCTTCAGCAGAGGTGGATGAGAGGGTAACAATGTGCGTGTGCGTCTGGACTGGAGTCGCTGAACAGGAGAGCTATTGAGTCCCTCTGTGGAAGTGTTCCTCCGTGCTAGTACGGCCCTCCATCTGTCATCACCAGCATGCACTGCCTTTCTCAGCAGGGTCTTGGCAATTTTGACAGCCGACTCAGCTTTACCATTACTCTGGCTGTGGTATGGTGAGGATGTGAGGTGTTTGAAGTCCCATACTGTTGAAAAAGTTTGAAAGTCCATGCTGGAGAACGGTTGTCCGTTGTCTGTGATGACAATATTTGGTATTCCATGCCGGCTAAACTGACGCTTGCAGCATTCAATGACAGTGGAAGCCGTTGTGTCTAGTGATGTCCAAACGAGGCTTCATGAGGCTTTGAACCCTTTTGGACTATTGTGTTGAAAATTGGTTCATTACTCGAAGCTTCATTCATTAAGAACGTGGGGGTCATCTGCTGGTGCACTGGTTGTACTGCAGCCATGCAAAAGGTTAATGACCATAGCAAGTGTGCGCCTTGAGATTTTCTGTATTTGTACACTTTTATTATTTATTTATTCAAACGTTGGTAACTTTTACTTTGTTTTATGACTCTGTGTTTTCGTATGTCCTTTTATGTATGTTGGCTACTGAACACAAATTTCCCCCTCTGGGGGATTAATAAAGCATCTATTTCTAGATAAAACTGAAACAAACTTCATTTCATGTGTTGCTGTTCCTTCTTGCTCCGCCCTACCAATATATCAAGGTTACCTTGATATATTGTTCATGTTAAACGAAATTTGTTCCTCTGTCTAACATTAAATAAATAATTAATAATAAATAAATAATAAACCATTGCCAAAATCATTGCTGAAAATGTTAGGGTCAGAAATAATAGTAGTAAAGAGGTAAAGTTCATGTGAATATGCAAATAAAAAGAAGAAATTGATTCATAATATATATATGTGTATATATATATACACACATTTGTATATATATGTATATATATATATAGTTGTTATCTTGCGTTGTTATCTCATAGTTTTCCCATTGTGCTCTAAAGAATGTCCAGTTGTTATATACGTCGCCCCTTCATGTCCATTGCGTCTGGTACAGGAATCGAAAAACCCATGGTACGTCAGGTATTAGCTTAGCAGTTTAGCTCCATTGAAAAAACGTCCAGCCTTTATAGCGCCTTGTTGTTCTGTCTTCAGCCGCGGCATTAAGTTTCCGCTTCTTTTATACAGTCAGGCAATCTTTGTAGATACGCTACTTTTATTGTATGGCCGCTAGTTATAACCATAGATATATACAGAAGGCTAGATGTCTCACGGCGCAGAATCAAACGTCCGCACTGGCCGCCATCTTTCCACAGTCAGGCAGTCACGGTCTGATGTAGTGAATGTGAGGGAACGTGAGTGATCTGAACAAACATTAACACTCTGATCTCACTGAAAACATGACGGCTTTGCACACGGTTTGCTTTCTTACAAACGTTCATAACGTAGCAATAATTCTGGATGGTTGAACATGTTGAGAGTGCAGCTTTCTATGAGAAAAAAAACACAACGGTGCTATGGCAGCTGCACAAGTTAATACGACGGAGACCACTAAGATTTTCATTTCTTAAGTTAAGTTTAGCCAACAGCTATTTCAGGACAAACTAGTATTTTGTTCACATACAATATTTGTGGTGTCGGTTGTAGTTATTCGCTGAGGTGCGTTTCCTATAACGTTGCTGCTGCATGAACGCAGTCTCATCAGTTCATGCAGCAGAGACACGGTGATCAATGAACTAGAGCTGCTGATATCTCATCCCCCACCTGTTTGATTCAGAGTCGAACGGTGACAACCTGAGATTACAGGCCGTCTTTTTTCTTGTTGTGATAAAAAGGATTAGGATTGGTAGGTGTAAATAAAACAAGCAATTTGACATATGGAGAGACAGAATAGCTTTTTTTCTATATCATTTAACTTAATTCGCAAATGATTTACAATTGGATTGCTTTGCTACAGCATCATGCATTATGGTTTCTACAGGAAATCGGTGACTGAAAAAATGCCGAACTTCTGTGCCGCTTATGGATGCAGCAATCGTCGCTGTCCACAAACAAAAGCTTGTAGGATCACATTTCATCCGTAAGATATTGTTGGAGCTGTTCGATTAATGTTACGAGTTAATGTTTAGTGCTGGTTTGTTTAGTTTAGCGTTTAGCATATATGTTTTTATTAAATACGGGTGTGTGCGTGTGTTTGCTATTTTCACATGAAAGCCTATGGTTATAAATCATTAATAAGTATGCAGTATCATAACTATGCTTATAACCTTTATAACAAACCAAACCGCTCGAAATTCGGTTGAAAATAGAGCAATTTAGGGCTATTTAAAAGAACATGCACAATAAGAATACATAGTTATGAGTGAGAGGGGTGGAGCGAGGTGACTGTGGCAAGATGGCCGCCAGTGCGGACGTTCGATTCCATTGGCCAGCAGTGCGGATAAGACATCTCGCCTTCTGTATATATCTATGGTTAGAACAGTGCTCATCAGGTAAAACACCCGGAAGCCAACGTCATCAACTCGCACTCGATGTCTCTGCATATTGCATGGAACTTGGCTGCCATCTAGTGGTTAACTCTCGTAACACTGTCCATTATGAGACATTTCGTCATCTACTCAAATCTTACAATAAAACTGTCAAACAGGCAAGAATAACCCATTTCTCCAAACCTCATCACAAACAATAGCAAAAACCCTTGATTTCTTTTCTCTACCTTCAATCTTTTAACCAATACAAATTTTAATCAGGACGTACAGACACCAACAGATTTCTCATTATGATTATTCTCCCTTTTATACTTTTAGTGCCAGTGTTTCCTCATGGGGGGCCCTCCATGGTGGGAGCTACGCCTGGTCTGCCCATAGGGGCGCTGCAGGCCATGATGCCCCCTTGTATGGACGGCTCCCCATAGTGGCCTTTCCTCATCAGATTCTTCAGTGCCAAGCCGTTTTATCTAATGTCTGTGTGAATATGGGGGTGGGCGTGCGTTGGTGGGGAGGGGTGGGTCCGTATGGGGTGGGGGGAGGGGCAGTGGAGCTTTTTATTTTTTCTCATTGTTATTATTATGATTGTTGTTGTTCTTCTTCTTCTTATTATTATTATTATTATTGTTATTACCTTTCTTTGTTTTGTTTTGTTTTATTTTGTTAAGCACTGTGGGTTGCACATGTTGTGTATGAGCAGTGCTATATAAATAAAGTTTATTGTTATTATTATTATTTTCGAAACATGAAGACACATCAAAGAGTAACATGAGGTTGTTGTTGTGACACTGGACGGTAGAGAGTCTGAATCCCCGTCCCAGGCGCAAATCCTCATGAAGGCTTCTGAGGAGGTCAAAGATGGCCAATCTGTCAATCCCAGCTCCATAACGGGGGTCTATGGAAGGAAGCCGCGAGCATTGCGCACTGATCCAGGAGAGCTTTCACCTGGCTTGATGGATCCGTGTCTTCTCATCCTGGATGGCTTTTAGTGCGACCCATGAAGCCTGGACACACGTGTTGTGGATTGGTTGAACGCTGAAGGCTTAGTGACTCATCTTGGATGACGCAATCCTACTTTGGTGCAAGGGGGCCCAGACAGCAACATCATCAAGAGCCAGTAATGGACTCCACAGTGCAGCACTCGTTCGCTCGCCCTCCCTCTCCCATTTTATTCTGTAGTGTCAGATTCTGAAGTCGATTTCACTTTGATTTTCAGAGTGATGACACCCTGGAAAAACTCTCCATCATTATAAACTCTCCATCATTTATTCTCTATTCAGGTTGATTGACTGCAGTTTGTCAGAGCTCAGCTGTGATTGGCTGCTCTCAGCTCTGAAGTCCAACCCCTCCCACCTCAGAGAGCTGCACCTGAGTTGGAACCAGCTGCAGGATTCATCAGTGAAGGAGCTGAGTGGTTTTCTGCAGAGTCCAGACTGTAAACTGTAAACTCTGAGGTCAGTACTGGTTTGGAACCAGTGGATGATGGTTTCAGCACCAAACACAGTTCATCACACATGTTGAATAAACATTGAACTGAAGGTTGATTCATATCAAAATGACATCCAGAATATGAAAACTTCATTCTGTTCATGTTTGAAGTAAAAAAAAAAAAAAAAAAAGGAAAAGGAAAAGGAAAAACAGGTCATCAGTGGTCATGTGACCAAACATCATTTCAACAAACATTCGTTTTGGACTGAGGATTTATTTTCAAGGTGACATTTTCTGTAGTGTCAGATTCTGAAGTCAACATTTCACTTTGATTTTCAGAGTGATGACACCCTGGAAAAACTCTCCATCATTATAAACTCTCCATCATTTATTCTCTATTCAGGTTGATTGACTGCAGTTTGTCAGAGCTCAGCTGTGATTGGCTGCTCTCAGCTCTGAAGTCCAACCCCTCCCACCTCAGAGAGCTGGACCTGAATATGAAACCCCTGAAGGAGTCATCAGTGAAGCCACTGATGGATCTTGTCTACAGCAGTGACCATCAACTGGAGAGTGTGAGGTTAGTACTGGTTTGGAACCATTGGATGATGGTTCCAGCACCAAAGCCAGTTGATCCCACAGCAGAGGTCCAGTGTTCCCAGTCACAGTGTGAGAGGAGGATGGTGACGTCCAGCTGCTCCTCATTCATCCAACATCTGCTGCCAAACTGCTTCTTCTCTCAGTTCACCACTCAATTATTGATCAGTTCATCTTCATCAGGCCTCAGTATCAGTCCAACACTCCATGGTCACATGACCTTCTGATGTTCCACACTTGACATGTGACTGAGAGTCTGCTTCTTCTCACCAGTCACTCCATCATCTTCATCAACAGTCAACGTCTCTGTGATGATGCGTTCAAGGACCGTGAGTCCTGACTCCTGCTGTCTCTTCTTATCTTTGCAGGTGGTGGTGAGGATGAGGAGAGTGAAGAGGAGCGCTCCATCTACTGGTGGCTGACAGAACTACAACCAGTGGAGCCAAACAGCAAGCTGCACGCACCAACACTGTGTGGGTGTGTCACGACCTTTGACCCCAGTGCAGCCTGGTGGCTGGCGGACTGCTTCTCCCTACAAGCTGCTGTGGTTACTGGGAGAGACGTCCCAGAAGCCACTGGTGGAGCTGAATCCTCAGTGGAAGAAGCAGGACTTGGAGCAGCTGCTCAGTGAAGGCAGCAGCAACACAACCACTGCTTCTGCTCTCATCATCCACGGCTGGAACATCTCAGCATGAAGGTTCCACACATCAACAACACACTGCTCTGCTCTCACTTCAGACTTCTATAACATCTTCATTTTGGAGGTGAAAAATACTTTTCAAGAGACTTTATTTCTGCTTCATGATCTTAAATAAGGAAATCATGTGGAAAAGATAAAGTGATTCACAACACCTGTGATGGGAACTCAAATCATAATTGAATTATAAGTAAGACAAAAGAAATTTCCCTCAAAATAATTCATGGTTTTGATGCTTGCCAGATGTTTGTGTGGAGATTTCAGAAGGACGTCAATGAATCAGAAGGAAACCAGATCATTTATTTTATGTGATTATGTTATATCATCCTAACTTTGTTACGAGCTCAAACATTATATTTCAATGATTCAATATTCTGACAATAAAAGCCATCACAACCTCTGACCTGTGTAACCTTGACCTCAACTGACATTTCATTTCTGCTGCTTTAACACTTTGATTATATATCTCCTGAAGTCCTGCCATGGGGATTCTCCATATCTGAATAACTTGTGTACTCAAACCTTCTGTAGGCCATACCCACTTCTCCACTCGGTCTCAACATAAACCACATGAATCAATGAAAATAAATCTCACTTTTACAAACAAATCTAATTCAGTTCAAATATAATTTAAATAAAATAAATGATACATTATAATTAATCACCAACAGATAAATCAATGCTGGATATGAGGTGGTTTGCCCTCTCTGGGTCGGTGGGGAGGCCCTGCCTCAGGGGTAGGAGTTCCAGCATCTCGGGGTCTTGTTTAGGACGCCTCCCTGGGGAGGTGTTCCAGGCATGTCCCACCAGGAGGAGACCCTGCTGGAGGGACCAGGTCTCTGGGTTGGACTGGGAAGCCTTGGGGTCCCACTGGAGGAGCTGGAGGAGGTGACTGGGTCCAGGGAAGTCTGGGGGTCTCTGCTGAGGCTGCTGCCCCCGAGACCTGACTCCGGATACGGCAGTAGAAGATGGATGGATGGATGGATGCCAGGTGATAGAACATTTCATAAAAACAGACTCTGCATTATAACTTCTATTACACTAAAAATAACTCACTCCAATATAACTGCACTCGTCCTTCTCTCACATTACATTGGATCACAATGACCAAACAACACAACAAAGACAATGATCCAACTGTACTGCCACGTCCAGACTCAGTGTAGGTCTGTAGGCCTCTTGGACCTTCATGTGAACCACTGCGTGTTGACTGGAGGTGAAACATGGCTGACTGCTGTCCTCCTACCTGGACAATGCAATCTCACTTTCAATCTCACAGCCACTAAAAAACCTGATTGTGATTGAGAGGTCCTCAGCAGCCAATCACTGTTGGGAGTCCAGCCTTCAAACACTCCTCCTGAATCCAGACTCACATCTGTGAGCATCTGGAACTTTGGCCCTGATCCTCCACACCACACAACTTGGGATGACAGCGCCACCTACCTGGATCCTTTCAGCAGCCAGTCCATGCTCTGACCCGTTTCCACTGTGGCCTGTTGTGTCATCTGGACCGGAGTCTGGATCATCAGTGTCCAGGTTCATGGAATCTGTCAGAGTGCCGCCGTCCTGTGATGTAATGATAGAGAATCACTCTATTTATACTAATGTGCAGAACCACTAGAGTGTCATTTCTTCACTGCTGTCAGCAACAAGCATTTGGTGTCACACTGGTGTACAACACTTATGGGCTAATTAATAAGAAATGACATATTTAGGAATCACCCGCAATGCCCAGATTGTTGCTGCTTATCTGCTGATATGAGCCGTCAACTGTTGCAATATAGAACCACGGGCAGGAAATTACAATTAGTGTAGAGTGTATTATAATTTAAAAGTTTACTAACGGTAGTTCTTTAAAGAATTTAGCAGGGATGGAACAGGCTAACGTGATGACGTCACTTGTAAAACGGTAGGAGCTCAACCTGCTGTCACGGTGAAAACTCTGTGTTACGTCCCGTCTAGGGGGACCGAGACGCAACGTGTGGGACACCTTCCCCCACTCCCAAGCCTCATTAATTTCTCACGGCAGTTGGCAGTTTCAACAAAAAACATTTATGAATCAGTAAATGAAATAAACAAAACAACTTAACCAGTGGGCAGCAAAGGCTTCAGGGTGGGCCCAGGCCAAAATAATAAACCAAACTCCAACTAGCTCGCCTTAAGAACTAACTAAAGAATGAAAGAGAAGCCAAATACAGAAAGGCTAACCTCCCTACATACTTAATAAACAGGAGAAAAGAGGGGACAAAGAAAATGGCAGCCCACCCCTTTTTTTTTATTAACCTCTTTCAATGAACTCCAAAACATACATGGTCAAAATCCATATTATTATTGTTGTTGTTTTTTTTTAATGCTCATACAAAACAAAAAAAGTGGAGGGAGAGTCGTCTGAATTGGGTTCAGTGAGGGTCACATCCACTTGTAGCGCATTATTTCCAGCAAGCTTCTCCTATTATGACTTTTCCGTTCACTCACTCAACCGTGATTGGTGTGGTGGAGAGACGAGCACACAGCACGTGACCTCTACGATGAGCTTCCTCCCACGGAAATGCCTTAGGAGGACACGGATTAAATAGTATGGCTTGTCCACCAGAAGGCTGTATTATGGTGTACGTAATATAAAACTACGGCCCAGTTCTGCTTGTATTGCATTGTATTGGTTGGTGTTCCTGAAGTTTCATTTTTCGTCCCTTTTTATTTTTTACATCCATGTTTGTGATGAAATAGTACTGTGAATCGCTAGCTCGCATTGCATGCTGGGAAACAGCGTCACTCAAGGAAGTTTTCGCTTCGCTGACACGGTCCTGGAGGGAAGTGGGTTTTAGTGCACTGGAACGGGATGAATGTGTTTAATCAAGCAGTACAAACCTGATTAATTGTCTTAATACTTCACTTCGAATGGCCATATTGTTTCGGATTAGAATTAGATGACAACTTCTTCACAATATTTGCAACTATTCAATTTGACCAGCAGGTGTCAGTAGAAGACGAAATTTCATGTTGACTATTTCGGAATGGAAGTGCTCTCTTGACGGATGGTGTAAAAGGAAAATGGCCAGCTGCAGCAGAAAAGTGGACCCATACATACATATATATACATATATATATATATATATATATATATATATATATATATATATATATATATATATATATATATATATATATATATATATATATATATATATATATATATATATATATATATATATGCAATTCATATTTTAACGGTTTATATAGACCCCTCAGGCTCCATTCAAAATGGGGGTCATTGTAGGAGAGTTGCAGTCAACTGAGATTTGGAGAGAGTTTGGATTACTAGATTTTTGATAGCGTTTATAGTTTGGAGTGTTTGAGACTAGATAGCGTTTAGTTTGGAGATATTTTTGAGAGCTTAGGGAGAGAGTGAGGAGAGGAGAGGTGATAGGATGGAGCCCCCTGTCCTGTACATCAATGTCCATGCTACACAAGCATCTATGCCAGGGGTGCCCATTACGTCCATCGCGATCTACTGGTCAATTGCGAAGGGAGTTTGGGTCTATCGCATGGAGAGAGAGAGGGAGAGAGAGAGTGAGTGTGAGAGAGAGAGAGAGAGAGAGATCCGCGTCAATTACAGCAGGTAGAATCGTTCAGGCAGGATTAGAAAACACGGTGGATCTGGTTGATTTTGATCATAATGTACGATGTGCTGGATTTTGTTCTTATATGTGCTGTGCTTTACAGTGAAACGTAAATGTGACGTATCGGCTTCGGCACCATTCAGATCAAATAAAGACCAGACAGGGACAGGAAAAAGAGTTTCGCTGTTGTTTTACACGCAAAACTAACGGGGTTGTCGCGTGAGCTTGCAATCCTGGCGTAAACTGATGGAGACGCCTCGCTCGGAAAATGCGCTTCAAAGTGCGCACGCACTGCAGACGCGCCGGAGATCCTGGGAGATGCTGCTGGCAAAACGTCAGCGTCACACACACACGCACACCAATTATCCCTAACCTATGCGCTGGAAAACACAAAACTATACAGCAAAACATCTTAACTTAAACACACTTTTATTGATAAAATCAAACATAGGCAGATATAACCTTAACAATTTTAAACCATGAGTTTTCTGTGCAATGATGAGCATAAATGCACATGGGAACATGTTGACCCATTTAATCCTTTCTTTCTTTATCATTGGACTACAAATATATTGCTGAATGACTTTTCCTGTTTTATAGTAGGTGGATCTTTTTGACTTGCTCATTTTAAAAGTAGCTTGCATGTTGAAAAGGTGTGAGCACCCCTGATCTATGCCCTTTTCCAAGTCCCACAATCACTTTCACTGTCATCTGCCTGATTACACCCATGCCATTTTCAGAAAAAAATTGCACAAACAGAATACATTCAAAAAATGTATCATACACATAGTTATCAAGTCAAGTTATTTATTTATTGTCATTGTTGAACAAAGTTAACAACAAAATTTGTTCAGCAACATCCCCATAACCACTGGCATCAGTACCCATAAAAATAATCATAAATAAGCGAGAAAAACAAAACAAATATATATATATATATATAATTTATGTACAGAAATTATTTGGTCATTCATTTTTTGCAATTCATAGTCATTCCCAACAGACATAACAGACACAAAAATTCAATGCATCACACGTGGTTCAGACACAGCTTGCCTGTGATTGTACATTTGACCAGTAGGTGGTTTCGTGTGCACATGAAGCTTCGAGAAATGAACCGTTTCTCGAACCAGTTGGCTCAAGTGGTTCAATGCCTCATGAGGCTTCACCTCACCATCACTAGTCGTGACACACAGCTTGCTGTTTGGCTCCACTTGTTGTAGTTCTGTCAGCCACCACTAGATGGAGCGCTCCTCTTCACTCTCCTCCTCATCCTCCCTCACCTCCACCTGTAGAGAGAAGAAGAGACAGCAGGAGTCAGGACTCAGGGTCCTTGAACGCATCATCACAGAGACGCTGACTGTTGATGGAGATGGTGGAGTGACTGGTGAGAAGAAGCAGACTCTCAGTCACATGTCTAGTGTGGAACATGTGAAGGTCATGTGACCATGGAGTGTTGGACTGATACTGAGGCCTGATGAAGATGAACTGATCAATAATTGGGTGGTGAACTGAGAGAAGAAGCAGTTTGGCAGCAGATGTTGGATGAATGAGGAGCAGCTGGACGTCACCATCCTCCTCTCACACTGTGACTGGGAACACTGGACCTCTGCTGTGGGATCAACTGGCTTTGGTGCTGGAACCATCATCCAATGGTTCTAAACCAGTACTGACCTCACACTCTCCAGTTGATAGTCTCTGCTGTGGACAAGATCCATTAGTGGCTTCACTCCTGAATCCTGCAGCTGGTTCCCATCCAGGTCCAGGTGTCTGAGGTGGGAGGGGTTGGACTTCAGAGCTGAGAGCAGCCAATCACAGCTGAGCTCTGACAAACTGCAGCACCACAACCTGAATAGAGAATAAATGATGAAGAGTTTATAATGATGGAGAGTTTTTCCAGGGTGTCATCACTCTGAAAATCAAAGTGAAATGTCCACTTCAGAATCTGCAATCTGCAAGCTGACCACTAGATGGGAGGATTTTACACACTGTACCTTTAAACCCAGTTTCATTCATTTCAATCACAAACCAGTGTCTGCAAATTGAATTTCCAACAGCAGTCAAGTGCAAATCATGACGACAACAACAAGAGTGATAGAAGTTGTCGAGTGAAGAGGGTGAACTGACCTCAGAGTCTCCAGTTTACAGTCTGGACTCTGCAGAAAACCACTCAGCTCCTTCACTGCTGAATCCTGCAGCAGGTTCTCACTCAGGTCCAGGTGTCTGAGGTGGGAGGGGTTGGACTTCAGAGCTGAGAGCAGCCAATCACAGCTGAGCTTTGTCAACCAGCAGTTCTCCAGCCTGAATAAAGAATCAATATTTGATTTCTTCCATGGTGTAAATGTCATATTCAGAGTCATTTCTCCCTGTTGATGATCCAGATGTGCAGCTGTTGGGATCACTGAGTCATTCCCTCAAACGACTCATTGTGCCAGTGGGTTGTCAACACAATAACAACAGCAGTGTGTCAGTCAGTGTGCAGCCAATCAGCAGTGAAGATGGAAAATAATCAGTGAGTCCTTTGTGTGCTTGTGGCTGTTTTCAGTCATCAGAGACTCGTTACAAGTCAAACACATTCAAAGGACAAGATGAAGAAATACTGCTGCACTATTAATCTGCCTCTAATATTTCTTCACACAATCTTCTGCTCAGTCATGTGACCTTCATCACCAATCAACAACTTCCATTGAGCTCCAAAGTGACTGGAGACATTTTCCACACTTTCTTCCACCATCCAAAGTCTTTTCTGGCTGCAGATTGTTGACATGAAAATATCAACAACATCCACTTTGTCTAGATGAGTCTTTAATATCTGCTTCAAAGTCTTCACACTGAGCAGCGTTACACACCAGTTGTCATCTGCTGACACACACTGTCCACCAGTAGAAAGCAGGAACTGACCTGAGAACTTCCAGTCTGCAGTTTGGACTCTGCAGTCCAGCACAGAGCAGCTTCACTCCAGGATCCCTCAGGAAGTTCTCAATCAGGTCCAGCAGTGTGAGGTGGGAGGGGCTGGACTGCAGAGCTGAAGACACCACTGCACACTGAAGCTCTGAGAGTTCACTGGATGAAGGAGAGCAGAGAGAGAAGTTGTGGTCGACATGTGAGATTCTAAAGACAGTGAAAGTGAATCAAGACTCATTAATGTCTGATCATCATCATCACCATCATCATGTAAATGGAGGGAAGTCCCGCGGTGGTGCAGCATGTGTTTACATCTGTGGTGCGTGGTGCCGGGACACTGCAGTGGTATGCAAACGCTGTTCACCACTGGCACAGTTGATGATCATAAAGTGCCGTCCATTCTATCTGCCCTGGCAGTTTACTGCCATTTTGCTAGTTGCAGTTTACATCCCTCCCACCAACAACAGCAGTGAGAGGAACGCTGCACTCAATGAACTGTACCAGGCCATCAGTGATCAACAGACAGCAAACCCAAAAGCTTTACCATCCTCACTGGAGATTTTAGTCATGCTGACCTCAAGACTGTCCTTCCAAAAGTCCACCAGCATGTTGGATTTCCAACAAGGGGGGACAACGCTTTGTATGTGGAGGTGTTCCGAGGGAGGAGCAGGGCTCGTGCTCATGTGCGATCAATTCCACGAGGATTGGGACTCTCAAAGGAAATGGGTGTGCGTTTGTGCGTTTGCAACATTTTGAACATCCAGATTTTTTTTGTTTCAGGATGAAATCCATGTACGTTTTTGTAAATGAAGCCCCAGGTCCTCAGTGTCTCCACTACAGTGTCCTCAGTGCAGCTTCACACTCCAGTGTGTTCCAGCCACTGAGTGTCAACACGTCCTGTTGTGACTGACAGTGTTGCTCTGATCTGCTGCTTCAACTCAACATGATGCTCAGTTGTGTGTAAAGTCACTGCAGCTTGGAGCTCCACTGGATCAGAGATCCTTCACTGGCGTCTCGTCGGACACCACTGTATCTTTGATCCAACTGCTGTTTTATTGTCTGCTGCCAAATGAAGGAAGGATGTGATGTGTTTGTGTGTTCAATGTGTTGATTGTGTTGATTGACTGTGTAGTTCCACAGTTTTCATTCATGTAGCCGCTCTTTACCTTTGACGCTCAGGTTTCTTCAATGTCCGTCCGTCATACCAGCACCACTACATCATTCATAAATTGATGAGACGTGGGTTCCATTTAACTCGTTTATTTTCCTTCTTGAGTTTTTGGTTCGAGGCAACACAGACAACGTGAGGTCAAAAGAATTTTTGGCTCACCAACCACTCCGGCTTGACCCGCTTTCCATCAAACAAACATTTCGGCCATTTTTTTTTCTCGACCTAAAATAGCTGCGGGTCACCTTTCAAAATAAAATAACGGCTTCAGCATCAGAATCGGATGGTCTTGGTTCCCTTTCTTGAAGAACTTGGCAGTTGTCAGCCGGAAGGCATCTTGCACTGTACCCCTGACGACGCCATTAACTTCGTCCAGCAGTGCAACGTAGGGCTCTTTCATCAGACGTTGACTGATACATGACTGAACGAATGGCTCGCGGCTTAGCGCATCAGCGACAACGTTCTTAACGCCAGGGACATACTTCAGATCGAAATCGAATGCGGCAAGCTTAGCAACCCATCTTTGTTCACATGCGTCCAAACATGGCTTTGTTAAGATGTAGGACAATGGGCAATGACAATGACCAAACTTGTCATAAATGGCCCATTTTAACGCCAGGAATTCCAACCTGTGCGCTGGATAGTTAATTTGTGATCGGGACAGTGTCTTGCTGGCGAAAGCGACAGGTCGAGCAACAGTCTCACCTGGTGGCACTTGAGACAGGACTGCGCCAATGCCATCAAACGACGCATCAACAGCGAGAACGAAGGGCTCACTGAAGTTGGGGTGGGATAAGACATTGCAAGCTAATTCATTCTTCAGGGTCTGGAACGATTCTTTGCATGCAGCAGTCCAGTCGCTCGCCATAAGCGCTGGTGGAGCAGATGATCGCTTTTTCACCTTCCTGCCTCTCATGGCCTTATGCTGCACCTGCCTTCCAGAGAGGAGTCTGAACAAGGGTTTTGCTTTAGCAGAGCAGTCAGCTATGAAGTGCTGATAGTAGAAGATTAGGCCCAGGAAAGAATTAATCTTCCTCCAGGAAGGGGTCACACCATCACTCTCCATCAGGTCAGCCTCTCCCACATCCATGATGGCTTTCATCTTGTCAGGGTCCTTCATCACCCCGTCCCCACAAATGACATGTCCCAGGAACCTTACTGACCTCCGCAAGAGATGACACTTCTTGGGGGCCAGTTTGAGTTTGTGACTTTTCAGACGGGAGAACACCATCTCTAGACGCTCAAGCGCCTGCTGTTCAGTTGGGGCAAAGACCATCAGGTCATCAAGATAGCAGAGCAGACTAGTGAAGTTTTCATCCCCGAAGATTGACATCATCATTCGCATGAATGTTGCAGGACTGTTGGACAGACCTTGTGGCATTCTGTTGTACTAGTGGAGGCCAAAAGGTGAAGAGAAAGCTGTGTATTTTTTGTGCTCTTCATGGAGTGGCACATTGTAGAAGCCAGACGTCAAGTCCATGGTGGAGAAGAAGACATTTCCTCCAAGTGCAACCCACCGATCCTGGGGTGCCTTGGGCCAGGCCGTCGAGTCGGACCATGAACAGGACTGTTTGAAGCTGGGGAAGATCTTTGCAGGAGCACCTTCTCCAGCATGTTAATAAGGCGGTTCAGGGCATCAGGGTCAGTGGCCTGTGGCTGCAGTGGGCTCTGTTCTTCAGCAGGTGGTGCAGGTGGTGAGACAGCAGCAAGAGCATTCACTGACACCCTTTCTCTGGAAGTTCTGTTCACTGACATCATTTCAGAATGATATTCGTTCAGAATGTCTTGGACTTCACGAGCAGTCCACTTGTCTATCGTCTTCGACCTGAAGGTCATGGCGAGCTCAGTAGAAGGGCAGTTCTTTATGAACATTGGAGTCACCTCAGTGCTGGGGCTGTCCAGTGACTTTCCTTGCTCCTTCAGACGTTCAATGGCCAAGTCAACAGCGCGGTTCAGTCTAAGCCAGTAGTCAAAGGCATCCTCACCCTTCCCAGGAAGAGTGGTGTAAAAGTCTGCTAATGGGAGTGGTGAACACGGAACAGAATCAAAGTGCTTCCGCAAGAGACCATAAATGGCATCGGGGTTACAGGTGATGTTAATACCACTGTTCCTGGTCCCAAACCTGACAACATCCTTTGCTTTGCCACCAAGATGAACAAGGATCTCCTCCGCTTGTTCCTCAGGTTGCAGATTCCCCCTCTTAATGAAACTCCTCATGAGCTCCTCCCACTCCTGGACAGAAACAGAGTCTGAGTTGTCTCCTCTGAAGCAGGGGGGCTCCTTCAGCTTTCGATGAGGGACATATTGCAAATGGGACACGTCAAAAGCATTTGTGGCAGACACATTTGCATGGCTAGGTCGAGGGGTAGCACTATGTAAAGGGGAACTGGCTAGCATATCAGCATGGGCAGGTGAAGGGGCAGCACTGAGTAAAGGGGTAGTGACAGATGCACTGAGGTGAGAGATAATGTCCTGTGCCACCCGCTGGCTGACCTGTTGAATCAATGCATCACCCATCTGACCTACAATACTAGCAGCAATAACATCAGGGGTAGGTGCAGGGGAACACATGCTGTGCCTGTCCGGGACAGGGGAATGTGTGCCCTGGCTAGCAAGGGCATGAGGGTTTGCATCTGAGTTGGGGGGAGGGATAACACCAGTACTGAGCAAGGGGCGCCCAGGTGTACACTGATTACCCAACACTACACCACCCCCCTGAACAGGACTCTCAAACAGTAAACTTGAAGGATGCATAAAACCCCTCCCTCTGCCAGCACCAAAAGGAGTTATAAAAACATTACCCTGAGGATTACTCATCTTTCCAAAAAGTTAACAAAACACAATACCACAAAACAAAAGGATGAAACCACAAAAGGCCTAGACTGGAAACTGAAAAAAAAAAAAAAAAAAAAAAAATCAAATAAAAGTACATAAACCCTCTATCTGATGTCTAACACTGCACAAAAGCAACACATCTGACCAACTTCAGTGACCGCAGATGAACAGCAGCAGCAGAACAGTCCCCGGGTCGCTCTGCAGCATCGGTAGCACAACAAAAGAGTCTCGAGTCACGGCACCAAAGTGACCTCTCCTATTCTGTCCTGCTTGCTGTATAATGAAGACTTGCAGAAGTCAGGTGTGGAGCAGCAGTTTATTCTCTGAAACAGAATGGGACACAACCATAACTTGCTCCGTGAAACTTGGTCACCTCCTGCTTCATGGGCTTCCTCTGTACTGAAGTAGTGATCGTATAGTTGTCGTTTCTACAATACAAATAATATTAAAAATAAAATACATTTTTCTACAAAATACAAAAAAATGACATTCGCAATTTCAATAATTCGCTCCCTAAAGCTCCATTTTTATACACTGTAACATTCTTCCAGTTACACACACATACCTGAAACAGAATGGGACACAACCATAACTTGCTCCGTGAAACTTGGTCACCTCCTGCAGAGACAACGTGCTCCGTATGAGAGCTGTGTGCTGCTAATGGACATGCTAGCATGCTAATCGTTTTTAATAGCAATTAAAAAAAAAACGAACTTTGCTAAAAAAAATAAAAAATAAAAAATAAATGAAAGACACCAGCACACATTTAAACACTGAAACACAGTTACATGAAGCATAGCTCAACTTATTGCATTAATTTCTGTCTCAGCAGGGAGGAGACCGTCTCACCTGCTTCATGGGCTTCCTCTGTACTGAGGATCGCCCAGAATGCAAAGCGCTAACTTCAAAATAAAATACAAAATAAAATAAAAATAAAATATAAAGAGCCATGGCTGTGCCCCAACCAAGTTTAACATGATTGAACACAATTTATTTTGTGTGTGTGTGAGAGAGAGAGAGTGGATGACGCCTTGCAGGTGCGGTCCTGGATGTCGGCTGCTGATTGGACGCGCCACAGCTGAGGAGGTGCAGTCGAGCCAGCCTGACTGTCATCCCTCCTCCGCTCCCAAGTCTGCAGTTAGTCACTTCTGAAATGGTGTTAGAGCACGCAGCCGTAGGTAGTGATGGCCGATGGAGGCTTTGTTGAAGCTTCGACACTTGTTTCAAAAAATGGTTCATTACTCGAGGCTTCAATGACACAGTGCTCGAGGAGGTCATCTAGTGCTCAATAAAATGAAGTGCAATAGAAACGTGTTCATTGTTTCATAGGTTGTTTGGGATTTGATTCGCCATGCATTCTTGTTGGACAACACTACATGCTTGTATGGTTCAATGCTGACACAATAAAATAAAAATGAAAAATAAAGACAATGTCTCTTTTTTGGCACGACTGATTGTAGTAGACTATAGCTCTATACTTAGCCTGACAGTTTGTGCAATGAATTATATTATATCCTAAAACAAGACTAAATAGCCCATAGTTTAAAAATATGTTCAATAGTAAGTGTTCAGTGGGTCAGATGTCAAATGTGATCTATTTAAAATGTAGAATAGATGAGCTAAATAACACATATATAATACACGTTGATGGGAATTGAACCGTCGCCTCAGTCTTGCAAGTCCAAGATTGTCATAATGTACCACAAACCCAAATCACACTCCCTTTTTTCATCGAAGCTGTTTGAGTAGCGTTAGCACACCGTGATTCCTCATCAACTACAGGCCTACACTTCAAATAATTATGAGAAAAACCCAACGTAAAGAGAGCACTTCCATTAGGAAATAGTCAACATGAAATTTCGTCTTCTACTGACACCTGCTGGTCAAATTGAATAGTTGCAAATATTGTGAAGAAGTTGTCATCTAATTCTAATCCTAAACAATATGGGCATTCGAAGTGAAGTATTAAGACAATTAATCAGGTTTGTAGTGCTTGATTGAACACATTCATCCCGTTCCAGTGCACTAAAACCCACTTCCCTTCAGGACCGTGTCAGCGAAGCCAAAACTTCCTTGAGTGACGCTTTTTCCCAGCATGCAATGCGAGCTAGCGATTCACAATACTATTTCATCACAAACATGGATGTAAAAAATAAAAAGGGACGAAAAATGAAACTTCAGGAACACCAACCATTGCAATACAAGCAGAACTGGGCAGAAGTTTTATATTATGTACACCATAATACAGCCTTCTGGTGGACAAGCCATACTATTTAATCCGTGTCCTCCTATGGCACTTCCGTGGGTGGAAGCTCGTCGTAGAGGTCATGTGCTGGTTGCACGTCACTCCACCGATCACCTCGGGGAAGGTCGTTGCCCTTGCAGGGTACCTGATTCAGGTGAGTATATGGAAAATATGGGTCAATGTGGTCAGTCGTAACAAGAGAAGCTTGCTGGCAAAAATAATGAACTACAAGTGGATGTGACACTTTTTTCTTGTTTTGTATGAGCATTTAAAAAAAACAACAACATAATAATAATATGGATTTTGACCATGTATGTTTTGGAGTTCATTGAAAGAGATTAATATATATATATGTGTCACAGTACTTTTCCATTCAGCATGCCAGCCACTCCCACCTCATCAGCCACTCCACTCACCTGTGCTCACAGCTGCTCTTCATCTGCAATCAGCTCAGTATATACGCTCCTGCTCCACACCCATTCTTTGCCAGATTGTTCTTTGTCCCCATGCAAGACCTTCCAGCGGTTCTCTGCCTGATCACCCGTTGTCGACCGAGCCTGTCCCTGACCCGATCCAGCTTGGATTTTCCTTGGTGTTCTGACCTGCCTGCTTCCGCTCTTGGTAATCCGCCTCCTGCCTTCTCGGTTCCGACCCCGTTTTTCCCTGACGTCCTGCCTCCCAGCAACCCGACCAGCCTTCAGTCCCCGACCTGCCTCGTCCGCCAGCTCCCCGGCAACCCGACCAGCCTTCTGCCCCCGACCACGTCGACAGCCTCTGCGTCTCTGGTGTCTGTCTGCCGGTTCCCTGGCCCTTGTTGGTTCGGGCCTGCTACTGATCCAACACCTACCCCCTCATTGCAATTTCTACTACGCTGTTTGTGCTGCATTTGGGTTCACACCACGCCCCGTTTCAGTACAATCTGGCCAAAACATGGACCCAGCGCACGCAGCGTCACCAGAGTCACGCCTGGAGTGGATGGAGAGTGTTCTTCAGCGGCAAGAGACTCTGCTTGCCTCTACTTCAGCGGAGGTGCGTCAGGCTGCTGCCACCCAGCAACAGGCAGCTACAAGCCAGGAGCAGGGGCTAGCTGTGTTAGCCGCACAGGTCCAGCTGCTATCCACTACCCTCTCACAGATGATTGCTCCAGCTGCTCCTACAGCAACCTCTGCCACACCTCCACCAGTTATTCCTGGGCCCGTTTCTGAACCACGTGTCGGGGCACCGGAACGCTACTCAGGGGATCCGGAATCCTGTAATCCTTTCCTCACCAACTGCTCCATCCTGTTTGCCCTGCAGCCTCACACCTTTGCTTCTGAGGCGGCCAAGGTGGCTTTTACTATTAACCACCTCACCGGAAGGGCTCGCCTGTGGGGAACTGCTGAATGGGAGCGCCAGACTCCAGCCTGCATCTCCTTCCAAGCCTTTTCTGCTGAACTTCGAAAGGTTTTTGGAGTGGCTTCCCAGGGTCCTGATTCTGCAGGAGATCTTCTGAATCTTCGCCAGGGGGGTCGGACTGTGGCAGACTACTCTATTGACTTTCGAACGCGGGCCCGCCATAGCAGTTGGAATGGTGCTGCCCAGTGTGATGCTTACCTCTTGGGCCTGGAGAGCTACATTAAGGATGAGCTGGTCTCTTATGAACTTCCCACAACACTGGATGAGCTCATTGAGCTAACAACGCGTTTGGATCGTCGTATCCAGGTCCGACAGGATGAGAGACAGCGAGAGTGGCGTAGCAGACGTCTTCCAGGCCAGCCTCAGCCCCCTTCAGCTCCCATGGCTGCAGCACAGGGACATGATCCTGAGCCCATGCAGGTCAGTAGAACCAGCCTTGCACCAGTGGAACGCCAGCGTCGCCGCCAGGGGAACCTTTGCCTGTATCGTGGTCAAGCTGGCCACTTTGTTGCCCGTTGTCCAGCAAAAAGCCTGGACCCACCAGTAGAGAGGGACGTACTGGTGAGTCAAACTACTGAACTGTTCCCTAGGAGGCGCCCCCTCTGCCAGGCTCGTCTTCTGCTGGCGAGGGGGTCACACACCCTGGCTACCTTCATAGACTCTGGGGCTGATGTCTCCCTTATTGATGATAATCTGGCAAGGCAGTTGGACATCGACCGGGTTCCACTTTCTCAGCCAGTTCCTGCCAGTGCCCTGGACGGTCATCTCTTGGGGACTGTCACCCATCAGACCATTCCAGTACAGATGCTCATCTCTGGGAACCATCATGAGACTATTCGTTTTCATATCCTGAGTTCACCTCGTGTTCCTCTCATCCTTGGATATCCCTGGCTCCGTCGCCATAACCCACATGTTGATTGGACGACAGGGTCCATCCTGGGGTGGAGCCATCGACCTTCTTCCTGGCACCAGCCCCCCTCGTGGCCGTCTTTACTCTCTATCTGCTCCTGAAAGAGAGGCTATGGAGACCTACATTAATGACTCCTTGGCTGCTGGAATCATCCGCCCGTCCTCTTCACCTGCTGGCGCAGGATTCTTCTTTGTGGTGAAGAAGGACACCACCTTGAGGCCATGCATAGACTATCGGGGCCTTAATGACATTACAGTGAAGAACCGGTATCCTCTCCCTCTCATCTCGTCAGCTTTCGAGCTCCTGGAAGGTGCCACGTTCTTCACCAAGCTGGATCTCCGTAACGCCTACCACCTGGTCCGTATCCGTGAAGGGGATGAATGGAAGACGGCCTTCAACACACCCACCGGGCATTATGAATACCTGGTCATGCCTTTTGGTTTAACCAATGCCCCGGCAGTATTCCAAGCCCTGGTCAATGATGTACTTCGTGACATGCTCAACAAACATGTATTTGTCTACCTGGACGATATCCTCATCTATTCTCGCACCAAGGATGACCATATCCACCACGTCCAGGCGGTCCTGCAACGGCTTCTGGAGAACTCCCTCTTTGTAAAGGCAGAAAAATGTGAGTTTCATGTTTCTTCTGTAGCCTTCCTGGGGTACATCATTGGCCAGGGAAGCATCGAGATGGACCCGGCCAAAGTCTCTGCCGTCACCGCCTGGCCCATCCCCGAGTCCCGGAAGCAGTTGCAGAGGTTCCTGGGCTTCGCCAACTTCTACAGACGCTTCATCCGAGGGTACAGCACGGTGGCAGCCCCTCTCACCGCGCTCACCTCCTCAAAGGTGCCCTTTTGCTGGACTACTGTAAGACAGTCAAATCCACATCCTGAAGTGTTTTCTCTAACAATGGAAGTTCTTCAAAGACAGGGGTTACAACTGTATCAATCTCACCTATTGTAATTAACTTACATGATTTACATGTCGCGGGAAAGGAACCCCCGAGGGCCAAAAGGTATCTCCTTGTGTTTGTTGGATTTGCATTCAGGGACTGTCTCTGCCTTTTGTTTAGAACTTTCCTTTGAAATGTTGTGAGTGTCAGTGTGAGAGGTATGAAGGTCTTGGTGATCTATTGTTGCTGTGGAAAATTACCCCTGATGACCAAAAGGTTCCCAAGTAGGAAGAGTTGATCTGATTTGAATCTTTTAAATATGCATTTTAGCAGTGTCTCTGTTCTGGGAGGATATTTAAGGGAAGGAACAAGAATCTGAAGTGGCTTCTTTCTTCTCTCTCCTTTTCTGGGACCCACTCTCTCTCTCTCTCTCTCTTTTTTTCACTCTCTCTCTCTCTCTCTTCTTTTTCTTTGACTTCTTGATTTTTTCTACCATCATTTTTACACAACCGGTCTGTTACATTTTTGCTGCATGTTTACTCTGGACATCGCAATAAACTGGTATGTTATCCATTCCCCTTCAATATTAACTTGTTGAGACTTTTGTTTCTATGTGGAGAGCAATCTGACATCAGATATTGATTTAGTCTTCAGTTATATGGTAAATTAATTTGAGTAATGCTTGTACTCTTTACCTCTGAGTTGAATAGAAAAGATTGAGTGTCATGTTTTTCTAACTATTGAGTTGGAAGATATAAACCTCTGAACATCTCAACCTAGATGTCTGGGCTGTTCTTCTATGTTAAGAAGGTCACTGAATGCTTTGTCTATATCTGCCATCACTGAACTAAAATAGGGATTAATCAGAATCCCAAAGACCTTAGTTATATGGTAAGTTTCACTGGACATTATTCAAACCCTTAACCTCTGAGTTGGTCAGATAAGATTGGGTATCATGTTCAATAACCTCTGAATACTCCAACCCAGACATCAGGCTATTCTTCCATGTTTAATGAACAAACTGAATAGTTTTGTTAATTTATAGAAGCCATCCCTGAACTGAAGACTAATGTCAGATCACGAGAAGTTTATTATTATTGAGTCTATATTCTTAATTGTTAATCAAGTCTTTCTCTCAATCAATGTATAAAAGTAAAGTTATTATTATCAAATGGAGTCAGATTAAATTAATTATTATGTATTTTACTTTGAAATCCTCACCTTGACACCGGAACGACGGAATACGTATTGGGGAGATATTACTATTTGTGTCTAGATATTTCCTCCCCTACACTACTGCTGCTGACGCTGCTTTCCAAGCCCTCAAGACTCGCTTCACCTCTGCCCCCATCCTCCGCATGCCAGACCCTGACAGACAGTATGTGGTGGAGGTCGACGCCTCGGACGTCGGGGTGGGGGCGATCCTCTCCCAGCGGTCGGTTGACGATCAAAAGCTCCACCCCTGCGCCTTCTTCTCTCGGCGGCTCTCCCCAGCTGAGATGAACTATGACATTGGTAACAGAGAGTTACTGGCGGTCAAACTGGCGTTGGAGGAGTGGCGTCATTGGCTGGAGGGGACCAAGCAGCCTTTTCTTGTCTGGACCGACCACAAGAACTTGGAGTACATCCGTTCGGCCCGGAGGTTGAACTCAAGGCAGGCTCGGTGGTCCTTGTTCCTCACTCGATTCAACTTCACTCTCCTACCGCCCAGGGACCCGTAACGTGAAGCCGGATGCCCTGTCCCGCCTGTTCCAGAAGGGGGAGGATGACGCGGCAGCCCCGGGTTCAGATACCATCCTTCAACCTGCCCACATGCTCGCTGCTTTGACCTGGGGAGTGGAGGAGAGAGTTAAGGCTGCCCTGGAGAACCAACCTGGGCCCAGTGCCTGTCCCCCCGACCGGCTCTTTGTCCCCGCTGCTCTGCGCTCGGAGGTTCTCCAGTGGGCCCATAGCACACACCTCACCTGCCATCCTGGGGTCCAACGTACGAAGGAGTTTCTGCAACGGAGGTACTGGTGGGCATCCCTGGATCAGGACACACGGGAATTTGTCAATGCTTGCCCTGTCTGTAGCCAGCATAAGACATCACACCAAGCTCCTGCTGGTCTCCTAAGACCCCTCCCAGTGCCTCACCGCCCTTGGTCCCACATCTCCTTGGACTTTGTTTCAGGCCTTCCACTCTCTCTGGGCCATACCACCATCCTGACCGTTGTGGACAGGTTCAGCAAGATGGCTCACTTTGTTCCCTTGACCAAGCTCCCCTCAGCTAAGGAGACTGCAGAACTAGTCCTTCAACACGTCTTTCGTCTCCATGGCCTTCCTGTCGATGTGGTGTCTGATCGAGGTCCTCAGTTCACATCTGTTTTTTGGAGGGAATTCTGCACACTCATCGGGGCTTCAGCCAGCCTGTCTTCCGGGTTTCACCCCCAGTCCAACGGCCAGACAGAGAAGAAGAACCAGCAGATGGAGGTAGCGCTTCGCTGCATAACCTCCAGCCATCCTTCGTCATGGTCGCAGCAGCTGTTATGGGTGGAATACGCCCATAACACCCTGATAAGCTCCTCCACCGGACTCTCTCCCTTCCAATGCGCTTATGGGTACCAGCCTCCTCTGTTTCCTGACCTAGAGAAAGATGTTTCCTGCCCCTCCGTCCAGGCCTTTGTACGTCGCTGTCGCCGCACCTGGGCCCGGGCCCGTACCATTCTCCTGAGGTCTGTGAGCCGCTACACATCAACTGCCAATCGCCGACGCAGTAGGGCTCCCACCTATCAAGTCGGCCAAAGGGTTTGGTTGTCAACCCAGGATCTCCCTCTATGTGTCGAATCCAAGAAACTGGCGCCCAAGTTTATTGGGCCCTTTGAAGTCCAAAGTGTTGTCAACCCAGCAGCAGTCCGGCTCAAGCTACCGCGTTCCATGAAGGTCCATCCCACATTCCATGTGTCCAAGGTCAAGCCAGTCCGGGAGAGTCCCTTGGTCCCTGCCATTCCTCCTCCACCACCTCCTCGTTTGCTGGATGGGGACCCCATCTACACCGTGCGGCGTCTTCTCCGTTCCCGGCGTCGTGGACGAGGTCTCCAATATTTGGTCGACTGGGAGGGGTACGGTCCAGAGGAGAGGCAGTGGGTTCCTGCCAGATTCATCCTTGATCCCCAACTCATTGCTGATTTCCATCGGCAACACCCGGACCAACCCACCAAGGCGTCTGTCTCCTCCAGGGACTCCCAACATGGTGTCCCCTCTGATCCTCTCCCCCCTGATCCTGTGCCCCCTTCTCCAGATGTGGACGGCTCCCTTTCTGTCTCAGGGGATTCCTCTTCTGACGAGGGTTCCCTCCCCCAGGCCCCCTCCTCCCGCCCGGCTGGACATGTGACGTGGTCCAGCTCTGAAGAGTTGTAGGGGTTCTCCCTTGTGCCCGGCTAGCTGTTTTTGTTTTGTTTTCTGTTTTTTTTGTTTTTGTTTTTTGGGACGTCAGGGGCCGTCCCTTGAGGGGGGGGTTCTGTCACAGTACTTTTCCATTCAGCATGCCAGCCACTCCCACCTCATCAGCCACTCCACTCACCTGTGCTCACAGCTGCTCTTCATCTGCAATCAGCTCAGTATATATGCTCCTGCTCCACACCCATTCTTTGCCAGATTGTTCTTTGTCCCCATGCAAGACCTTCCAGCGTTTCTCTGCCTGATCACCCGTTGTCGACCGAGCCTGTCCCTGACCCGATCCAGCTTGGATTTTCCTTGGTGTTCTGACCTGCCTGCTTCCGCTCTTGGTAATCCGCCTCCTGCCTTCTCGGTTCCGACCCCGTTTTTCCCTGACGTCCTGCCTCCCAGCAACCCGACCAGCCTTCAGTCCCCGACCTGCCTCGTCCGCCAGCTCCCCGGCAACCCGACCAGCCTTCTGCCCCCGACCACGTCGACAGCCTCTGCGTCTCTGGTGTCTGTCTGCCGGTTCCCTGGCCCTTGTTGGTTCGGGCCTGCTACTGATCCAACACCTACCCCCTCATTGCAATTTCTACTACGCTGTTTGTGCTGCATTTGGGTTCACACCACGCCCCGTTTCAGTATGTATATATATATATATATATATGTGCGTGTGTGTAACTTTAACTAACTTATCTATTTCTATCCATCTATCAAACTTACTATCTAGGGATGTATCTACTACTAACTCTCAAAAAACTAACGGACAACCAAGAGCAACAAAACCAACCTACTGCAATTCGTATATTTTAGTGTGTGTGTGTGTGTGTGTGTGTGTGTGTGTGTGTGTGTGTGTGTGTGTGTGTGTGTGTGTGGGGGGGTTAAAATGAGCACAGTGATGGTTCCGCAGCATAAAGTGTATCTTCAGTCGTCGATTGTATGTGTGGGAGTCCCTCAGGTTCAGCCCAGCTGATTTAGTGTTCGGTGAGAGGACCCTTGCGTCTGTTAAGGGGTAAGTGGCTTTCCGATGTTAAGCGAGTAGAGAATAATGTGTTAGATTACGTAATTTTTTTTCCATGAACGCTTGCATCGTGCTTGTGAAACTGCTCACCAAACTCTTGTCGCCAGCCAGTCTAAAATGAAGCGGCAGTTTGACAAGAAAGCTGTGGCTCGAGTTTTTGAGACAGGCGACCGAGTGTTGGTATTGTTGCCGTTACCCGGTTCCGGTTTGCAGGCTGGTTTTTCTGGTCCGTATGTCGTGGAGCGCAAACTTTCCGATACAGATTATGTAGTGCACACTCCTGATAGAAAACGATCATCCCGCGTCTGCCACGTCAAAATGTTGAAAAGTTACGCCCGGTTCACACAGGACGCGGAAGCGCCGCGAAGCGAAGTGCCGTGATGCGCCGCGCCGCGAAGCGCCGCAAATCGCCAAGCGCTTCCATTCAGCGCCCATGTTAATCAATCAGTGCGTTTACATGCAGAGCTTAATCGGACTAAGCAATCATTCGGTTTTCTTGTCCAATCGGAGTTCTCACCTTGGTCCCCGTATACATGCAGCTGAGAAATTCAAATTATTGATGGGTCCTCCTCCCAACACTAGGGGGTGGAGTGAGTCTTTTCAGCCGGTAAGCTGCTTTCGGTTGACATATTAAATCTATTATGATATGGAACGATAGTTCATAATGTACGTGTTACTTGCTTTGCAGATAAGGTGTACCCTATTTCTTGTGCTCCTGGTTATTTTAAAAGGCAGACAAGAACGTTGTTTGCTGTTGGAGGGCTACAACAACACTTCGATGCTACGCTTTGTGCCGTCGCTACGGACCCCAAACTCTCGTTCTTGTTGGATTCGGGTTCGGAGCAGACTGGTGGGAGAGTTTGTGTACAGGTTTTGCAAAGGAACGGTGTCTTCAGTTATACACACGCTCATTAAAGTGCCGACCGTGGAGGAAGCTCGTGCCGCTGCACGCCGTTTCCAGCAGAATAACAGCGAAATTACCCAAATAAAAACAAATCAGGAAAACATCTCTTTGCTGTGCTTTTATTTACAAAGTTAAAATTCTTCTAACTTACAAAAAATGTGAACGAAAAGGTAGAAATATAAATACGAAGGAATACGTATTTGTTCAGGGGTGCGCAAAGCCGGAGCTACCCTTTTTAAAAAGGTCTCCGTTGTGCGTTATTTTAATATGTCCATCTCTTTTAGAAGAGAAAGCATCGCCCCGGTCTCATCCTCTCTCCAAATGTCAACATTCTTATTCGCGTTTGCCAGGTTGTTTCGCGCCGTCTGTTTTGTTAGATGACGTAGTTGTGCGGTCATGAGTCGCGAGAGCGAGGCGTGGCGCATGCGCACTCGCATTGTCCAGTTAATAGTCCGATTAAGGCGTATACATGGCAGAGAAATTCGAATTCCAATCGCATTATCTGGGTGTCTCAATCGGAGTTCTCCGATTCCAATCGGAGTTCTCAAACTCCAATCATAATCGGAGTAAGGTGTTTACATGCACGTGAGTTCTCCGATCATAATCGGACTAAGGCAATAATTCGATTTTCTCTTGTGCCATGTAAAGGCACTGAATGTAGTGGTTCAGACCAGACGCGAACAGGCGCGCGGCTCGTGCCATTCATTTCAATGGAAGCGGAAGCGCCGCGCCAACGAATTTCGCGAGCGAGGCTCCAACTGGTTCACACCAGACGCGAAAAGCTCCGCGACAGTCGACAAGCGCTTCTGCTCAGCTGCACTCTTTTTTTCACTCCCACTTTTTCACTTCTTTTTTTTTCTTTAAAAAAAATTAAATAAAAAAAATCATTTTCGTCATCGCCCCCCCTCGCCCCGTAGCCAGCCCGCTCCATAGCTCACTTTTGTGCGTGTGTGTGTAAATAAATAGAAACACGCACTCAGGTGTCCATCTCAAGACAAAGACCTCTTTCATAATGATCATTGACCGGCATCTCTAGGATCAAACAGACGTATTTTGATCAAGTCTTCCTCTGTGTGTGTGTGTGTGTGTGTGTGTGTGTGTGTGTGTGTGTGTGTGTGTGTGTGTGTTTAATCTCTCTCGCACTCTGATACAATGTACTGACAAATATAACATACAAATATGATATATGATCGAATTTGTCATTGGGTTTTTATTTTGAAATTAGTTTATTTTGAAAATTCACCGGATTTTCTCGTTTTTATTGAGCGACTTCCTGTACTATTGACGAGGACCGCTCGCGGCTCGCGCACGAAATAGAGCAGACGCCGAAACAACAAATGCATGCCGCGAGCCGCGCAACCACCACATTGATTAACGTGGGCGCCGAATGGAAGCGCTCGGCGGCGCTTCGCTTCCACGTCCAGTGAACTGACGTTAAATGCATGGCGCGATCCGCGAGGGGAGCCGCGCGCCTGTTCGCGTCTGGTGTGAACTACTACATTGCTTAACATGGGTGCCGAATGGAAGTGCTCGGCACTTTGCGGCGCTTTGTGGCGCTTCCGCGTCCAGTGTGAACCGGGCGTTACGTCGCTAGGAAAAATGTGTCGCCTGAGCCTCCGCCCCCTCCGTGCCCATTGGCGGAGGGAGGGCTCATGAAAAAAAAAAAAAAAAAAAAAATCGGTGTTCCTTCGGCGCGCCTGGGAAACTCTGAAATTATGAATAACTTAAGCTTGTTTTTGTCCCATTTGCCTGCATCAGCCCGTCATGATATTGTTAAATTAATTGAGAGCCACCCACTATTGTTTTCTGACCACCCCCGCCATACGTCAGTTTTGCACCATGACATAGAAGTAGAGGGACATGCCACAAGTAAGCAGCACGCACACAGAGTCCATTCTGGGAAGTTAAGAAAGAAGCTTTGGCTCTCCTTCTGACAATGCCCATCTTGATGTTAATTTGGGGTCAGGTTTTTACAGACTATAATGCCCTCGTGGTCCTGGATAGGATGCGCAATCAAACCAGCCGTACATGCGGTGGTCTCTGCTCCTGCAAGACTTCAATCTCCAGATTTGCCACAGGAAGGGGGGTTGATAATGTGTTGGCAGATGCGTTATCACGTGTACATGTGGACTAGCTGCGGAATTCTTATTTCAGGGGAACTGAGGTTTTTCTTGTTTAGTTTTGTTTGTAGGTATGTTAATAGGGTTTAGTTCTTAAGAGAGGGGGTGTTATGACCCACAGGTGGGTCTAGGTGCCTCTATCTAAATAACTATTACCAATTTTAAACGTTTAGTTTTTTACTACTACACAAATGTAAAGTCAAACAACATACGCTTACAGAAACTCACACAACAAAATATAAATTAAAATGTGTAAAACAAAAAGAAAAAAAAAACTCAGCAATCAGATAACAGTTTTGTCCTTTAGTGAAGATTGACAATGAGAAAAACCAAGAGCCTCATCTTTGTGCGGCTGATCCTGTTTCTTCTCTCTGTAAATATCTGCCCTGTTTTGGAGAAGATTCTCTCTGAGGGGACTGATGTTGCTACAATGCACAGTCTCCATGCCATCACATGTGTAAGGCGTCGGTAAATTGAAGCCTGCAGTTTGCAGTTGCAGCTGTTGCACGACAAAACGGGTCAACCAACCCGACAAACGACCCGGGTGATAATCGGCTCCGATCGGCTTGCGATGGAATTGGGACACCCGGGACAACACCACCTTTTTTTTTACCTGCCGCACGGAATGACGTTGAGCGTAACGTACGCTAAATCATAATATCGCGCCAGTCAAGGTCATATCGCGGGCCTGTCCCGCTCACCAGATATCCAAGAAGGTTGGTGAGGGCTGAGCGGGCAAAACCTTTGGTGACTAAGTACCGAAGGGGTGAATTTTTTCTCGACCTTTTTGCGCCTGAGTAAAAAAAGGGGGCACAGGGACGCCTGTGCAGCTACAAGTAATAAGTCTAGACAGGGATGGGGAAGAACCAGAGCAAAGTGGCTGCTGCAGTTCCCCAGGGGGGACAAATTGTGGACGACATGCGGAAAAAATACGGTCCAGATTATCTTGATATGTTGGATGTTTGGGTTGAAAAGTATGGTTTCCCAGAGGGGGGATCACTGAGTATGGAGGAATTGAGAAACCTCCGGGATAAACTGAATATAGCCGAGGGAAAGGTTACAAAAAAGAAAAACCCAAACAGGTGGGAGATTCAAATCATCAAAGATCATGAAAGGTGTTTTTCATTCTGGAAACCTGAAGCAGAGGTCAGGGACAGGAAACAAGTAAAGAAACGTGTGAACAGCGCTGGGCGCTGGAGCACAGGGGTGACAGAGATAACGGCAGAGGGTGCACACACTCACACACACTCCCCAGAGGAGGGAGAAAAGGAGCCACTCACACACGAGCATTCAAATGCACCAAATCGTCTGTATCCTTCTCTTACAGGCCCGAGGGACCCTCTCCTGGACATGCCTGTCTTCCCTCCTCCCGCCTGCCCTCATCCAACGCTACCACCATACAACTCTGCGCACTCCAGCACCAACGCCGCAGCGTCGCCACGTTCATCAGGACTGCCGTCAACCAAACGGCCAGCCTCATCACTGCTTTCAGACAAGGGCTGCTCCCCCAGATCGCCAAAGCAGTTAACAGAAGCTGCTGCGTGGGGATTGAAGATGCCCGGCTGACAGAGGTCCGACGTCATGCAGTGCACGCTGAGAGGCTTCTGCAGGAGGCCAGCGATGCAGAGGACAAGAAGATAAAGCGTGCCTCCCTCACCATGATGAAGCACCTCAGTGACACGGCGAGACGGCCCTACAGGAACAACGACAACCGACGAAGGGCGACTAGCGGAGACAGAGGCGAAAAGGGGGCATGCCACATCTGCGGCCGAATGGGTCACTGGGCCAGAGAATGCCCTGACAAAGGGAGACACCGCGGGCAGAACCATGCCCACCGCAGCCAAGAGAGTGATCGCGAGGACCGGAAAAGAGGATCCAGAGGGGACCAGGACGTGTTTATGTAGCATAATTGTGGCAAAGCACTGTTCCTGCTTTTGTTGTGGTTTGTGGCGTGTGTGAGAGTGATCAGTGAGCAGGGTGCAGTTACCCACTTCTACCAGTGGAGGTCGTGTTCGCCCCGGGGAATAACGCTACAGAGGTCTCTCAAGTGGCTCGTGAGACCTATGTGGAGTGAACCGTCTTAGCGGACGTTAACGTGTGTTATCTGTTGTGCTTCCACAGGTGAGAAGGGGAAATGGTTGAAAATAAGAGCAAATGTATGTGTGGCTGTTTCGTAATTGAAGTCTGAGATCGAGGGTATGTGAGTTAAATTTACGTTTTGAATGTGTCTTCTCTGAGTGATTACCTAGCGAAGAGGAAACAACGGCTAGCCCGTTGCTAGGTTACCAGGAGGCGGGGTTGACGCTCGGTTACGTTAGTGTTCGTTTAACGTTATGGGATGTTTATTCAGTAGAAATGTGAATATTTAAACGTATACGAGTAAGATTGAATGTGGGAAACGACATGATTAATAAGTTCAAGTCGAAGTCGGGTATGGATCTGTGTTTTGAAATGTAAAAAGTAGATAACGCTCGAGAGGAAGTCTCTCAAGTGGCTCGTGAGACGTATGCGGAGCGAACCGTAGTAGCGGACGTTAACATGTGTGTTGTCTATTGTGCTTCCACAGAATACCAAAATAAAAGCTTCTAAAGAAACAAAGAAAAACAAAAATAAATGTGTCTTCGCAACATTACCATGCTACATTTACGTTTGACTATCTGCTTTAATATAAAACCAAAACAAATGTGTTTTATAATTGTCTTTATATAATCTACAAACGTATTTGTATGATCCAGGGAAAATTCCATGTTTGTTTGCGAAACTCATTGGAAGAATGAAGAAAATCTGTTTGATTGTTATTGTCATGAACATGAATCACAAAACATGTATATATATATATATATATATATATATATATATATATATATATATATGTATATATATATATATATATATATATATATATATATATATATATATATATATATATATATATATATATATTATTATTATTATTATTATTTTTCCATGTGTCACTTTAACAGAGACAACACCATCTGTAATTACTATGTTTGGTTGCATTTCCCTGGCAGGCAAAGATAGATGGAAGAGACATCCTTCTGGGTGGAAAATGGGACTGGCTTGTCTGTGGATGGTGGAGGCTCGCTGGGCTCATCAATCCGTCCATCCATTCACCTTGTTCGTCTCATCCTGACTGCAGCACGCCACTGTGGAGGCTTGACATAACACACATTAGATTAATAACAGAAAAGCAAAATGTGACTGATGGTGTATTATTTAGTGTGCTTCAGTTATATTTCTCATAATGACTGTTTTGCTGGCTTCAGACAATATATATAATTGTCCTGTCTTAGTTAAAAGCCCACTCACCACGACAAGATGCAGGCCAAGAGTGGGAACACAAACACAGACCAGAAACGAACAGGACAAATCCAGACAAGACTACAAAAAACACAAACACAAATAACACTAATATCACTTTGACCACTATCTTTTTTCACAAGAACTTTTATTTCTTTACAAATTGAACCTTAGATTGTGTCACAACAAACTAAATAAACCCTTGAAACAGCCAACAAAACATGAAATAACACTTCATCAATATTATAATGAGTATCCTCATAAATGATTTCAAGATAACTTTCAACACTTTCTTACAAAATTTTTTTTACGTCTGCCGTAACGATTTTCAAGTTTTTTTCATGTGAATATTTTAACATTGAACATGTTAACTGAACAGTCAATGTAAAATCCCTTCATTGTTGCTCTGACCTCTTCATCATTTGTGACCTCTTCATCATTGGTGATCTCTACATCATTTGTGAACTCTACATGTACATCAGACACAGTATGGCTGTCACATGGTTCCTGAATCACGAGAAAACTGTCTTCTTCAAAGATCTCTGACACCTCTTTACATTTTTTAGAATATGTGTGGTCAAAGATTTGATCAAAATCACGTGTGTGTGTGTGTGTGTGTGTGTGTGTGTGTGTGACTCACTTACCTTTTGTTTGGTAGCCATGCTCTTACCTGATTTGAAGAAACTAAAAATGGTTGGGACAGCTGTTGAAGTTAGGCACTTTCTCTCACCACGCAAAATGAAAGATTTCTCCTCAAAGTGAAGAGCACACAGCCTGGAGTTGTCATTGGGTGTCCAGTTTTTTCTTCTCACATTTTCCACCCATTTGTGCAACCTTTTTCTGTCCCCAAAAGGAAA
The DNA here is from genome assembly GCF_046127955.1 of Nelusetta ayraudi. Taxonomy (NCBI): domain Eukaryota; kingdom Metazoa; phylum Chordata; class Actinopteri; order Tetraodontiformes; family Monacanthidae; genus Nelusetta; species Nelusetta ayraudi. The sequence goes on from NW_027466079.1 coordinate 1,277,940, forward strand.
GCTGTAAAAAGCAAAACATTCCAAAAAATTTTTTGTGTAATTTTACTTAAAATTGGGTATGCAAACATATTTAACTCATTTAAGCTTGAACACAATGCAGACAGTTGTGCAGAAAGTTTAGTGTTAGCTAAAATATCGGGCACACAGACGTACTTATTATGTATACATTTCTTTCCATTGTAACAGGTCACTACAAGATCTGCAATCCATTACCTAGAATTGGTTTTCCTTAAACTGATGTACAGGATTACTAATCTGACTTTGATGGGCAAATTTGACAACAGAATACAATTATGAAGCACTAAAACACAGGACCACAAAACAATTAAATGCATGATGAAATAATGATATGCTTTGTTAAATGAAATAAAATGGCATTTTCAACTGCCCGGACCTGGGACCTTTCTGTGTGGAGTTTGCATGTTCTCCCTATGTCTGCGTGGGTTCTCTCTGGGTTCTCCGGCTTCCTCCCACACTCCAAAAACATGCACGTGAGGTCAATTGAACATTCTAAATTGTCCGTAGGTGTGCATGTGAGTGTGAATGGTTGTTTGTCTCTATGTGGCCCTGCGATGAACTGGCGACTTGTCCAGGGTGTCACCCTGCCTTCGCCCTAAGACAGCTGGGATAGGCTCCAGCAGACCCCCGTGACCCTGAATAGGAATAAGCGGGTATAGAAGATGAATGAATGAAATCTTTATTGAATGAATGACACATTTTATTTCACTCGTCGTTTATGTAATTATTATTTTTTGCTCCATAGCTTTCATGATTCAGCATTACATGTTAAGCGTGATGAATTGCATGAAAAGAGAGAGCACTCACTGATAAATTAACATGGTGTGCTGTTTAATTCCATGAGGACGATAAAATATTTGCAAATTTGTGTTAGCCACACACACACGGACGTACGTACGTAAAAACATCAGCGGCATAAAAGTTCCTTACAGTCATTTCATTAATCCTTCTTACCGAAATAACGTGGGTCCTTTGCACCCTTTGCCTGTTGATTGGGTGACACAGTTAATTGCAGCACAGGTCGGCATTTTCTCGAACACTGTAGAGAAGCCAAAAGTTGACCGGTCGACAGGTGCAAGAGAAAGGGAGGAACTTTCAAGATCGTTGAGTTTTTATTTTTTATTTTTTAGTTCTGATGAAATAAATAGACCAATCATTTCATTACTTTGTCTGCTTTCCAAAGAGAGTTGCTTCAAAGAATTATCATTTATTATTCAGTGGCACATTGCTCACTTGTTTAATACACAAATAATAGTATATTATTATAATAATACTATTTTATCAATATAATAATAATATTCATCATCATCATCATCATCATCATCATCATCATCATCATCAAAATTTCCAAACAACAATCGTCAGTTGTTCCGTAAAAAATACATTCATTTCCAGGTTGAATTTCGTACGGTTCATGACGGTCTCCACACTGACACAACTGCGCATGCTCTATTATCCCATCAATCCGGAAGTCAAAAAGTTTTTGGGAGCCATGCGCTGGGTGAGCAACTTCATTGAAAGGAATGGGACGCCATCTTGGACTCTGGGGGCTTGCCGCACTGTCACGCAGGTTGTGACGTGGAGGGCCGGCGACGCCGACAGGTATGATGTGAATGATTGACAGCTACCATTCATTCCCGTTAGCGAGAGGATTAAAAACAAACAGACACCATAATGGCATCAGAAAGGAGTTATCCCAGCGGTGCGGAAAAACGGAAGGAAAAGAAAACTGATCAAGAAAAACTTGCAAAGGGGAAAGGTAAGTTATTTGTTTATGTGGGCTGGAGAGGTGGAGGTGAAACGCTGTTGTCCCCCCCCCAAGTTTGTTTATTTGTCCTGCTAGCCAGCTAGCTAGCGTCGGATAAATGTTAGCTGGCTGGCTAATATTTGTTCGTCATGAATCAGCGTTTTTGTTTGTTTTATGAAAGTTGACCATGTCCTGTCAAGTTGGCCTATCCTGCCATGGGAATGAGTGATTGACTCCACACCCGTTTATTCACATTCTAACAGGGAGGGAGGGAGAGCATGTTGTAGTTGTTGTTGTAGTCAGTCCCCTGTTATTGTTCAGTGGAAGTTGTCTCTCACATATTTGACTCTTAATGTTATTTTAGCCTTAACTTAGGATGAATTTACTAAGCTTAGTTTGTATTTTGTAGGCCCTTAATTAGAAATGTGCTACTGTTTTATAATTCAAAGAAATATTTTATGGAAATACTTTATTTGGCATGGTGTTGACTATTTTAGACTATTGTGGCAGTGGGTCATTTATCTTAGTTTTATTACTTTAACTAGTACAGTGTGTAAAGAAATGCCAAAAACTCTTAAAAGTGACAGTTTTGTAATTGGGTAAAAGCTTTAAAGGGACACTGCAATCATAATGTTTAATTTAAAAACAAATACATTTTTAATTTTCCTATATTACTGCAACATCACTGTAATAATAAAATAGGAAAATGCGCTTCTGATCTGTTTTGCTTGATGATCTAATGAGCTTTGTCTCTGCAGGAGCAATTCTAAAATATGTTGGCGCTGCAGACATTGAGCCCGAGGGATCTCCTGAACATCCTGACCAGGAAGCTCCAGGACCAACACATTCCTCAGAACCTCCTTCTGTCCAGGTGAATAATGTGTGTTATTCTTAGTAGCTAAGCTGATAAGTGTGGGACGAAGCTAAGGCAATTAAGCATTATTTTGATTGTTGGTTTGCTTTTTAGTGTTGCACTTGTTGGTTTGTTGGATTTTCTTATTTAAAGTAAGCATTTTTTTTTATGAATACTCAATCTGTTGTATTTATTGACATATAGAGGATTCTTTTCCTAGTATTATAGTGTTTTGCTCGCGAGGTGTAATAGATTGTGGAATCTTAGTAGACCTTAGTAGACGCATGCTGCTGAGAGTGGCAGCAATCAGCTCCGATGACAGTGGTGCTTGTAAATAAGGCAAATGCGCCATCTAGTGGGATGCAGCATGTTTATTCGTGTTGGAGCAATGGCAAGTACTACTAACAAAACAAAAGATGCACAGGGTAAAAAAAATAATCATAAACTCAAGCCCAACAAAGATAACAGATGGGCATAACTGTACATAGTAATGATTACTAGTACTTCCAACATTTGTATATTTTACTTTCAACTCGAATTTGAACTATTCATCCCCTTTTTTCAGCAGCCATTAACACTAATAAATTAAATTAAATCAAAACAATAAATTAAAGCTGCAAGCAGCATTTGCGGGACTGAGCCGCTGTGGCCGACGCGATGCCCGATGACCCCCGATGACGCCTGACCCCTGTCGACGCCCGCAATTGACCCCCGTCCTCTACCGACGCCCGGTGACATCTGCTGAAAGAAGTCTATGCAAATGATGCAGATTTCTCACCTCCATTTTTTTTTTTTGGAGGATGCTGTCAAATGTAAAATATTGGCCTTGATGAGACAAACACGTAGGTATTTGAATGACGTCTGTAGCACTTTTCTAAAGGAAACTGCAGGCATTTGTGTGTTGACAAAGAGGGAGAAGAGGTCTAATCATCATATGCCTGTGTAAGCAAATGATGCATATTTCTGACCTGCATTTTTTTTTAAGTGGCTGTCAAATGTAAAATATAGGTCTTGATGAGACAAACACGTGGATGTTTGAATGATGTCTTTAGCACTTTTGTAAAGGAAACTGCAGCCATTTACAGTATAGTGTGTGTGTGTGTGTGTGGAAGCAGGGATGTGCGATACCACTATTTTTCCTTTCGATACGATACCAGGTGATACCAAGGCTAGTATCCCGATACCAATACAGATACCGATACTTTTAGACGTCCAACTTGTGTATATGAAAATGATGACTTTTACAACGAAAACTCGTGAATGTTATTATAAAAAATGTATTTTATACCTATGTATAAGAATTAAACAAGCTGCCAAATATCAGACTTTGTTTTAATTTTAATCAGAGAAATCAAATCAACAGGTCAACTGAAAATCTGAGCAAATCTCTCTCAAAAAAGAGAAAATAAGAACAGCTGCTCTCAATTCAATATAATTCTTTTTGGACTTTTTGGACAGAGTGGTCTTCAGGTTAGAACTTGACAGAATATGTCTGTCTCTTTGGGAGTCATCTATGAAAATTTTAAATATTCTTGATGTAAAAGGAAGTCTTTTTATGGGAAGTATAACTCACATACCACCACAAATAGACTAAATAGCAACTGTTTTACTTGAAATGTGCCATTTAAGTAATTTAATTATTATGCTTTTCCAACTTAAAAGTGACACTGAATTGTGTTAAGATGATGGCAGGAATGTGAGTTAAATTAACAAATACATATTGTGCTGGGAGGAAACATTTTTATCTAACTAAATAAATAAAATATGTTTTAATGAACATTCTGGTATTTTATGTAAATTTATCTTATCTATGTCTATATGCCTGTGATGGTGGGCACTGGGATGTATTTTCACTCCACCTGGATATTGCCTTTCTCTCTGCAGTGCTGGTTGGAAATTGCGCTAACGTTGACGGGGGGGGGGGGGGGGGGGGGAAGCACGCTATCGCTGTCGCGCTACGGTAACGTGTCGGCAAAGTTAACGTGCCAAGTTTCGTTGCGGGGGGGGGGGGACTGGACTCCAAGATGCTCCTGCTGATCACTGCTATGCTGGAGATGTGGGCTGTGATGTCTGCACTGGGAGGAAACTGAAGGCCCTCAAGTCCTGTCTGGTCTGTCGGGCCTCCTACTGTGACTCTCACCTCCAGCCTCATCGTGATGCTGCTCCCCTACAGAGACACAAGCTGGTGGAACCCAGCCAGCAGCTCCAGGAGAACATCTGCCCTCGTCATGATGAGGTGATGAAGATGTTCTGCCGCACTGATCAGAAGATCATCTGTGCTTTATGCTGTATGGATGAACATAAAGGTCATCAGACAGTGTCAGCAGCAGTACAGAGGCCTGGGAGGCAGAGAGAGCTGGAGGAGACCAGGCAGAAGATCCAGCAGAAGATCCAGCACACAGAGGAAGACCTGAAGGGGGTGGAGTCCATCAATGGCTCTGCTGATAAAGCAGTGAAGGACAGCGAGAAGATCCTCACCCAGATGATCCGTCTGCTGGAGAAAAGACGCTCTGAGGTGCAGCAGCAGGTCGGATCCACACAGGGGGCAGCAGTGAGTGGAGTCAAAGAGCTTGAGAAGAAGCTGGAGCAGGAGATGATGGAGCTGAAGAGGAGAGATGCTGAGCTGGAGAAGATCTCACACACACTGGACCACAGCCAGTTTCTCCACAGGTTCTCCTCACTGCCAGCACTCAGTCCGTCTCCAGACTCCTCCAGCCTGGAGATCCGTCCTCTGAGATACTTTGAGGACGTGGCAGCAGCTGTGACCAAGCTGAGAGATGAAATACAGCAAGTTCTGCACAGTGCACAAACGTCTGTTATTATCTGAGGAGAACAGAAAAGTGACATTCATGGAGGAAGTTCAGTCTTATTGTGATCATCCAGACAGATTCACTGACAAGAAGCAGGTCCTGAGTAGAGAAGGTGTGACTGGACGATGTTACTGGGAGGTTGAGTGGAGAAGGGGGAGGGACTTCTGTGGTTTATTTTAGGGGGTTGGTGTAGCAGTGGCCTACAGGAACATCGGCAGAGCAGGAAGGTCAGAGGAAAGTAGATTTGGATTCAATTGCTGTGTCTTAATTCAGGTTCTGCATCCTTGAAGTGCGCATTTTGAAAGGAAGTTGCGTCATCGCACTGCGCGAAGGCTTGTCCCAATTCCCGAGGGTGTTTAGGACGCTCAAAATGCGCACTCGTAAATACGCACTCGTTTTAGCCGATTCCAAGGATACACCGCTACTATCCTTTGCGTACTTGGGTATCCCATGATGCTTTGCGTGCTGCTGCAAACCATCGTGGGATCCTGGGAAGTCAGCTGAAATTAGCGGCATGTACTGGTTAAGGCACGACATATAAATCTAAATATTGACGTTTCACATAAAGTATCTAGTTTTTAACGTAGGATTTTATTTATTTGAACATTCAACGGCATCGTTAGATGGCGAACCAATGGTTAGCGTGATACTATAAAAACGTCACTTCCGGGGTTGGCCAGCAGGAGGGAACGGCGGTGACGAAACAAGGAAATACGCCGAAGGCTAGACCGCCCCGAGTGGTTACCGGGGAGGCGGGGTTTGGTCCGTCCTTCTAGGCTGGGAACTCTAAGAACGCTTCTTTCAGACGGAGGACACTCGGTCTCAAGGGTGCAGAACCTGAATTGAGACACAGCAAATGACAAATCCTGGAGTTTATATTGTTACCCAGGTGAATATTGGTTTCGTCACAACAACATCAGTACTCGTGTCTCAGGTCCTCGGTCCTCCAGAGTGGGAGTGTACCTGGACCACAGAGCAGGTCTTCTGTCCTTCTACAGCGTCTCTGGAACCATGGAGCTCCTCCACAGAGTCCAGACCTCCTTCACTCAGCCGCTACATGTTGGACTTTATGTTCCTTCAGGTTCTTCAGCTGAGTTGATGAAAGTGTGACTGAAGTCGTCAGAGAGACTCTGAGCTGAATTCTCACCTTTGATTCTTCTTCTGTCTTCACGTTTGTTACCCAGTGTCTCCGGCTGTCAATCACAGGGTGGGCGGGGCCTGTACGCCACTTCCTGTTGGTGCTCCTGGTGACTGTTGTCCACCTGCTGGATGTTTGTTCCCTCTAAGCTGCTTGCTTGCGCAATCGCGCACTACTTTCACATTCTCAGCGCACAAGGAAATCTATGTAGCACATAAAATAAAATTCAACAGAAACGTATTAATTAATAATTTTAGAGCTTTTATTAGGCGGCGCACCGCTACGCCTTCGGAATGATGTTTTTTTTTCTTCCAGCTGCACCGTATGAGTCCAAAAGGCAGAGAAAGTTTCCAGGCTGCAGCACCGCGCTGACATAGATTGCGTAACAAAGTGAAGAGGTGCCACTCCGCTCTATTTTCACTGGCTAACTGCAGCACACTGGCTTAACTTGTCTATTCAGAGAAGAGCTATCACTTCGGCTTATTTTTCAATCTATCACGCGCATGCCACTGCACATTGACGCAACATGACCCTCAGCCAGGCCAAAGCAGGACTCTTCCTATGGTTAAAGCAGGACTCTCACATATAACACACTACACATCTCATCAACAACAAGATTTTGCTCTTTTTCATTTGAAGTGGGCCAAATCACTTCTATTCAAAGTAAACTCATGAAAATTGCTGCTGGAATTTGATTCTTTTAATAAGCCATGTAACTTGCTATGATCCAAGGTTTTGAACAGGTGTGATACTGGTGTGTGGCCACAGCGTGCACATCTGATGTTGCCCACAGTGGTCCTCAGTGTGCTCAAGGAGCTTGTCTGGATGCCCAGACACATGGAAAATTAGAGGGAGCATTGATCATAACACCCATGATCATGTGAATTCATATATAGGGATTATATAATTCTATAATATGTTATATATTATGTTGCCTGACAGCGCCACCTGGGGAGTTGCACCCCAGGAAATAGACTATAATAAAAATTCCTCGGGCTACACAGGTTCGTTACGCTTTGAGATTTGAGAGGATGAGACGGACTTCCAAAGAAACAGCTTTATTCAATCACAATTTAAAATAGTTGACTCTTTTTTAAACACACCAAGGAAAATCTTTTTTTAAAAAACAATAAGACCAGGTTTAGCTGCCTGAGTGAGTGTCAAAAAAAATAAGTACTATACCAAAAAGATTGTTCAACATCATAAGAAAATAAGGGGAGCAGGGCTGGACGTAGCCGAGCGGAAAGGCTAAAGAAAAAACAAAGAAAAACTGAAAAAAGGGAATAAACAAAGCGAAGGGAATCACTACAAAGCAAAATTTCCCTCGTGCTGTGCAAAATAAAGCAAAGTGAAGGGGAACCACCGACGCAGTCTGCCGCACGCTACGCCAACTCCTGTCCAAAAGAAAAGAGAACACAATGAATACACTAATACATTGAGACACTCAGGCAAGCGTTAAACAGTTCAAACAAAAGAAAATTTGTCTTTAGTCTTCACACACACACAAAACAAAAGGTAACGATCACTGGGGAACAAAATAGTAATGAACTAAAAAGGAAATCAAACTACTCAATAGAAAACCCAAAGTTTCACCAAAATTTTACCAAGAAAACAAAAGCAACCAAAGAAAGTGGTGACGCCAACAACAAAAACAGACAAACTCAGTTGTCTACACCAAATAAACCACAACCAAAGGAGGGGGCGGTGGGGGGTTTAAACATTCAGCAATGAATGCCCATTGCCCACCTCTGGGATTGCGAGCCGAAATGCCAAGAACTGCGGAGGACAGAGTTCTCAGCGTGGACACTGGGGTTGCCGGGGCGACGGAGTGGAGACAAAGTCAAGTGCGTCCCGTCTCAGTTCATTACGGGACAGCTTTTTTAGTTGCCAAATACGGGACAATCGCGTATTTGAGCACGGAAACGACGCAAAGTCACAAACACAAATACAAGTTTACAACGGTACAAAAAGAGGATCGTGGTGCAAACGCAAAAAAAACAAAACAAAAAAACAACACGCTGTAGGACATAAAAACATTCACTTCATCAGAGGAGCGATGCAAAGCAAGAAAACACATGCAAAAGAAAAAACGCTGCATAACGCATTCCCTACACCGGAAGTAGAGTTGCTCCACGAGGAGCGCTCCCCTACAGCGAAGAACAGTCCCGACACTTCCAGTGAGAGTCGCCGCCTCCTACAGTTTCAACACCGGGACATCTCGCGGGGGTGGAGGACCTCCACCTGAATGTGGAAGTGGGTGTGTTTCCACAAAATATGTGTCTTCATGGTATTTAGCTTTTTAATGAAAGGACTCTTAAAACACTGACAAATAAATGCAATATAGCTATTTTATCACTTACTGTAAATGTACAGGTAGGAGACATTTCCTGCTTGGCATTGCTGCCTGTCGCACTTCTTTCGGTGCCCACGGGTCAGCTGCAGGGTCATCAACCATGAACTACCATTCATTGACGTTTCGCCCCTTGTGGCGGGACAGTGACAGGGACGTATGCCTCGTTGATTCTGTGGTTGTTGATGGGGTGAGGCGTTTTTTCCCCAACTCCTGTCCTTGTTTCGTTCTTTCTTTTATACAGTCAGGCAATCTTTGTAGATACACTACTTTTATTGTATGGCCGCTAGTTATAACAGTGCTCATCAGGTAAAACACCCGGAAGCCAACGTCATCAACTCGCACTAGATGTCTCTGCATATTGCATGGAACTTGGCTGCCATCTAGTGGTTAACTTTCGTAACATCTCCTTTAACATATGGAAAGAAAGCAGTTGAAAATGGACAATAGTGACCGGATGAGAGTTACGTGGCCAGCAACAACAATAGCTGGCTACAGGTTAAACAGAAATGACTAGTTCACTCTCCTAAACATTAGGAAAAAAATGAACAGTCCACATGAACAAAGTGGCACAGAAATAAACAAGAGATGACATTCCTTCTTCAGAAAGTTTAAACAACAAAGTCTTTGCGGTACCTCTCAGGAGGTTTTATGTTGGATCTGGTTCTGGTCTGCTTGAGGCCTAAATGTCCAGATTGGGGGACACTTGGCACATCAGTCAACACTGGAGCCCGTTCTAGTTCTGAAGCCCCTTCCCTCCTGTCACCAACTATGTGCTCGAGTCTGCTGTGTGTTTGACTGTTGTCCCAGTCATCTTCCACCAGGGGACTATCAGATTGCATGATGAGAGTTTCATCCACCGGTCGAATGTGCCTCCTGTTGCGCCTGTATACCTTGTCCTGTACAACCACTTCATATGACCTGTCACGCAATTGGTTGGTGCAAATCCCTAGTGACCAGGAGCGAGAGGGCCCATTTGGTTGTAGGAAGACCCGAACTGTGTCGCCTTGCATTATCATGGGCTTCTCGTGAGCATGTTGGTCATATCACCACTTCGATGCAGTGACCCGTGCCAGCTTATGAGGAAGTACCCCCTGTATCACAGCCGGCTTCAGCAGAGGTGGATGAGAGGGTAACAATGTGTGTGTGCGTCTGGACTGGAGTCGCTGAACAGGAGAGCTATTGAGTCCCTCTGTGGAAGTGTTCCTCCGTGCCAGTACGGCCCTCCATCTGTCATCACCAGCATGCACTGCCTTTCTCAGCAGGGTCTTGGCAATTTTGACAGCCGACTCAGCTTTACCATTACTCTGGCTGTGGTATGGTGAGGATGTGAGGTGTTTGAAGTCCCATACTGTTGAAAAAGTTTGAAAGTCCATGCTGGAGAACGGTTGTCCGTTGTCTGTGATGACAATATTTGGTATTCCATGCCGGCTAAACTGACGCTTGCAGCATTCAATGACAGTGGAAGCCGTTGTGTCTAGTGATGTCCAAACGAGGCTTCATGAGGCTTTGAACCCTTTTGGACTATTGTGTTGAAAATTGGTTCATTACTCGAAGCTTCATTCATTAAGAACGTGGGGGTCATCTGCTGGTGCACTGGTTGTACTGCAGCCATGCAAAAGGTTAATGACCATAGCAAGTGTGCGCCTTGAGATTTTCTGTATTTGTACACTTTTATTATTTATTTATTCAAACGTTGGTAACTTTTACTTTGTTTTATGACTCTGTGTTTTCGTATGTCCTTTTATGTATGTTGGCTACTGAACACAAATTTCCCCCTCTGGGGGATTAATAAAGCATCTATTTCTAGATAAAACTGAAACGAACTTCATTTCATGTGTTGCTGTTCCTTCTTGCTCCGCCCTACCAATATATCAAGGTTACCTTGATATATTGTTCATGTTAAACGAAATTTGTTCCTCTGTCTAACATTAAATAAATAATTAATAATAAATAAATAATAAACCATTGCCAAAATCATTGCTGAAAATGTTAGGGTCAGAAATAATAGTAGTAAAGAGGTAAAGTTCATGTGAATATGCAAATAAAAAGAAGAAATTGATTCATAATATATATATGTGTATATATATATATACACACATTTGTATATATATGTATATATATATATATATATATAGTTGTTATCTTGCGTTGTTATCTCATAGTTTTCCCATTGTGCTCTAAAGAATGTCCAGTTGTTATATACGTCGCCCTTCATGTCCATTGCGTCTGGTACAGGAATCGAAAAACCCATGGTACGTCAGGTATTAGCTTAGCAGTTTAGCTCCATTGAAAAAACGTCCAGCCTTTATAGCGCCTTGTTGTTCTGTCTTCAGCCGCGGCATTAAGTTTCCGCTTCTTTTATACAGTCAGGCAATCTTTGTAGATACGCTACTTTTATTGTATGGCCGCTAGTTATAACCATAGATATATACAGAAGGCTAGATGTCTCACGGCGCAGAATCCAACGTCCGCACTGGCCGCCATCTTTCCACAGTCAGGCAGTCACTGTCTGATGTAGTGAATGTGAGGGAACGTGAGTGATCTGAACAAACATTAACACTCTGATCTCGCTGAAAACATGACGGCTTTGCACACGGTTTGCTTTCTTACAAACGTTCATAACGTAGCAATAATTCTGGATGGTTGAACATGTTGAGAGTGCAGCTTTCTATGAGAAAAAAAACACAACGGTGCTATGGCAGCTGCACAGGTTAATACGACGGAGACCACTAAGATTTTCATTTCTTAAGTTAAGTTTAGCCAACAGCTATTTCAGGACAAACTAGTATTTTGTTCACATACAATATTTGTGGTGTCGGTTGTAGTTATTCGCTGAGGTGCGTTTCCTATAACGTTGCTGCTGCATGAACGCAGTCTCATCAGTTCATGCAGCAGAGACACGGTGATCAATGAACTAGAGCTGCTGATATCTCATCCCCCACCTGTTTGATTCAGAGTCGAACGGTGACAACCTGAGATTACAGTCCGTCTTTTTTCTTGTTGTGATAAAAGGGATTAGGATTGGTAGGTGTAAATAAAACAAGCAATTTGACATATGGAGAGACAGAATCGCTTTTTTTCTATATCATTTAACTTAATTCGCAAATGATTTACAATTGGATTGCTTTGCTACAGCATCATGCATTATGGTTTCTACAGGAAATCGGTGACTGAAAAAATGCCGAACTTCTGTGCCGCTTATGGATGCAGCAATCGTCGCTGTCCACAAACAAAAGCTTGTAGGATCACATTTCATCCGTAAGATATTGTTGGAGCTGTTCGATTAATGTTACGAGTTAATGTTTAGTGCTGGTTTGTTTAGTTTAGCGTTTAGCATATATGTTTTTATTAAATACGGGTGTGTGCGTGTGTTTGCTATTTTCACATGAAAGCCTATGGTTATAAATCATTAATAAGTATGCAGTATCATAACTATGCTTATAACCTTTATAACAAACCAAACCGCTCGAAATTCGGTTGAAAATAGAGCAATTTAGGGCTATTTAAAAGAACATGCACAATAAGAATACATAGTTATGAGTGAGAGGGGCGGAGCGAGGTGACTGTGGCAAGATGGCCGCCAGTGCGGACGTTCGATTCCATTGGCCAGCAGTGCGGATAAGACATCTCGCCTTCTGTATATATCTATGGTTATAACAGTGCTCATCAGGTAAAACAACCGGAAGCCAACGTCATCAACTCGCACTCGATGTCTCTGCATATTGCATGGAACTTGGCTGCCATCTAGTGGTTAACTCTCGTAACACTGTCCATTATGAGACATTTCGTCATCTACTCAAATCTTACAATAAAACTGTCAAACAGGCAAGAATAACCCATTTCTCCAAACCTCATCACAAACAATAGCAAAAACCCTTGATTTATTTTCTCTACCTTCAATCTTTTAACCAATACAAATTTTAATCAGGACGTACAGACACCAACAGATTTCTCATTATGATTATTCTCCCTTTTATACTTTTAGTGCCAGTGTTTCCTCATGGGGGGCCCTCCATGGTGGGAGCTACGCCTGGTCTGCCCATAGGGGCGCTGCAGGCCATGATGCCCCCTTGTATGGACGGCTCCCCATAGTGGCCTTTCCTCATCAGATTCTTCAGTGCCAAGCCGTTTTATCTAATGTCTGTGTGAATATGGGGGTGGGCGTTTGTCTGTGTGCGTTGGTGGGGAGGGGTGGGTCCGTATGGGGTGGGGGGAGGGGCAGTGGAGCTTTTTATTTTTTCTCATTGTTATTATTATGATTGTTGTTCTTCTTCTTATTATTATTATTATTATTACCTTTCTTTGTTTTGTTTTGTTTTATTTTGTTAAGCACTGTGGGTTGCACATGTTGTGTATGAGCAGTGCTATATAAATAAAGTTTATTGTTATTATTATTATTTTCGAAACATGAAGACACATCAAAGAGTAACATGAGGTTGTTGTTGTGACACTGGACGGTAGAGAGTCTGAATCCCCGTCCCAGGCGCAAATCCTCATGGAGGCTTCTGAGGAGGTCAAAGATGGCCAATCCGTCAATCCCAGCTCCATAACGGGGGTCTATGGAAGGAAGCCGTGAGCATTGCGCACTGATCCAGGATAGCTTTCACCTGGCTTGATGGATCCGTGTCTTCTCATCCTGGATGGCTTTTAGTGCGACCCATGAAGCCTGGACACACGTGTTGTGGATTGGTTGAACGCTGAAGGCTTAGTGACTCATCTTGGATGACACAATCCTACTTTGGTGCAAGGGGGCCCAGACAGCAACATCATCAAGAGCCAGTAATGGACTCCACAGTGCAGCACTCATTCGCTCGCCCTCCCGCTCCCATTTTATTCTGTAGTGTCAGATTCTGAAGTCGATTTCACTTTGATTTTCAGAGTGATGACACCCTGGAAAAACTCTCCATCATTATAAACTCTCCATCATTTATTCTCTATTCAGGTTGGAGGGGTGCAGTTTGTCAGAGCTCAGCTGTGATTGGCTGCTCTCAGCTCTGAAGTCCAACCCCTCCCACCTCAGAGAGCTGCACCTGAGTTGGAACCAGCTGCAGGATTCATCAGTGAAGGAACTGAGTGGTTTTCTGCTGAGTCCAGACTGTAAACTGTAAACTCTGAGGTCAGTACTGGTTTGGAACCAGTGGATGATGGTTTCAGCACCAAACACAGTTCATCACACATGTTGAATAAACATTGAACTGAAGGTTGATTCATATCAAAATGACATCCAGAATATGAAAACTTCATTCTGTTCATGTTTGAAGTAAAAAAAAAAAAAAAAAAAAAGGAAAAGGAAAAGGAAAAACAGGTCATCAGTGGTCATGTGACCAAACATCATTTCAACACACATTAGTTTTGGACTGAGGATTTATTTTCAAGGTGACATTTTCTGTAGTGTCAGATTCTGAAGTCAACATTTCACTTTGATTTTCAGAGTGATGACACCCTGGAAAAACTCTCCATCATTATAAACTCTCCATCATTTATTCTCTATTCAGGTTGATTGACTGCAGTTTGTCAGAGCTCAGCTGTGATTGGCTGCTCTCAGCTCTGAAGTCCAACCCCTCCCACCTCAGAGAGCTGGACCTGAGTAGGAACCAGCTGAAGGAATCCTCAGTGAAGCCACTGATGGATCTTGTCTACAGCAGTGACCATCAACTGGAGAGTGTGAGGTTAGTACTGGTTTGGAACCATTGGATGATGGTTCCAGCACCAAAGCCAGTTGATCCCACAGCAGAGGTCCAGTGTTCCCAGTCACAGTGTGAGAGGAGGATGGTGACGTCCAGCTGCTCCTCATTCATCCAAAATCTGCTGCCAAACTGCTTCTTCTCTCAGTTCACCACTCAATTATTGATCAGTTCATCTTCATCAGGCCTCAGTATCAGTCCAACGCTCCATGGTCACATGACCTTCTGATGTTCCACACTTGACATGTGACTGAGAGTCCGCTTCTTCTCACCAGTCACTCCATCATCTCCATCAACTCTGTGATGATGCGTTCAAGGACCGTGAGTCCTGACTCCTGCTGTCTCTTCTTATCTTTGCAGGTGGTGGTGAGGAGAGTGAAGAGGAGAGCTCCATCTACTGGTGGCTGACAGAACTACAACCAATGGAGCCAAACAGCAAGCTGCACGCACCAACACTGTGTGGGCGTGTCACGACCTTTGACCCCAGTGCAGCCTGGTGGCTGGCGGACTGCTTCTCCCTACAAGCTGCTGTGGTTACTGGGAGAGACGTCCCAGAAGCCACTGGTGGAGCTGAATCCTCAGTGGAAGAAGCAGGACTTGGAGCAGCTGCTCAGTGAAGGCAGCAGCAACACAACCACTGCTTCTGCTCTCATCATCCACGGCTGGAACATCTCAGCATGAAGGTTCCACACATCAACAACACACTGCTCTGCTCTCACTTCAGACTTCTATAACATCTTCATTTTGGAGGTGAAAAATACTTTTCAAGAGACTTTATTTCTGCTTCATGATCTTAAATAAGGAAATCATGTGGAAAAGATAAAGTGATTCACAACACCTGTGATGGGAACTCAAGTCATTATTGAATCATAAGTAAGACAAAAGAAGTTTCCCTCAAAATAATTCATGGTTTTGATGCTTGCCAGATGTTTGTGTGGAGATTTCAGAAGGACGTCAATGAATCAGAAGGAAACCAGATCATTTATTTTATGTGATTATGTTATAACATCCTAACTTTGTTACTAGCTCAAACATTATATTTCAATGATTCAATATTCTGACAATAAAAGCCATCACAACCTCTGACCTGTGTGACCTTGACCTCAACTGTTTCATTTCTGCTGCTTTAACACTTTGATTATATATCTCCTGAAGTCCTGCCATGGGGATTCTCTGTATCTGAATAACTTGTGTACTCAAACCTTCTGTAGGCCATACCCACTTCTCCACTCGGTCTCAACATAAACCACATGAATCAATGAAAATAAATCTCACTTTTACAAACAAATCCAATTCAGTTCAAATATAATTTAAATAAAATAAATGATACATTATAATTAATCACCAACAGATAAATCAATGCTGGATATGAGGTGGTTTGCCCTCTCTGGGTCGGTGGGGAGGCCCTGCCTCAGGGGGAGGAGTTCCAGCATCTCGGGGTCTTGTTTGGGACGCCTCCCTGGGGAGGTGTTCCAGGCATGTCCCACCAGGAGGAGACCCTGCTGGAGGGACCAGGTCTCTGGGCTGGACTGGGAAGCCTTGGGGTCCCACTGGAGGAGCTGGAGGAGGTGACTGGGTCCAGGGAAGTCTGGGGGTCTCTGCTGAGGCTGCTGCCCCCGAGACCTGACTCCGGATACGGCAGTAGAAGATGGATGGATGGATGGATGGATGGATGGATGGATGGATGGATGGATGGATGGATGCCAGGTGATAGAACATTTCATAAAAACAGACTCTGCATTATAACTTCTATTACACTAAAAATAACTCACTCCAATATAACTGCACTCGTCCTTCTCTCACATTACATTGGATCACAATGACCAAACAACACAACAAAGACAATGATCCAACTGTACTGCCACGTCCAGACTCAGTGTAGGTCTGTAGGCCTCTTGGACCTTCATGTGAACCACTGCGTGTTGACTGGAGGTGAAACATGGCTGACTGCTGTCCTCCTACCTGGACAATGCAATCTCACTTTCAATCTCACAGCCACTAAAAAACCTGATTGTGATTGAGAGGTCCTCAGCAGCCAATCACTGTTGGGAGTCCAGCCTTCAAACACTCCTCCTGAATCCAGACTCACATCTGTGAGCATCTGGAACTTTGGCCCTGATCCTCCACACCACACAACTTGGGATGACAGCGCCACCTACCTGGATCCTTTCAGCAGCCAGTCCATGTTCTGACCCGTTTCCACTGTGGCCTGTTGGCTCATCTGGACCGGAGTCTGGATCATCAGTGTCCAGGTTCATGGAATCTGTCAGAGTGCCGCCGTCCTGTGATGTAATGATAGAGAATCACTCTATTTATACTAATGTGCAGAACCACTAGAGTGTCATCTCTTCACTGCTGTCAGCAACAAGCATTTGGTGTCACACTGGTGTACAACACTTATGGGCTAATTAATAAGAAATGACATATTTATGAATCACCCGCAATGCCCAGATTGTTGCTGCTTATCTGCTGATATGAGCCGTCAACTGTTGCAATATAGAACCACGGGCAGGAAATTACAATTAGTGTAGAGTGTATTATAATTTAAAAGTTTACTAACGGTAGTTCTTTAAAGAATTTAGCAGGGATGGAACAGGCTAACGTGACGACGTCACTTGTAAAACGGTAGGAGCTCAACCTGCTGTCACGGTGAAAACTCTGTGTTACGTCCCGTCTAGGGGGACCGAGACGCAACGTGTGGGACACCTTCCCCCACTCCCAAGCCTCATTAATTTTTCACGGCAGTTGGCGGTTTTCAACAAAAACATTTATGAATCAGTAAATGAAATAAACAAAACAACTTAACCGGTGGGCAGCAAAGGCTTCAGGGTGGGCCCAGGCCAAAATAATAAACCAAACTCCAACTAGCTCACCTTAAGAACTAACTAAAGAAAGAAAGAGAAGCCAAATACAGAAAGGCTAACCTCCCTACATACTTAATAAACAGGAGAAAAGAGGGGACAAAGAAAATGGCAGCCCACCCCTTTTTTTTTATTAACCTCTTTCAATGAACTCCAAAACATACATGGTCAAAATCCATATTATTATTGTTGTTTTTTTTTTGTTAATGCTCATACAAAACAAAAAAAGTGGAGGGAGAGTCGTCTGAATTGGGTTCAGTGAGGGTCACATCCACTTGTAGCGCATTATTTCCAGCAAGCTTCTCCTGTTATGACTTTTCCGTTCACTCACTCAACCGTGATTGGTGTGGTGGAGTGACGAGCACACAGCACGTGACCTCTACGATGAGCTTCCTCCCACGGAAATGCCTTAGGAGGACACGGATTAAATAGTATGGCTTGTCCACCAGAAGGCTGTGTTATGGTGTACGTAATATAAAACTACGGCCCAGTTCTGCTTGTATTGCATTGTATTGGTTGGTGTTCCTGAAGTTTCATTTTTCGTCCCTTTTTATTTTTTACATCCATGTTTGTGATGAAATAGTACTGTGAATCGCTAGCTCGCATTGCATGCTGGGAAACAGCGTCACTCAAGGAAGTTTTGGCTTCGCTGACACGGTCCTGGAGGGAAGTGGGTTTTAGTGGACTGGAACGGGATGACTGTGTTTAATCAAGCAGTACAAACCTGATTAATTGTCTTAATACTTCACTTCGAATGGCCATATTGTTTCGGATTAGAATTAGATGACAACTTCTTCACAATATTTGCAACTATTCAATTTGACCAGCAGGTGTCAGTAGAAGACGAAATTTCATGTTGACTATTTCCGAATGGAAGTGCTCTCTTGACGGATGGTGTAAAAGGAAAATGGCCAGCTGCAGCAGAAAAGTGGACCCATACATATATATATATATATATACATATATATATATATATGCAATTCATATTTTAACGGTTTATATAGACCCCTCAGGCTCCATTCAAAATGGGGGTCATTGTAGGAGAGTTGCAGTCAACTGAGATTTGGAGAGAGTTTGGATTACTAGATTTTTGATAGCGTTTATAGTTTGGAGTGTTTGAGACTAGATAGCGTTTAGTTTGGAGATATTTTTGAGAGCTTAGGGAGAGAGTGAGGAGAGGAGAGGTGATAGGATGGAGCCCCCTGTCCTGTACATCAATGTCCATGCTACACAAGCATCTATGCCAGGGGTGCCCATTACGTCCATCGCGATCTACTGGTCAATTGCGAAGGGAGTTTGGGTCTATCGCATGGAGAGAGAGAGGGAGAGAGAGAGTGAGTGTGAGAGAGAGAGAGAGAGAGAGATCCGCGTCAATTACAGCAGGTAGAATCGTTCAGGCAGGATTAGAAAACACGGTGGATCTGGTTGATTTTGATCATAATGTACGATGTGCTGGATTTTGTTCTTATATGTGCTGTGCTTTACAGTGAAACGTAAATGTGACGTATCGGCTTCGGCACCATTCAGATCAAATAAAGACCAGACAGGGACAGGAAAAAGAGTTTCGCTGTTGTTTTACACGCAAAACTACCGGGGTTGTCGCTTGAGCTTGCAATCCTGGCGTAAACTGATGGAGACGCCTCGCTCGGAAAATGCGCTTCAAAGTGCGCACGCACTGCAGACGCGCCGGAGATCCTGGGAGATGCTGCTGGCAAAACGTCTGCGTCACACACACACGCACACCAATTATCCCTAACCTATGCGCTGGAAAACACAAAAATATACAGCAAAACATCTTAACTTAAACACACTTTTATTGATAAAATCAAACATAGGCAGATATAACCTTAACAATTTTAAACCATGAGTTTTCTGTGCAATGATGAGCATAAATGCACATGGGAACATGTTGACCCATTTAATCCTTTCTTTCTTTATCATTGGACTACAAATATATTGCTGAATGACTTTTCCTGTTTTATAGTAGGTGGATCTTTTTGACTTGCTCATTTTAAAAGTAGCTTGCATGTTGAAAAGGTGTGAGCACCCCTGATCTATGCCCTTTTCCAAGTCCCACAATCACTTTCACTGTCATCTGCCTGATTACACCCATGCCATTTTCAGAAAAAAATTGCACAAACAGAATACATTCAAAAAATGTATCATACACATAGTTATCAAGTCAAGTTATTTATTTATTGTCATTGTTGAACAAAGTTAACAACAAAATTTGTTCAGCAACATCCCCATAACCACTGGCATCAGTACCCATAAAAATAATCATAAATAAGCGAGAAAAACAAAACAAAAATATATATATATATATAATTTATGTACAGAAATTATTTGGTCATTCATTTTTTGCAATTCATAGTCATTCCCAACAGACATAACAGACACAAAAATTCAATGCATCACACGTGGTTCAGACACAGCTTGCCTGTGATTGTACATTTGGCCAGTAGGTGGTTTCGTGTGCACATGAAGCTTCGAACCAGTTGGCTCAAGTGGTTCAATGCCTCATGAGGCTTCACCTCACCATCACTAGTCGTGACACACAGCTTGCTGTTTGGCTCCACTTGTTGTAGTTCTGTCAGCCACCACTAGATGGAGCGCTCCTCTTCACTCTCCTCCTCATCCTCCCTCACCTCCACCTGTAGAGAGAAGAAGAGACAGCAGGAGTCAGGACTCAGGGTCCTTGAACGCATCATCACAGAGACGCTGACTGTTGATGGAGATGGTGGAGTGACTGGTGAGAAGAAGCAGACTCTCAGTCACATGTCTAGTGTGGAACATGTGAAGGTCATGTGACCATGGAGTGTTGGACTGATACTGAGGCCTGATGAAGATGAACTGATCAATAATTGGGTGGTGAACTGAGAGAAGAAGCAGTTTGGCAGCAGATGTTGGATGAATGAGGAGCAGCTGGACGTCACCATCCTCCTCTCACACTGTGACTGGGAACACTGGACCTCTGCTGTGGGATCAACTGGCTTTGGTGCTGGAACCATCATCCAATGGTTCTAAACCAGTACTGACCTCACACTCTCCAGTTGATAGTCTCTGCTGTGGACAAGATCCATTAGTGGCTTCACTCCTGAATCCTGCAGCTGGTTCCCATCCAGGTCCAGGTGTCTGAGGTGGGAGGGGTTGGACTTCAGAGCTGAGAGCAGCCAATCACAGCTGAGCTCTGACAAACTGCAGCACCACAACCTGAATAGAGAATAAATGATGAAGAGTTTATAATGATGGAGAGTTTTTCCAGGGTGTCATCACTCTGAAAATCAAAGTGAAATGTCCACTTCAGAATCTGCAATCTGCAAGCTGACCACTAGATGGGAGGATTTTACACACTGTACCTTTAAACCCAGTTTCATTCATTTCAATCACAAACCAGTGTCTGCAAATTGAATTTCCAACAGCAGTCAAGTGCAAATCATGACGACAACAACAAGAGTGATAGAAGTTGTCGAGTGAAGAGGGTGAACTGACCTCAGAGTCTCCAGTTTACAGTCTGGACTCTGCAGAAAACCCCACTCAGCTCCTTCACTGATGAATCCTTAAGGTGGTTCCAACTCAGGTTCAGCTCTCTGAGGTGGGAGGGGTTGGACTTCAGAGCTGAGAGCAGCCAATCACAGCTGAGCTTTGACAACCTGCAATACTCCAACCTGAATAGAGCATAAATGATGGAGAGTTTATAATGATGGAGAGTTTTTCCAGGGTGTCATCACTCTGAAAATCAAAGTGAAATGTCCACTTCAGAATCTGCAACAACACTTATATCAGTAGACTCATCAAGTTGCAAGGCAAATTTCTTACTGATAGGGATCTTGTCCAAAACCACACTTTCGATGTCTGCAGACATCTCATTAATACGTCTGGAGATTGTGTTATCTGAGAGAGGGACTTTGGCTATTTCTTTAGCCGCTTCGGGTCCGAGCGTCTCATTTACAATGGCTTTGCAGGCGGGAAGTATTAATTGCTCTGCCACAGTGTGGGACTTTTTTGATTTAGCCACAAGTTCAGCGTAGTGTTGCCACCCGTCCCGTTTTTCCCAGAATTGTTCTCTTTTTTCACCACCTGTCCCGGGAAAAATAAAATCTCTCCCGGGACACAATTTGTCCCGTTTTTAAGGGAAAATGACAAAACCTCATTTGATTTCTGCCTGTGGTCTACTCCCGTAAAATACGCGATTGTCCCGTACTTGGCAACTAAAAAACCTGTCCCGTAATGAACTGATACAGGACGCACTTCACTTTGTGTCCCGTATATTTCGGTGACCCCCCCCCCCCAGTCGACAGACTTGAGACCCCCCCACCCCCCAGAGGTCCCGGATTTGTAACTCTGGTAGGTGGCAACCCTAGTTCAGCGACGTGGTAGCTAGCTTTAAGGGCTCTCTCGTTTACTTTTGCGGTTTTTCTCATGAAAGTTGCCTGTTTCTCCGTGTGTTCACGCAGGCGAACAAAATACTTCACATTTTTCTTTTGAACTGAGGGCTGTTTCGTTTGGAGATGGCGTTTAAGCTTACTTGGGACATAGCACTGTTGGAGAGCTTTTCACCACATACCAAGCACAACGGAGTCGGTGCCGTTGCATCCCCGGTAAAAGTAAATCCAAATGAAAGATAGCTTTCATTGTATTGCCTCACGCCAGAAACTTTGCTCGACGTCACCGTCTTTGCCTCCACTCATACTAGGGCCTTCATCTGGGTCCGGATTTTGTCCAGGGTCCAGTTCAGAGTCAGCATTTTTCCTCTTCAAAAACTTATCCATCACTTTCAACCGTCGTCCCGCTATCCACAATCCACACACCTGTCGCTGCATCCATGCGTCACTAATTCGCTTGTCTCCAAGCGCAAGGCAATTAGCTACCTGCTGCTGCCACCTACTGGTATGGAAGAGTACTACATGATTACTCTGCCAGGCGCTAAGACTGCACAGGCACACAAATGGGATAATTTCCCACGGCACACCTGACAATATCTCGCGGCACACAAACACTGGTTTACAGGAACGGGTGCTCATCAGAAAACGCTGGCAGTGTGTTTCCCGTGTCTTACTTCCGGTATAAAGTTCGCTTCAAAATTACAACAGAAATACTACCGAAAGATGCCAGTAGGTGGCAACGACGCTCTATAAATGCTTCTCTTAATGCAACAAATAAATGAAATGACTTTCATACTTACACCAACTGCTCTTAACCTATTTATTAAACAATTTAGACTTAAAGGCTTCTTTGTTGTTTCACCTTAACAGAACACTAATGATGATAATAATAATAATAATAATAATAATAATAATAATAATAATAATAATAATAATAATATTAAGAAATTGCCATTTCCAAAACATGCACATTTCTTTTAAACTTAAGTGTAGTTGTTTTCCATATCTATTGACGCAAATGACGTTAACCTTGCAATGAACGCAGCAACACTTGTACCTAATAACACTAATGATACAACAAATACACGTCAAAATGGTTGCAGTGAAAATGGACGCTTTTAATCATATATCAGTATATAATATATAATATAATATATAATATATCATATATTATACGATTGTATAAAGCGCTTTGAGACGCCTTTGGTTGTGATTTAGCGCTGTACAAATAAAAGTTTATTATTATTATTAATAATAATAATATTAATATTATTATTATTATTATTATTATTATTAGTATTATTATATATGTTTTGGCTCTTGCCAAGTAAAATTTCAGGAATTATTCTTTGTTTGTTTAGAATGTCGGACATGTATTCAGCGCTTTGTGATGAAGAGCTGGATGCCGTCATTGCAGAAATCCAACTCAGTCACCCAAACACAGGGTACAGAATGATGAGAGCATTCCTTCATGCCAGGGGATGTACGAGTGCAAAGTAAGTTTGATATGAAGTTGATCCCCACATGAATGTATTCAGTAATCTGTATTGTGCATCAGTTTAACCGAAACAAACAAATATAATTAGCTTTATTTGTATAACGCTTTCCGTACAAAATGTAGCTAAAAGTGCTTACATGGATGATTAAAAAAAGAATGGCGGTATATTTAAAAAAAAGAAAGGGGGGGTATTTAATAAATGAAATCATACCTTTTGTCAGCATTATCTGTGTTAACACGGATTTGTGCCTTTAATATTTTATGTAGTTTGTCTTTCTTTTTTTTTGTTGCTGTTGTTGTAGTTCAAAGAGTACGTGATTCCTTAAGAAGAGTGGACCCAATTGGGACTGAAGTGCGAGCCTTGGCCAATCGCACACTAAGACGGAGGCAGTATTCTGTTCCTGCACCAAATGCAATGTGGCACATAGATGGAAACCACAAATTAATACGGTATTTTTCAAAACTGTTTTTAAATACTTGAACAAATGAAACATTGAGATTTTCTACCCACTCCAAATCTTTTCATCTTTGTACCATACCTTTTTTGTGTCAAATAAGCTGTGCATGAACCTTTTTCAATTAGCTATCTGATGCCTTATATATTTTAGATTTCTCTTTCCATCTTCTCTCCCTTTTTTACCAAAAGCTGGAGATTTGTCATTCACGGTGGAATAGATGGCTTTAGCCGTTTAATTGTTTATCTGTCTGCTGCAATAAACAACCGAGCATCCACAGTGTTGGAAACAGGGGCGGTCCTAGAATTTTTTTCTTGGGGGGGCAAGCTCGGGGCACAGACGGGTGGCACACCGGAATGACATTTGTTTTGTTTTTTTAAATGCCCTATGCCTTAGGTAATAATAAATGGTAGGCGGAGGTATGAATAATAGAACTATTTTATTTACCCAAATAATGCACAAAACAGTGTATCATCCAGCATTTAGTAATCTTATCTGACTGAGTAAAATGCTTTTTGTTTGTTTGAGTGGGTTGATCTGTGCTCCGGGAGAGTATACTGGTGTATCTAGTACTAGTAACCTAGTATTAGTTTCAGCAAGATGAACAAGTGTTTCATAGGTATCTATGTATCTTTGTTAACTTATAGAGATGGAAACCAACAACTGAGTTTAGTTATGAATGTTTTTTTTTTAATTCATAACAGATACAAAGTGCATATACATGAAAAATCCCTTTGTGAGAATTATATTCAAGTTACCAAAGTTTGACTTATATTACAAGTACACAGTTTATATGTATTATTTACAAACAGGATTATGACAGCTGAATACGCTTGTTTTGGTGTTGACTACCTGCAGAATGCTGAATTGCAGATGATGGGCCCTCAACCTCATCATTGGGAAAAGTTCCTGGGAAAAGTTGTATAAATTTCTCAAAATGTCAATACAAGTATAACATCAACTCAACTTTTAATACTTATTCAAATGTTATCGATTTTAAAGACACCCTGCTTCCTTTCTTGACATTGTGGACATATCCTATTCACTTCATTTAAGCGTCTTATGTTATAGGCCACTTGTCTATCCATTAGCTCATAAAACAACAACCACACTTCCATTCAGCACCAATAAAGAGCATTAAAATAGACATAAAGTAATAAAACAGAATTTAATTAGATTAAATTAATATTGCCCATTCCACAGTCCAGAACAAAGCAGAGGTGGTGTGCGACTTTGAGTGTGACTGATTCAGGATGCAGTGACTGTAGTGATGGTGAGGTGAAGCCTCATGAGGCATTGAACCACTTGAGCCAACTGGTTCGAGAAACGGTTCATTTCTCGAAGTTTCATGTGCACACGAAACCACCTACTGGCCAAATGTACAATCACAGGCAAGCTGTGTCTGAACCACGTGTGATGCATTAAATTTTTGTGTCTGTTATGTCTGTTGGGAATGACTATGAATTGCAAAGAATGAATGACCAAATAATTTCTGTACATAAATTATATATATTTTTTTGTTTTTTTTTCTCACTTATTTATGATTATTTTTATGGGTACTGATGCCAGTGGTTATGGGCATGCTCCAAACAAATTTTGTTGTTAACTTTGTTCAACAATGACAATAAATAAATAACTTGACTTGATAACTATGTGTATGATACATTTTTTGAATGTATTCTGTTTGAGCAATTTTTTTCTGAAAATGGCATGGGTGTAATCAGGCAGATGACAGTGAAAGTGATTGTGGGACTTGGAAAAGGGCATAGATCAGGGGTGCTCACACTTTTTCATCATGCAAGCTACTTTTAAAATGAGCAAGTCAAAAAGATCCACCTACTATAAAACAGGAAAACATATTCATTCAGAAATATATTTGTAGTCCAATGATAAAGAAAGAAAGAGGATTAAATGGGTCAACATGTTCCCATGTGCATTTATGCTCATCATTGCACAGAAAACTCATGGTTTAAAATTGTTAAGGTTATATCTGCCTATGTTTGATTTTATCAATAAAAGTGTGTTTACGTTAAGATGTTTTGCTGTATAGTTTTGTGTTTTCCAGCGCATAGGTTAGGGATAATTGGTGTGTGTGTGTGTGTGTGTGTGTGTGTGTGTGTGTGTGTGTGTGTGTGATGCAGACGTTTTGCCAGCAGCATCTCCCAGCATCTTCGGCGCGTCTGCAGTGCGTGTGCACTTTGAAGCGCATTTTCCGAGCGAGGCGTCTCCATCAGTTTACGCCAGGATTGCAAGCTCACGCGACAACCCCGGTAGTTTTGCGTGTAAAACAACAGCGAAACTCTTTTTCCTGTCCCTGTCTGGTCTTTATTTGATCTGAATAGTGCCGAAGCCGATACGTCACATTTACCCTGGACACCCTTGTCCAGGGTGTCCCCTGCCTTCGCCCTAAGACAGCTCGGAGAGGCTCCAGCAGACCCCCGTGACCCTGAGTTCGGGACTAAGCGGGTATGGAAAATGAATGAATGAATGAATGAATGTAAAGCACAGCACATATAAGAAAAAAAACCAGCACATCGTACATTATGACCAAAATCAACCAGATCCACCGTGTTTTCTAATCCTGCCTGAACGATTCTACCTGCTGTAATTGACGCGGATCTCTCTCTCTCTCTCTCTCTCACACACTCTCTCTCTCTCTCCCTCTCTCTCTCCATGCGATAGACCCAAACTCCCTTCGCAATTGACCAGTAGATCGCGATGGACGTAATGGGCACCCCTGGCATAGATGCTTGTGTAGCATGGACATTGATGTACAGAACAGGGGGCTCCATCCTATCACCTCTCCTCTCCTCACTCTCTCCCTAAGCTCTCAAAAATATCTCCAAACTAAACGCTATCTAGTCTCAAACACTCCAAACTATAAACGCTATCCAAAATCTAGTAATCCAAACTCTCTCCAAATCTCAACTGACTGCAACTCTCCTACAATAACCCCCATTTTGAATGGAGCCTGAGGGGTCTATATAAACCGTTAAAATATGAATTGCAGATATATATATATATATATATATATATATATATATATATATATATATTTATATATATATATATACATATATATATATATGGGTCCACTTTTCTGCTGCAGCTGGCCATTTTCATTTTACACCGTCCAAATTTACAGCTCAGGGCGCTGGGACGAATTCCAAATTGTGTGCAGATACAGACCTACACTTTAAATAATTATGAGAAAAATCCAACGTAAAGAGAGCACTTCCATTAGGAAATAGTCAACATGAAATTTCGTCTTCTACTGACACCTGCTGGTCAAATTGAATAGTTGCAAATATTGTGAAGAAGTTGTCATCTAATTCTAATCCGAAACAATATGGCCATTCGAAGTGAAGTATTAAGACAATTAATCAGGTTTGTACTGCTTGATTGAACACATTCATCCCGTTCCAGTGCACTAAAACCCACGTCCCTTCAGGACCGTGTCAGCGAAGCGAAAACTTCCTTGAGTGACGCTGTTTCCCAGCATGCAATGCGAGCTAGCGATTCACAAGACTATTTCATCACAAACATGGATGTAAAAAATAAAAAGGGACGAAAAATGAAACTTCAGGAACACCAACCAATACAATGGAATACAAGCAGAACTGGGCCAAAGTTTTATATTATGTACACCATAATACAACCTTCTGGTGGACAAGCCATACTATTTAATCCGTGTCCTCCTCTGGTACTTCCGTTGGAGGAAGCTCGTCGTTGAGGTCACGTGCGTAGAGGTCACGTGCTGGGTGCTCCAACAATCACCTCAACGTTCTGAGACAATCGTTGCAGTTGAGTGAGTTAGTGAACGGAAAAGCGAACAGTTCTGACTTCTGGAAATAATGTGCTGAAAGTGGATGTGATGTTCACTGAACCCAATTCAGACAACTCACCCTCTACTTTTTTTGTTTTGTATGAGCATTTAAAAAAAACAACAACATAAATAATATGGATTTTGACCATATATGTTTTGGAGTTCATTGAAAGAGGTTAATAAAAAAAAAATATATATAATATATATATTATATATGTACATATATGTGCGAGTGTGTGTGTGTGTAACTTTAACTAACTTATCTATTTCTATCCATCTATCAAACTTACTATCTAGGGATCTTGATATTGTGTTGGCAGATGCATTATCACGTGTACATGTGGACTAGCTGCAAAATTCTTATTTCGGGGGAACTGAGGGTTTTCTTGTTTAGTTTTGTTTGTCGGTATGTTAATAGGGTTTGGTTCTTAAGGGAGGGGGTGTTATGACCCACGGGTGGGTCTAGGTGCCTCTATGTTTTTGTCTGTGTGTGTGTGTGAGTGGATGTCGGCTGCTGATTGGACGACGCCACGGCTGAGAAGGAGGAGCAGTCGAGCCAGCCTGACGGTCATCCCTCCTCCGCTCCCAAGTCTGCAGTTAGTCACTTCTGAAATGGTGTTAGAGCACGCAGCCGTAGGGGTGGGCTGCCATTTTCTTTGTCCCCTCTTTTCTCCTGTTTATTAAGTATGTAGGGAGGTTAGCCTTTCTGTATTTGGCTTCTCTTTCTTTCTTTAGTTAGTTCTTAAGGCGAGCTAGTTGGAGTTTGGTTTATTATTTTGGCCTGGGCCCACCCTGAAGCCTTTGCTGCCCACCGGTTAAGTTGTTTTGTTTATTTCATTTACTGATTCATAAATGTTTTTGTTGAAAACCGCCAACTGCAGTGAAAAATTAATGAGGCTTGGGAGTGGGGGAAAGTGTCCCACACGTTGCGTCTCGGTCCCCCGAGACGGGACGTAACACAGAGTTTTCACCGTGACAGCAGGTTGAGCTCCTACCGTTTTACAAGTGACGTCGTCACGTTAGCCTGTTCCATCCCTGCTAAATTCTTTAAAGAACTACCATTAGTAAACTTTTAAATTATAATACACTCTACACTAATTGTAATTTCCTGCCCGTAGTTCTATATTGCAACAGTTGACGGCTCATATCAGCAGATAAGCAGCAACAATCTGGGCATTGCGGGTGATTCATAAATATGTAATTTCTTATTAATTAGCCCATAAGTGTTGTACACCAGTGTGACACCAAATGCTTGTTGCTGACAGCAGTGAAGAAATGAGACTCTAGTGGTTCTGCACATTAGTATAAATAGAGTGATTCTCTATCATTACATCACAGGACGGCGGCACTCTGACAGATTCCATGAACCTGGAGACTGATGATCCAGACTCCGGTCCAGATGACACAACAGGCCACAGTGGAAACGGGTCAGAGCATGGACTGGCTGCTGAAAGGATCCAGGTAGGTGGCGCTGTCATCCCAAGGTGTGTGGTGTGGAGGATCAGGGCCAAAGTTCCAGATGCTCACAGATGTGACTGTGGATTCAGGAGGAGTGTTTGAAGGCTGGACTCCCAACAGTGATTGGCTGCTGAGGACCTCTCAATCACAATCAGGTTTTTTAGTGGCTGTGAGATTGAAAGTGAGATTGCATTGTCCAGGTAGGAGGACAGCAGTCAGCCATGTTTCACCTCCAGTCAACACGCAGTGGTTCACATGAAGGTCCAAGAGGCCTACAGACCTACACTGAGTCTGGAAGTGGCAGTGCAGTTGGATCATTGTCTTTGTTGTGTTGGTTGGTCATTGTGATCCAATGTAATGTGAGAGAAGGACGAGTGCAGTTATATTGGAGTGAGTTATTTAGAGTGTAATAGAAGTTATAATGCAGAGTCTGTTTTTATGAAATGTTCTATCACCTGGCATCCATCCATCCATCCATCCATCCATCCATCCATCTTCTACTGCCGTATCCGGAGTCAGGTCTCGGGGGCAGCAGCCTCAGCAGAGACCCCCAGACTTCCCTGGACCCAGTCACCTCCTCCAGCTCCTCCAGTGGGACCCCAAGACTTCCCAGTCCAGCCCAGAGACCTGGTCCCTCCAGCAGGGTCTCCTCCTGGTGGGACATGCCTGGAACACCTCCCCAGGGAGGCGTCCCAAACAAGACCCCGAGATGCTGGAACTCCTCCCCCTGAGGCAGGGCCTCCCCACCGACCCAGAGAGGGCAAACCACCTCATATCTTGCATTGATTTATCTGTTGGTGATTAATTATAATGTATCATTTATTTTATTTAAATTATATTATATTTTATTTCAAATTGAATTTCCAACAGCAGTGAAGTGAAAATCATGACGACAACAACAAGAGTGATAGAAGTTGTAGAGTGAAGAGGGTGAACTGACCTCAGAGTCTCCAGTTTACAGTCTGGACTCTGCAGAAAACCACTCAGCACCTTCACTCCTGAATCCTGCAGCTGGTTCACACTCAGGTCCAGGTGTCTGAGGTGGGAGGGGTTGGACTTCAGAGCTGAGAGCAGCCAATCACAGCTGAGCTCTAACAAACTACATCTCCACAACCTGAATAGAGAAGAAATGATGGAGAGTTTTTCCAGGGTGTCATCACTCTGAAAATCAAAGTGAAACATTGACTTCAGAATCTGACACTAAAGCAATCTGAAATCTGACCACTAGATGGCCGGATTTTACACACTGTACCTTTCCACCCAATTTCATACGCTTCAAACACAAAGCAGTGACTGCAAATTGAATTTCCAACAGCAGTGAAGTGAAAATCATAACAACAACAACAAGAGTGATAGAAGTTGTAGAGTGAAGAGGGTGAACTGACCTCAGAGTCTCCAGTTTACAGTCTGGACCCTGCAGAAAACCACTCAGCTCCTTCACTGTTGAATCCTGAAGGTGGTTCCAACTCAGGTCCAAGTGTCTGAGGTGGGAGGGGTTGGACTTCAGAGCTGAGAGCAGCCAATCACAGCTGAGCTTTGACAAACTGCACCTCCACAACCTGAATAAAGAAGAAATGAAGGAGAGTTTATAATGATGGAGAGTTTTTCCAGGGTGTCATCACTCTGAGAATCAAAGTCAAAAGTCGACTTTAGAATCTGACACTCAACAAAGGAGAGAGGGTGAGTGAATGAGCGCTGAAATCTGACCACCAGCTGGCAGGATTTTACACTCTGTACCTTTAAACCAGGGGTGCTCACACTTTTTCAACATGCGAGCTACTTTTAAAATTACCAAGTCAAAAAGATCTACCTACTATACAATCGGTGTGTGTGTGTGTGTGTGTGTGTGTGTGTGTGTGTGTGTGTGTGTGTGTGTGTGGGGAACGCAGATCTTTTGCTAGCAGCATCTCCCAGGATCTCCGGTGCTTCTGCTGTGCGTGACTTTGAAGCGTATTTTGCGAGTGAGGCGTCTCCGTCAATTTACGCCAGGATTGCAGGCTCACGTGACAAGCACGGCAGTTTGGCGTGTAGTTAAAGAAAACAACAGCCAAACTCTTTTTGCTGTCCCTGTCTGCTCTCATACAGAATGCAGGTATCTGAAGTATACATTGATTTTAACAATTATTATAGTTTCAGATTTAAAATGAAAT
Organism: Nelusetta ayraudi; assembly: GCF_046127955.1. Taxonomy (NCBI): domain Eukaryota; kingdom Metazoa; phylum Chordata; class Actinopteri; order Tetraodontiformes; family Monacanthidae; genus Nelusetta; species Nelusetta ayraudi. Next base: position 1,309,176 of record NW_027466079.1, read on the forward strand.
CTGCTTTATGTCTCCTTTATTTGATCTGAGCGGTGCAGAAGCCGATTCGTCTCATTTACCTTTGACTGTAAAATCCAGCACATATGACGTACATTATGACCAAGATCACTGAGTTCCTTGCTGAACCATTCTACCTGCTAGAAGTGACGAGGACTCCACACGATTGACCTAATGGACACCCCTGCTTCAAACCCAGTTCCACTCATTTCAAACACAAACCAGTGTCTGCAAATTGAATTTCCAACAGCAGTGAAGTGAAAATCATGACGACAACAACAAGAGTGATAGAAGTTGGAGAGTGAAGAGGGTGAACTGACCTCAGAGTCTCCAGTTTACAGTCTGGACTCTGCAGAAAACCACTCAGAACCTTCACTAATGAATCCTGCAGCTGGTTCTGACTCAGGTCCAGGTGTCTGAGGTGGGAGGGGTTGGACTTCAGAGCTGAGAGCAGCCAATCACAGCTGAGCTTTGACAACCAGCAGTACTCCAACCTGAATAGAGAAGAAATGATGGAGAGTTTATAACGATGGAATTTTACCAGGGTGTCATCACTCTGAACATCAAAGTGAAACGTCGACTTCAGAATCTGCAACAAAAGCAGTCTGGAATCTGACCACTAGATGGGAGGATTTTACCCACTGTACCTTCAAGCCCAGTTTAGGGCGTGTTTTCATTGCCTTGCCTCACCACGGTTCGCCTCGGTACGATTGCATTTTCATTGGCTCTGTGATTACGAGACCGTGGGCGGAGTCGACACGGTAAAGCGGGACAATGTTTTCCCCAGCATCCCTTCTGTGCGATACACAACAGCGCAGCGATGGACAAAGTAGAAGTTGTTTCATACCTGCTGCTCGGTCTGTGGTTGCTTTTCTGTTCAAGAAAGAACACTTTCCCTCACTGAAGTCACAGTTGATCATTTATGCAGCAACATTTATAATTTATTGTTTCATTTTCCATGCGAGCAAATGTGTAGTTCAACCTTCATATTTTCACCAAAAGTAAACATGAGACGGATACAACGGGAAATAGCGTTTATTTAAAAACAAACAAACAGAAAAACAGACAGTAAACACGCCTCCTTATTTGAAATAGCTGCCCTAGCGAGCCAAGGACGACTTTGTTATATGCCGCGGTGTTTGAGGCTTCCTCGCAGCCAAGAGCCACGTCCTCTCGACGAATCAGTATTTCTTCTCTCCTCAACACTCCTGGGGTTCCCTAGCTTACCGCGCCTCACGCAGGAGCAACTCGATTTGTTTTCTTTACCGAGCGCTTCGCCATTTGCCGTTTGTCGTTTTCGCGAATATGGTTGAACACACTCGCGACGTCGAGGGCATTCCCGGTTCGCCTGCCTCTCCCCAAAAGACGAAAGTAAACGTATTGAAAAAGCTGTTTTCAAAAACTGTATATACATAAATGTATTTGTACAACACCAATAGTAGCTACTTGTATTCACGGTAAAATGTACCTGACACGGAAGTTCTATGTCAAAGGAGTTGGCGTGGATGTCCGCTCTGACAGGGAACATCGACGCGGACACGGAGCCAATCCAGTGCCCTGCTCGTCGCTACGTCACCACTAAACTCGCTTCGTCTTGCTCGGACCCTGGGGGATTGAGGTACCAAAACAGCGCCCCCTACAACTGTGTAGCGGCCAGTGCAAACACCCTAACACCATACCATGGCGAGGCGAGGTGAGGCAATGAAAACACGCCCTTTCATTCATTATCAAAAAAAAAGTGTCTGCAAATTGAATTTCCAACAGCAGTGAAGTGAAAATCATGACAACAACAACAAGAGTGATAGAAGTTGTAGAGTGAAGAGGGTGAACTGACCTCAGAGACTCCAGCAGAAAACCACTCAGCTCCTTCACTGATGAATCCTTAAGGTGGTTCCAACTCAGGTTCAGCTCTCTGAGGTGGGAGGGCTTGGACTTCAGAGCTGAGAGCAGCCAATCACAGCTGAGCTTTGTCAACCCGCAGTTCTCCAGCCTGAATAAAGAATCAATATTTGATTTCTTCCATGGTGTAAATGTCATATTCAGAGTCATTTCTCCCTGTTGATGATCCAGATGTGCAGCTGTTGGGATCACTGAGTCATTCCCTCAAAGGAGTCATTGTGCCAGTGGGTTGTCAACACAATAACAACAGCAGTGTGTCAGTCAGTGTGCAGCCAATCAGCAGTGAAGATGGAAAATAATCAGTGAGTCCTTTGTGTGCTTGTGGCTGTTTTCAGTCATCAGAGACTCGTTACAAGTCAAACACATTCAAAGGACAAGATGAAGAAATACTGCTGCACTATTAATCTGCCTCTAATATTTCTTCACAGGATCTTCTGCTCAGTCATGTGACCTTCATCACCAATCAACAACTTCCATTGAGCTCCAAAGTGACTGGAGACATTTTCCACACTTTCTTCCACCATCCAAAGTCTTTTCTGGCTGCAGATTGTTGACATGAAAATATCAACAACATCCACTTTGTCTAGATGAGTCTTTAATATCTGCTTCAAAGTCTTCACACTGAGCAGCGTTACACACCAGTTGTCATCTGCTGACACACACTGTCCACCAGTAGAAAGCAGGAACTGACCTGAGAACTTCCAGTCTGCAGTTTGGACTCTGCAGTCCAGCACAGAGCAGCTTCACTCCAGGATCCCTCAGGAAGTTCTCACTCAGGCCATCAGTCATCAACAGACAGCAAACCCAAAAGCTTTACCATCCTCACTGGAGATTTTAGTCATGCTGACCTCAAGACTGTCCTTCCAAAAGTCCACCAGCATGTTGGATTTCCAACAAGGGGGGACAACGCTTTGTATGTGGAGATGTTCCGAGGGAGGAGCAGGGCTCGTGCTCATGTGCGATCAATTCCACGAGGATTGGGACTCTCAAAGGAAATGGGTGTGCGTTTGTGCGTTCGCAACATTTTGAACATCCAGATTTTTTTGTTTCAGGATGAAATCCATGTACGTTTTTGTAAATGAAGACCCAGGTCCTCAGTGTCTCCACTACAGTGTCCTCAGTGCAGCTTCACACTCCAGTGTGTTCCAGCCACTGAGTGTCAACACGTCCTGTTGTGACTGACAGTGTTGCTCTGATCTGCTGCTTCAACTCAACATGATGCTCAGTTGTGTGTAAAGTCACTGCAGCTTGGAGCTCCACTGGATCAGAGATCCTTCACTGGCGTCTCTTCGGACTCCACTGCATCTTTGATCCAACTGCTGTTTTATTGTCTGCTGCCAAATGAAGGAAGGATGTGATGTGTTTGTGTGTTCAATGTGTTGATTGTGTTGATTGACTGTGTAGTTCCACAGTTTTCATTCATGTAGCCGCTCTTTACCTTTGACGCTCAGGTGTCTTCAATGTCCGTCCGTCATACCAGCACCACTACATCATTCATAAATTGATGAGACGTGGGTTCCATTTAACTCGTTTATTTTCGTTCTTGAGTTTTTGGTTCGAGGCAACACAAACAACGTGAGGTCAACAGAATTTTTGGCTCACCAACCACTCCGGCTTGAACCGCTTTCCATCAAACAAACATTTCGGCCATTTTTTTTTCTCGACCTAAAATAGCTGCGGGTCACCTTTCAAAATAAAATAACGGCTTCAGCATCAGAATCGGATGGTCTTGGTTCCCTTTCTTGAAGAACTTGGCAGTTGTCAGCCGGAAGGCATCTTGCACTGTACCCCTGACGACGCCATTAACTTCGTCCAGCAGTGCAACGTAGGGCTCTTTCATCAGACGTTGACTGATACATGACTGAACGAATGGCTCGCGGCTTAGCGCATCAGCGACAACGTTCTTAACGCCAGGGACATACTTCAGATGGAAATCGAATGCGGCAAGCTTTAGCAACCCATCTTTGTTCACATGCGTCCAAACATGGCTTTGTTAAGATGTAGGACAATGGGCAATGACAATGACCAAACTTGTCACAAATGGCCCATTTTAACGCCAGGAATTCCAACCTGTGCGCTGGATAGTTAATTTGTGATCGGGACAGTGTCTTGCTGGCGAAAGCGACAGGTCGAGCAACAGTCTCACCTGGTGGCACTTGAGACAGGACTGCGCCAATGCCATCAAACGACGCATCAACAGCGAGAACGAAGGGCTCACTGAAGTTGGGGTGGGATAAGGTGACATTGCAAGCTAATTCATTCTTCAGGGTCTGGAACGAATCTTTGCATGCAGCAGTCCAGTCGCTCGCCATAAGCGCTGGTGGAGCAGATGATCGCTTTTTCACCTTCCTGCCTCTCATGGCCTTATGCTGCACCTGCCTTCCAGAGAGGAGTCTGAACAAGGGTTTTGCTTTAGCAGAGCAGTCAGCTATGAAGTGCTGATAGTAGAAGATTAGGCCCAGGAAAGAATTAATCTTCCTCCAGGAAGGGGTCACACCATCACTCTCCATCAGGTCAGCCTCTCCCACATCCATGATGGCTTTCATCTTGTCAGGGTCCTTCATCACCCCGTCCCCACAAATGACATGTCCCAGGAACCTTACTGACCTCCGCAAGAGATGACACTTCTTGGGGGCCAGTTTGAGTTTGTGACTTTTCAGACGGGAGAACACCATCTCTAGACGCTCAAGCGCCTGCTGTTCAGTTGGGGCAAAGACCATCAGGTCATCAAGATAGCAGAGCAGACTAGTGAAGTTTTCATCCCCGAAGATTGACATCATCATTCGCATGAATGTTGCAGGACTGTTGGACAGACCTTGTGGCATTCTGTTGTACTAGTGGAGGCCAAAAGGTGAAGAGAAAGCTGTGTATTTTTTGTGCTCTTCATGGAGTGGCACATTGTAGAAGCCAGACGTCAAGTCCATGGTGGAGAAGAAGACATTTCCTCCAAGTGCAACCCACCGATCCTGGGGTGCCTTGGGCCAGGCCGTCGAGTCGGACCATGAACAGGACTGTTTGAAGCTGGGGAAGATCTTTGCAGGAGCACCTTCTCCAGCATGTTAATAAGGCGGTTCAGGGCATCAGGGTCAGTGGCCTGTGGCTGCAGTGGGCTCTGTTCTTCAGCAGGTGGTGCAGGTGGCGAGACAGCAGCAAGAGCATTCACTGACACCCTTTCTCTGGAAGTTCTGTTCACTGACATCATTTCAGAATGATATTCGTTCAGAATGTCTTGGACTTCACGAGCAGTCCACTTGTCTATCGTCTTCGACCTGAAGGTCATGGCGAGCTCAGTAGAAGGGCAGTTCTTTATGAACATTCGAGTCACCTCAGTGCTGGGGCTGTCCAGTGACTTTCCTTGCTCCTTCAGACGTTCAATGGCCAAGTCAACAGCGCGGTTCAGTCTAAGCCAGTAGTCAAAGGCATCCTCACCCTTCCCAGGAAGAGTGGTGTAAAAGTCTGCTAATGGGAGTGGTGAACACGGAACAGAATCAAAGTGCTTCCGCAAGAGACCATAAATAGCATCGGGGTTACAGGTGATGTTAATACCACTGTTCCTGGTCCCAAACCTGACAACATCCTTTGCTTTGCCACCAAGATGAACAAGGATCTCCTCCGCTTGTTCCTCAGGTTGCAGATTCCCCCTCTTAATGAAACTCCTCATGAGCTCCTCCCACTCCTGGACGGAAACAGAGTCTGAGTTGTCTCCTCTGAAGCAGGGGGGCTCCTTCAGCTTTCGATGAGGGACATATTGCAAATGGGACACGTCAAAAGCATTTGTGGCAGACACATTTACATGGCTAGGTCGAGGGGTAGCACTATGTAAAGGGGAACTGGCTAGCATATCAGCATGGGCAGGTGAAGGGGCAGCACTGAGTAAAGGGGTAGTGACAGATGCACTGAGGTGAGAGATAATGTCCTGTGCCACCTGCTGGCTGACCTGTTGAATCAATGCATCACCCATCTGACCTACAATACTAGCAGCAATAACATCAGGGATAGGTGCAGGGGAACACATGCTGTGCCTGTCCGGGACAGGGGAATGCGTGCCCTGGCTAGCAAGGGCATGAGGGTTTGCATCTGAGTTGGGGGGAGGGATAACACCAGTACTGAGTAAGGGGCGCCCAGGTGTACACTGATTACCCAACACTACACCACCCCCCTGAACAGGACTCTCAAACAGTAAACTTGAAGGATGCATAAAACCCCTCCCTCTGCCAGCACCAAAAGGAGTTACAAAAACATTACCCTGAGGATTACTCATCTATCCAAAAAGTTTACAAAACACAATACCACAAAACAAAAGGATCAAACCACAAAAGGCCTAGACTGGAAACTGGAAAAAAAAAAAAAAAAAACACTGCACAAAAGAAACACATCTGACCGACTTCAGTGACCGCAGATGAACAGCAGCAGCAGAACAGTCCCCGGGTCGCTCTGCAGCATCGGTAGCACAACAAAAGAGTCTCGAGTCACGGCACCAATGTGACCTCTCCTATTCTGTCCTGCTTGCTGTATAATGAAGACTTGCAGAAGTCAGGTGTGGAGCAGCAGTTTATTCTCTGAAACAGAATGGGACACAACCATAACTTGCTCCGTGAAACTTGGTCACCTCCTGCTTCATGGGCTTCCTCTGTACTGAAGTAGTGATCGTATAGTTGTTGTTTCTACAATACAAATAATATTAAACATAAAATACATTTTTCTACAAAATACAAAAAAATGACATTCGCAATTTCAATAATTCGCTCCCTAAAGCTCCATTTTTATACACTGTAACATTCTTCCAGTTACATACACATACCTGAAACAGAATGGGACACAACCATAACTTGCTCCATGAAACTTGGTCACCTCCTGCAGAGACAACGTGCTCCGTATGAGAGCTGTGTCCTGCTAATGGACATGCTAGCATGCTAATCGTTTTTAATAGCAATAAAAAAAAAAACGAACTTTGCTCATAAAAAAAAATAAAAATAAAAAATAAAAAATAAATGAAAGACACCAGCACACATTTAAACACTGAAACACAGTTACATGAAGCATAGCTCAACTTATTGCATTAATTTCTGTCTCAGCAGGGAGGAGACCGTCTCACCTGCTTCATGGGCTTCCTCTATAAAGAGGATCGCCCAGAATGCAAAGCGCTAACTTCAAAATAAAATACAAAATAAAATAAAAAATAAAATATAAAGAGCCATGGCTGTGCCCCATCCAAGTTTAACGTGATTGAACACAATTTATTTTGTGTGTGTGTGAGAGAGAGAGTGGATGACGCCTTGCAGGTGCGGTCCTGGTTGTCGGCTGCTGATTGTCGCGCCACGGCTGAGAAGGAGGAGCAGTCGAGCCAGCCTGACTGTCATCCCTCCTCCGCTCCCAAGTCTGCAGTTAGTCACTTCTGAAATGGTGGCACGCAGCCGTAGGTAGTGATGGCCGATGGAGGCTTTGTTGAAGCTTCGACACTTGTTTCAAAAAATGGTTCATTACTCGAGGCTTCAATGACCAAGTGCTCGAGGAGGTCATCTAGTGCTCAATAAAATGAAGTGCAATAGAAACGTGTTCATTGTTTCATAGGTTGTTTGGGATTTGATTCGCCATGCATTCTTGTTGGACAACACTACATGCTTGTATGGTTCAATGCTGACACAATAAAATAAAAATGAAAAATAAAGACAATGTCTCTTTTTTGGCACGACTGATTGTAGTAGACTATAGCTCTATACTTAGCATGACAGTTTGTGCAATGAATTATATTATATCCTAAAACAAGACTAAATAGCCCATAGTTTAAAAATATGTTCAATAGTAAGTGTTCAGTGGGTGAGATGTCAAATGTGATCTAATTAAAATGTAGAATAGATGAGCTAAATAACACATATATAATACACATTGATGGGAATTGAACCGTCGCCTCAGTCTTGCAAGTCCAAGATTGTCATAATGTACCACAAACCCAAATCACACTCCCTTTTTTCATCGAAGCTGTTTGAGTAGCGTTAGCACACCGTGATTCCTCATCAACTACAGGCCTACACTTCAAATAATTATGAGAAAAACCCAAGGTAAAGAGAGCACTTCCATTAGGAAATAGTCAACATGAAATTTCGTCTTCTACTGACACCTGCTGGTCAAATTGAATAGTTGCAAATATTGTGAAGAAGTTGTCATATAATTCTAATCCTAAACAATATGGCCATTCGAAGTGAAGTATTAAGACAATTAATCAGGTTTGTACTGCTTGATTGAACACATTCATCCCGTTCCAGTGCACTAAAACCCACTTCCCTTCAGGACCGTGTCAGCGAAGCGAAAACTTCCTTGAGTGACGCGGTTTCCCAGCATGCAATGCGAGCTAGCGATTCACAATACTATTTCATCACAAACATGGATGTAAAAAATAAAAAGGGACGAAAAATGAAACTTCAGGAACACCAACCATTGCAATACAAGCAGAACTGGGCAGAAGTTTTATATTATGTACACCATAATACAGCCTTCTGGTGGACAAGCCATACTATTTAATCCGTGTCCTCCTATGGCACTTCCGTGGGTGGAAGCTCGTCGTAGAGGTCACGTGCTGGTTGCGCGTCACTCCACCGATCACCTTGGGGAAGGTCGTTGCCCTTGCAGGGTACCTGATTCAGGTGAGTATATGGAAAATATGGGTCAATGTGGTCAGTCGTAACAAGAGAAGCTTGCTGGCAAAAATAATGCACTACAAGTGGATGTCACACTTTTTTTTTTTGTATGAGCATTTAAAAAAAACAACAACATAATAATAATATGGATTTTGACCATGTATGTTTTGGAGTTCATTGAAAGAGGTTAACATATATATATATATATATATATATATATATATATATATATATATATATATATATATATATGTGCGTGTGTGTAACTTTAACTAACTTATCTATTTCTATCCATCTATCAAACTTACTATCTAGGGATGTATCTACTACTAACTCTCAAAAAACTAACGGACAACCAAGAGCAACAAAACCAACCTACTGCAATTCGTATATTTTAGTGTGTGTGTGTGTGTGTGTGTGTGGGGGGGGGGGGGGGGGGGGGGTTAAAATGAGCACAGTGATGGTTCCGCAGCATAAAGTGTATCTTCAGTCGTCGATTGTATGTGTGGGAGTCCCTCGGGTTCAGCCAAGCTGATTTAGTGTTCGGTGAGAGGACCCTTGCGTCTGTTAAGGGGTAAGTGGCTTTCCGATGTTAAGCGAGTAGAGAATAATGTGTTAGATTACGTAATTTTTTTTCCGTGAACGCTTGCATCGTGCTTGTGAAACTGCTCACAAAACTCTTGTCGCCAGCCAGTCTAAAATGAAGCGGCAGTTTGACAAGAAAGCTGTGGCTCGAGTTTTTGAGACAGGCGTTGTGTGTTGCCGTTACCCAGTTCCGGTTTGCAGGCTGGTTTTTCTGGTCCGTATGTCGTGGAGCGCAAACTTTCTGATACAGATTATGTAGTGCACACTCCTGATAGAAAACGATTGTCCCGCGTCTGCCACGTCAAAATGTTGAAAAGTTACGCCCGGTTCACACAGGACGCGGAAGCGCCGCGAAGCGCCGTGAAGTGAAGCGCTGCGAATCGCCAAGCGCTTCCATTCAGCGCCCATGTTAATGAATCAGTGCGTTTACATGCAGAGCTTAATCGGACTAAGCAATCATTCGGTTTTCTCGTCCAATCGGAGTTCTCACCTTGGTCCCCGTATACATGCAGCTGAGAAATTCAAATTATTGACGGGTTGTCCTCCCAACACTAGGGGGTGGAGTGAGTCTTTTCAGCCGGTCAGCTGCTTTCGGTTGACATATTAAATCTATTATGATATGGAACGATAGTTCATAATGTACGTGTTACTTGCTTTGCAGATAAGGTGTACCCTATTTCTTGTGCTCCTGGTTATTTTAAAAGGCAGACAAGAACGTTGTTTGCTGTTGGAGGGCTACAACAACACTTCGATGCTACGCTTTGTGCCGTCGCTACGGACCCCAAACTCTCATTCTTGTTGGATTTGGGTTCGGAGGAGACTGGTGGGAGAGTTTGTGTACAGGTTTTGCAAAGGAACGGTGTCTTCAGTTATACACACGCTCATTAAAGTGCCGACCGTGGAGGAAGCTGGTGCCGCTGCACGCCGTTTCCAGCAGAATAACAGCGAAATTACCCAAATAAAAACAAATCAGGAAAACATCTCTTTGCTGTGCTTTTATTTACAAAGTTAAAATTCTTCTAACTTACAAAAAATGTGAACGAAAAGGTAGAAATATAAATACGAAGGAATACGTATTTGTTCAGGGGTGCGCAAAGCCGGAGCCCTGCATTTGCTGTGCTACCCTTTTTAAAAAGGTCTCCGTTGCGCGTTATTTTAATAATCCATCTATTTTAGAAGAGAAAGCATCGCCCCGGTCTCATCCTCTCTCCAAATGTCAACATTCTTATTCGCGTTTGCCAGGTTGTTTCGCGCCGTCTGTTTTGTTAGACGACGTAGTTGTGCGGTCATGAGTCGCGAGAGCGAGGCGTGGCGCATGCGCACTCGCATTGTCCAGTTAATAGTCCGATTAAGGCGTATACATGGCAGAGAAATTCGAATTCCAATCGCATTATCTGGGTGTCTCAATCGGAGTTCTCCGATTCCAATCGGAGTTCTCAAACTCCAATCATAATCGGAGTAAGGTGTTTACATGCACGTGAGTTCTCCGATCATAATCGGACTAAGGCAATAGTTTGATTTTCTCTAGTGCCATGTAAACGCACTGAATGTAGTGGTTCAGACCAGACGCAAACAGGCGCGCAGCTCGTGCCATTCATTTCAATGGAAGCGGAAGCGCCGCGCAAACGAATTTCGCAAGCGAGGCTCCAACTGGTTCACACCAGACGCGAACAGCTCCGCGACGGTCGACAAGCGCTTCTACTCAGCTGCACTGTTTTTTTCACTCCCACTTTTTCACTTCTTTTTTTTTTCTTTAAAAAAAATAAAATAAAAAAAATCATTTTCGTCATCGCCCACCCTCGCCCCGTAGCCAGCCCGCTCCATAGCTCACTTTTGTGCGTGTGTGTGTAAATAAATAGAAACACGCACTCAGGTGTCCATCTCAAGACAAGACCTCTTTCATAATGATCATTGACCGGCATCTCTAGGATCAAACAGACGTATTTTGATCAAGTCTTCCTCTGTGTGTGTGTGTGTGTGTGTGTGTTTAATCTCTCTCGCACTCTGATACAATGTACTGACAAATATAACATACAAATATGATATATGATCGAATTTGTCATTGGGTTTTTATTTTGAAATTAGTTTATTTTGAAAATTCACCGGATTTTCTCGTTTTTATTGAGCGACTTCCTGTACTATTGACGAGGATCGCTCGCGGCACGCGCACGAAATAGAGCAGACGCCGAAACAACAAATGCATGCCGCGAGCCGCGCAACCACCACATTGATTAACGTGGGCGCCGAATGGAAGCGCTCGGCGGCGCTTCGCTTCCACGTCCAGTGAACTGACGTTAAATGCATGGCGCGATCCGCGAGGGGAGCCGCGCGCCTGTTCGCGTCTGGTGTGAACTACTACATTGCTTAACATGGGTGCCGAATGGAAGTGCTCGGCACTTTGCGGCGCTTTGTGGCGCTCCCGCGTCCAGTGTGAACCGGGCGTTACGTCGCTAGGAAAAATGTGTCGCCTGAGCCTCCGCCCCCTCCGTGCCCATTGGCGGAGGGAGGGCTCATGAAAAAAAAAAAAAAAAATCTGTGTTCATTCGGCGCGCCTGGGAAACTCTGAAATTACTTAACTTAAGCTTGTTTTTGTCCCATTTGCCTGCATCAGCCCGTCATGATATTGTTAAATTAATTGAGAGCCACCCACTATTGTTTTCTGACCACCCCCGCCGTACGTCAGTTTTGCACCATGACATAGAAGTAGAGGGACATGCCACAAGTAAGCAGCACGCACACAGAGTCCATTCTGGGAAGTTAAGAAAGAAGCTTTGGCTCTCCTTCTGACAGTGCCCATCTTGATGTTAATTTGGGGTCAGGTTTTTACAGACTATAATGCCCTCGTGGTCCTGGATAGGATGCGCAATCAAACCAGCCGTACATGCGGTGGTCTCTGCTCCTGCAAGACTTCAATCTCCAGATTTGCCACAGGAAGGGGGGTTGATAATGTGTTGGCAGATGCGTTATCACGTGTACATGTGGACTAGCTGCGGAATTCTTATTTCAGGGGAACTGAGGTTTTTCTTGTTTAGTTTTGTTTGTAGGTATGTTAATAGGGTTTAGTTCTTAAGAGAGGGGGTGTTATGACCCACAGGTGGGTCTAGGTGCCTCTATCTAAATAACTATTACCAATTTTAAACGTTTAGTTTTTTACTACTACACAAATGTAAAGTCAAACAACATACGCTTACAGAAACTCACACAACAAAATATAAATTAAAATGTGTAAAACAAAAAGAAAAAAAAACCTCAGCATTCAGATAACAGTTTTGTCCTTTAGTGAAGATTGACAATGAGAAAAACCAAGAGCCTCATCTTTGTGCGGCTGATCCTGTTTCTTCTCTCTGTAAATATCTGCCCTGTTTTGGAGAAGATTCTCTCTGAGGGGACTGATGTTGCTACAATGCACAGTCTCCATGCCATCACATGTGTAAGGCGTTGGTAAATTGAAGCCTGCAGTTTGCAGTTGCAGCTGTTGCACGACAAAACGGGTCAACCAACCCGACAAACGACCCGGGTGATAGTCGGCTCCGATCGGCTTGCGATGGAATTGGGACACCCAGGACAACACCACCTTTTTTTTTACCTGCCGCACGGAATGACGTTGAGCGTAACGTACGCTAAATCATAATATCGCGCCAGTCAAGGTCATATTGCGGGCCTGTCCCGCTCACCAGATATCCAAGAAGGTTGGTGAGGGCTGAGCGGGCAAAACCTTTGGTGACTAAGTACCGAAGGGGTGAATTTTTTCTCTACCTTTTTGCGCCTGAGTAAAAAAAGGGGGCACAGGGACGCCTGTGCAGCTACAAGTAATAAGTCTAGACAGGGATGGGGAAGAACCAGAGCAAAGTGGCTGCTGCAGTTCCCCAGGGGGGACAAATTGTGGACGACATGCGGAAAAAATACGGTCCAGATTGTCTTGATATGTTGGATGTTTGGGTTGAAAAGTATGGTTTCCCAGAGGGGGGATCACTGAGTATGGAGGAATTGAGAAACCTCCGGGATAAACTGAATATAGCCGAGGGAAAGGTTACAAAAAAGAAAAACCCAAACAGGTGGGAGATTCAAATCATCAAAGATCATGAAAGGTGTTTTTCATTCTGGAAACCTGAAGCAGAGGTCAGGGACAGGAAACAAGTAAAGAAAGGTGTGAACAGCGCTGGGCGCTGGAGCACAGGGGTGACAGAGATAACGGCAGAGGGTGCACACGCTCACACACACTCCCCAGAGGAGGGAGAAAAGGAGCCACTCACACACGAGCATTCAAATGCACCAAATCGTCTGTATCCTTCTCTTACAGGCCCGAGGGACCCTCTCCTGGACATGCCTGTCTTCCCTCCTCCCGCCTGCCCTCATCCAACGCTACCACCGTACAACCCTGCGCACTCCAGCACCGACGCCGCAGCGTCGCCACGTTCATCAGGACTGCCGTCAACCAAACGGCCAGCCTCATCACTGCTTTCAGACAAGGGCTGCTCCCCCAGATCGCCAAAGCAGTTAACAGCAGCTGCTGCGTGGGGATTGAAGATGCCCGGCTGACAGAGGTCCGACGTCATGCAGTGCACGCTGAGAGGCTTCTGCAGGAGGCCAGCGATGCAGAGGACAAGAAGATAAAGCGTGCCTCCCTCACCATGATGAAGCACCTCAGTGACACGGCGAGACGGCCCTACAGGAACAACGACAACCGACGAAGGGCGACTAGCGGAGACAGAGGCGAAAAGGGGGCGTGCCACATCTGCGGCCGAATGGGTCACTGGGCCAGAGAATGCCCTGACAAAGGAAGACACCGCGGGCAGAACCATGCCCACCGCAGCCAAGAGAGTGATCGCGAGGACCGGAAAAGAGGATCCAGAGGGGACCAGGACGTGTTTATGTAGCATAATTGTGGCAAAGCACTGTTCCTGCTTTTGTTGTGGTTTGTGGCGTGTGTGAGAGTGATCAGTGAGCAGGGTGCAGTTACCCACTTCTACCAGTGGAGGTCGTGTTCGCCCCGGGGAATAACGCTAGAGAGGTCTCTCAAATGGCTCGTGAGACCTATGTGGAGCGAACCGTCGTAGCGGACGTTAACGTGTGTGTTATCTGTTGTGCTTCCACAGGTGAGAAGGGGAAAGGGTTGAAAATAAGAGCAAATGTATGTGTGGCTGTTTCGTAATTGAAGTCTGAGATCGAGGGTATGTGAGTTAAATTTACGTTTTGAATGTATCGTCTCTGAGTGATTACCTAGCGAAGAGGAAACAACGGCTAGCCCGTTGCTAGGTTACCAGGAGGCGGGGTTGACGCTCGGTTACGTTAGTGTTCGTTTAACGTTATGGGATGTTTATTCAGTAGAAATGTGAATATTTAAACGTATACGCGTAAGATTGAATGTGGGAAACGACATGATTAATAAGTTCAAGTCGAAGTCGGGTATGGATCTGTGTTTTGAAATGTAAAAAGTAGATAACGCTCGAGAGGAAGTCTCTCAAGTGGCTCGTGAGACGTATGCGGAGCGAACCGTAGTAGCGGACGTTAACATGTGTGTTGTCTGTTGTGCTTCCACAGAAAACCAAAATAAAAGCTTCTAAAGAAACAAAGAAAAACAAAAATAAATGTGTCTTCGCAACATTACCACGCTACATTTACGTTTGACTATCTGCTTTAATATAAAACCGCAAAAAATGTGTTTTATAATTTTCTTTATATAATCTACAATTATATATATATATATTAGTATGATCCAGGGAAAATTCCATGTTTGTTTGCGAAACTCATTGGAAGAATGAAGAAAATCTGTTCGATTGTTATTGTCATGAACATGAATCACAAAACATATATATACATATATATATATATATATATACATATTTTCATGTGTCACTTTAACAGAGACAACACCATCTGTAATAACTATGTTTGGTTGCATTTCCCTGGCAGGCAAAGATAGATGGAAGAGACATCCTTCTGGGTGGAAAATGGGACTGGCTTGTCTGTGGATGGTGGAGGCTCGCTGGGCTCATCAATCCGTCCATCCATTCACCTTGTTCGTCTCATCCTGACTGCAGCACGCCACTGTGGAGGCTTGACATAACACACATTAGATTAATAACAGAAAAGCAAAATGTGACTGATGGTGTATTATTTAGTGTGCTTCAGTTATAATTCTCATAATAATGACTGTTTTGCTGGCTTCACACAATATATATAATTGGCCTGTCTTAGTTAAAAGCCCACTCACCACGACAAGGTGCAGGCCAAGAGTGGGAACACAAACACAGACCAGAAACGAACAGGACAAATCCAGACACGACTACAAAAAACACAAACACAAATAACACTAATATCACTTTGACTACTATCTTTTTTCACAAGAACTTTTATTTCTTTACAAATTGAACCTTAGATTGTGTCACAACAAACTAAATAAACCCTTGAAACAGCCAACAAAACATGAAATAACACTTCATCAATATTATAATGAGTATCCTCATAAATGATTTCAAGATAACTTTCAACACTTTCTTGCAAATTTTTTTTTTCGTCTGCCGTAATGATTTTCAAGTTTTTTTCATGTGAATATTTTAACATTGAACATGTTAACTGAACAGTCAATGTAAAATCCCTTCATTGTTTCTCTGACCTCTTCATCATTTGTGACCTCTTCATCATTGGTGATCTGTACATCATTTGTGACCTCTACATCTACATCAGACACAGTATGGCTGTCACATGGTTCCTGAATCACGAGAAAACGGTCTTCTTCCAAGATCTCTGACACCTCTTTACATTTTTTAGAATACGTGTGGTCAAAGATTTGATCAAAATCAAGTGTGTGTGTGGGTGTGTGTGTGACTCACTTACCTTTTTTTTGTAGACATGCTCTTACCTGATTTGAAGAAACTAAAAATGGTTGGGACAGCTGTTGAAGTTAGGCACTTTCTCTCACCACGCAAAATGAAAGATTTCTCCTCAAAGTGAAGAGCACACAGCCTGGAGTTGTCATTGGGTGTCCAGTTTTTTCTTCTCACATTTTCCACCCATTTGTGCAACCTTTTTCTGTCCCCAAAAGGAAAGCTGTAAAAAGCAAAACATTCCAAAAATAAATGTACAATATTTTTTTTTGTGTAATTTTACTTAAAATTGGGTATGCAAACATATTTAACTAATTTAAACTTAAACACAATGCAGACAGTTGTGCAGAAAGTTTAGTGTTAGCTAAAATATCGGGCACACAGACGTACTTATTATGTATACATTTCTTTCCATTGTAACAGGTCACTACCAGATCTGCAATCCATTACCTAGAATTGGTTTTCCTTAAACTGATGTACAGGATTACTAATCTGACTTTGATGGGCAAATTTGACAACAGAATACAATTATCAAGCACTAAAACACAGGACCACAAAACAATTAAATGCATGATGAAATAATGATATGCTTTGTTAAATGAAATTGCCTCACAGCAAGAAGGTCGTGGGTTCGATTCCGGGGCCCGGACCTGGGACCTTTCTGTGTGGAGTTTGCATGTTCTCCCTGTGTCTGCGTGGGTTCTCTCCGGGTTCTCCGGCTTCCTCCCACACTCCAAAAACATGCATGTGAGGTCAATTGAACGTTCTAAATTGTCCGTAGGTGTGCATGTGAGTGTGAATGGTTGTTTATCTTTATGTGGCCCTGCGATGAACTGGCGACTTGTCCAGGGTGTCACACTGCCTTCGCCCTAAGACAGCTGGGATAGGCTCCAGCAGACCCCCGTGACCCTGAATAGGAATAAGCGGGTATAGAAGATGAATGAATGAATGAATGAAATCTTTATTGAATGAATGACACATTTTATTTCACTCGTCGTTGATGTAATTATTATTTTTTGCTCCATAGCTTTCATGATTCAGCATTACATGTTAAGAGTGATGAATTGCATGAAAAGAGAGAGCACTCGCTGATAAATTAACATGGTATACTGTTTAATTCCATGAGGACGACAAAATATTTGCAAATTTGTGTTAGCTACACACATCGACAGGTGCAAGAGAAAGGGAGGAACTTTCAAGATCGTTGAGTTTTTATTTTTTATTTTTTTAGTTCTGATGAAATAAATAGACCAATCATTTTATTACTTTGTCTGCTTTCCAAAGAGGTTATTAATTAAAAAAAATATGTGTGGCAGTGCTGTTATGGTCCATAGAGAGTTGCTTCAAAGAATTATCATTTATTATTCAGTGGCACATTGCTCACTTGTTTAATACACAAATAATAGTATATTATTATAATAATAATACTATTTTATTAATATAATAATAATAATCATAATAATAATAATAATAATAATAATAATAATAATAATAATAATAATAATAATCATTATTATTGATAAAATTTTGAAACAACAATCGTCAGTTGTTCCGTAAAAAATACATTCATTTCCATGTTGAATTTTGTACTGTTCGTGAGCGCGCACGTCTGTCAGTGACGATCTCCACACTGACACAACTGCGCATGCTCTATTATCCCATCAATGCGGAAGTCAAAAGGTTTTTGGGAGCCATGCGCTGGGTGAGCAACTTCATTGAAAGGAATGGGACGCCATCTTGGACTCTGGGGGCTTGCTGCACTGTCACGCAGGTTGTGACGTAGCGGGCCGGCGACGCACAGGGATGATGTGAATGATTGACAGCTACCATTCGTTCCTGTTAGCGAGAGGATTAAAAACAAACAGACACCATAATGGCATCAAAAAGGAGTTATCCCAGCGGTGCGGAAAAACGGACGGAAAAGAAAACTGATCAAGAAAAACTTGCAAAGGGGAAAGGTAAGTTATTTGTTTGTGATGTGGGCTGGAGAGGTGGAGGTGAAACGCTGTTGTCCCCCCCCCAAGTTTGTTTATTTGTCCTGCTAGCCAGCTAGCTAGCGTCGGATAAATGTTAGCTGGCTGGCTAATATTTGTTTGTCATGAATCAGCGTTTTTGTTTGTTTTATGAAAGTTGACCATATCCTGTCAAGTTGGCCTATCCTGCCATGGGAATGACTGATTGACTCCACACCCGTTCATTCACATTCTAACAGGGAGGGAGGGAGGGAGGGCATGTTGTAGTTGTTGTTGTAGTCAGTCCCCTGTTATTGTTCAGTGGAAGTTGTCTCTCACATATTTGACTCTTAATGTTATTTTAGCCTTAACTTAGGATGAATTTACTAAGCTTAGTTTGTATTTTGTAGGCCCTTCATTAGAAATGTGCTACTGTTTTATAATTCAAAGAAATATTTTATGGAAATACTTTATTTGGCATGGTGTTGACTATTTTAGACTGTTGTGGCAGTGGGTCATTTATCTTAGTTTTATTACTTTAACTAGTACAGTGTGTAAAGTAATGCCAAAAACTCTTAAAAGTGACAGTTTTGTAATTGGGTAAAAGCTTTAAAGGGACACTGCAATCATAATGTTTAATTTAAAAACAAATAAGTTTTTAATTTTCCTATATTACTGCAACATCACTGTAATAATAAAATAGGAAAATGTGCTTCTGATCTGTTTTGCTTGATGATCTAATGAGCTTTGTCTCTGCAGGAGCAATTCTAAAATATGTTGGCGCTGCAGACATTGAGCCCGAGGGATCTCCCGAACATCCTGACCAGGAAGCTCCAGGACCAACACGTTCCTCAGAACCTCCTTCTGTCCAGGTGAATAATGTGTGTTATTCTTAGTAGCTAAGCTGATAAGTGTGGGACGAAGCTAAGGCAATTAAGCATTATTTTAATTGTTGGTTTGCTTTTTAGTGTTGCACTTGTTGGTTTGTTGGATTTTCTTATTTAAAGTAAGCATTTTTTTTTTTTTTTATGAATACTCAATCTGTTGTATTTATTGACATATAGACGATTCTTTTCCTAGTATTATAGTGTTTGTTTGTTTTTAAATCACTTTAAATTGCCTGAGTTGCTCAACTGAAGATGTTTAATTTTACCTGTAGCCTGTTTTGCTCACGAGGTGTAATAGATTGTGGAATCTTAGTAGACGCACGCAGCGATCAGCTCCGATGACCGTGGTGCTTGTAAATAAGGCAAATGCGCCATCTAGTGGGACGCAACATGTTTACTCGTGTTGGAGCAATGACAAGTACTACTAACAAAAAAAAAGATGCACAGGGTAAAAAAAATAATCATAAACTCAAGCCCAACAAAGATAACAGATGGGCATAACTGTACTTAGTAATGATTACTAGTACTACCAACATTTGTATATTTTACTTTCAACTCGAATTTGAACTATTCATTCCCTTTTTTCAGCAGCCATTAACACTAATAAATTAAATTAAATCAAAACAATAAATTAAAGCTGCAAGCAGCGTTTGCGGGACTGAGCCGCCGTGGCTGACGCGATGCCCGATGACCCCCGATGACGCCTGACCCCTGTCGACGCCCGCAATTGACCCCCGTCCTCTGCCGACGCCCGGCGACATCTGCTGAAAGAAGTCTATGCAAATGATGCAGATTTCTCACCTCCATTTTTTTTTTTTGAGGATGCTGTCAAATGTAAAATATAGGTCTTGATGAGACAAACACATGGATGTTTGAATGACGTCTGTAGCACTTTTGTAAAGGAAACTGCAGCCATTTACAGTATAGTGTGTGTGTGTGTGGAAGTAGGGATGTGCGATACCACTATTTTTCCTTTCGATACGATACCAGGTGATACCAAGGCTAGTATCCCGATACCAATACAGATACAGATACTTTTAGATGTCCAACTTGTGTATATGAAAATGATGACTTTTACAACGAAAACTCGTGAATGT
Organism: Nelusetta ayraudi; assembly: GCF_046127955.1. Taxonomy (NCBI): domain Eukaryota; kingdom Metazoa; phylum Chordata; class Actinopteri; order Tetraodontiformes; family Monacanthidae; genus Nelusetta; species Nelusetta ayraudi. Next base: position 1,329,055 of record NW_027466079.1, read on the forward strand.
TATTATAAAAAATGTATTTTATACCTATGTATAAGAATTAAACAAGCTGCCAAATATCAGACTTTGTTTTAATTTTAATCAGAGAAATCAAATCAACAGGTCAACTGAAAATCTGAGCAAATCTCTCTCAAAAAAGAGAAAATAAGAACAGCTGCTCTCAATTCAATATAATTCTTTTTGGACCAGACAGAGTGGTCTTCAGGTTAGAACTTGACAGAATATGTCTGTCTCTTTGGGAGTCATCTATGAAAAATGTAAATATTCTTGATGTAAAAGGAAGTCTTTTTATGGGAAGTATAACTCACATACCACCACAAATAGACTAAATAGCAACTGTTTTACTTGAAATGTGCCATTTAAGTAATTTAATTATTATGCTTTTCCAACTTAAAAGTGACACTGAATTGTGTTAAGATGATGGCAGGAATGTGAGTTAAATTAACAAATACATATTGTGCTGGGAGGAAACATTTTTATCTAACTAAATAAATAAAATATGTTTTAATGAAAAATTGACAAACATTCTGGTATTTTATGTAAATTTATCTTATCTACGTCTATATGCCTGTGATGGTGGGCACTGGGATGTATTTTCACTCCACCTGGATATTGCCTTTCTCTCTGCAGTGCTGGTTGGAAATTGCGCTAACGTTGACGGGGGGGGGGGGGGCGGGGGGGGGGGGGGGGGGCGGGGGGGGGGAAGCACGCTGTCGCTGTCGCGCTACGCTAACGTGTCGGCAAAGTTAACGTGCAAAGTTTCTTTGGCACGGGGGGGGGGGGGGACTGGACTACAAGATGCTCCTGCTGATCACTGCTATGCTGGAGCTGGAGATGTGGCCTGTGATGTCTACACTGGGAGGAAACTGAAGGCCCTCAAGTCCTGTCTGGTCTGTCGGGCCTCCTACTGTGACTCTCACCTCCAGCCTCATCGTGATGCTGCTCCCCTACAGAGACACAAGCTGGTGGAACCCAGCCAGCAGCTCCAGGAGAACATCTGCCCTCGTCATGATGAGGTGATGAAGATGTTCTGCCGCACTGATCAGAAGATCATCTGTGCTTTATGCTGTATGGATGAACATAAAGGTCATCAGACAGTGTCAGCAGCAGTACAGAGGCCTGGGAGGCAGAGAGAGTTGGAGGAGACCAGGCAGAAGATCCAGCAGAAGATCCAGCACACAGAGGAAGACCTGAAGGGGGTGGAGTCCATCAACGGCTCTGCTGATAAAGCAGTGAAGGACAGCGAGAAGATCCTCACCCAGATGATCCGTCTGCTGGAGAAAAGACGCTCTGAGGTGCAGCAGCAGGTCAGATCCACACAGGGGGCAGCAGTGAGTGGAGTCAAAGAGCTTGAGAAGAAGCTGGAGCAGGAGATGATGGAGCTGAAGAGGAGAGACGCTGAGCTGGAGAAGATCTCACACACACTGGACCACAGCCAGTTTCTCCACAGGTTCTCCTCACTGCCAGCACTCAGTCCGTCTCCAGACTCCTCCAGCCTGGAGATCCGTCCTCTGAGATACTTTGAGGACGTGGCAGCAGCTGGACCAAGCTGAGAGATGAAATACAGCAAGTTCTGCACAGTGCACAAACGTCTGTTATTATCTGAGGAGAACAGAAAAGTGACATTCATGGAGGAAGTTCAGTCTTATTGTGATCATCCAGACGGATTCACTGACAAGAAGCAGGTCCTGGGTAGAGAAGGTCTGACTGGACGATGTTACTGGGAGGTTGAGTGGAGAAGGGGGAGGGACTTCTGTGGTTTATTTTAGGGGGTTGGTGCAGCAGTGGCCTACAGGAACATTGGCAGAGCAGGAAGGTCAGAGGAAAGTAGATTTGGATTCAATTGCTGTGTCTCAATTCAGGTTCTGCATCCTTGAAGTGCGCATTTTGAAAGGAAGTTGCGTCATCGCACTGCGCGAAGGCTTGTCCCAATTCCCGAGGGTGTTTAGGACGCTCAAAATGCGCACTCGTAAATACGCACTCGTTTTAGCCAATTCCAAGGATACACCGCTACTATCCTTTGCGTACTTGGGTATCCCATGATGCTTTGCGTGCTGCTGCAAAGCATCGTGGGATCCTGGGAAGTCAGCTGAAATTAGCGGCATGTACTGGTTAAGACACGACATATAAATCTAAATATTGACGTTTCACATAAAGTATCCAGTTTTTAACGTAGGATTTTATTTATTTGAACATTCAACGGCATCGTTAGATGGCAAACCAATGGTTAACGTGATACTATAGAAACGTCACTTCCGGGGTTGGCCAGCCAGAGGGAACGGCGGTGACGAAACGAGGAAATACGCCGAAGGCTAGACCGTCCCGAGTGGTTACCGGGGAGGCGGGGTTTGGTCCGTCCTTCTAGGCTGGGAACTCTAAGAACGCTTCCTTCAGACGGAGGACACTCGGCCTCAAGGGTGCAGAACCTGAATTGAGACACAGCAAATGACAAATCCTGGAGTTTATATTGTTACCCAGGTGAATATTGGTTTCGTCACAACAACATGAGTACTCGTGTCTCAGGTCCTCGGTCCTCCAGAGTGCGAGTGTACCTGGACCACAGAGCAGGTCTTCTGTCCTTCTACAGCGTCTCTGGAACCATGGAGCTCCTCCACAGAGTCCAGACCTCCTTCACTCAGCCGCTACATGTTGGACTTTATGTTCCTTCAGGTTCTTCAGCTGAGTTGATGAAAGTGTGACTGAAGTCGTCAGAGAGACTCTGAGCTGAATTCTCACCTTTGATTCTTCTTCTGTCTTCACGTTTGTTACCCAGTGTCTCCGGCTGTCAATCACAGGGTGGGCGGGGCCTGGATGCCACTTCCTGTTGGTGCTCCTGGTGACTGTTGTCCACCTGCTGGATGTTTGTGCCACGTTCTTTCTCTTCCTCTGCAGCCCATTCATCCCGCAGATTAATAATGTGTCATGAGTCCACATGACAACTTTATTACTGTGGAAACACAGCTGAGGTCTGTTTCCACTCTGGACCTTTCCACCCTGACCTTTGACCTTTCAACAACTCATCCATCTGATCAACCTTCTGACTGTTGATCCGTTTGTCAACAATCAGATGAATGCATGTCAATATTGTGAGAGAATTTTGTCTTTTGATTCTGCTTGTTGGCTCAATGTGACAACAGTCAATCAATAAGTCATGAAATATACCATCAGTCTATACTGCATAACAATGTCAAGTCAATGATCAACTGTTGAATTGAAGCAATAAAGCAACAAGACAATCCAGATAAAGTCTCTGCTTGTTGGTAGATTTCTCTTCTGTCAAGATCTCCATGTATTCACCACAGATATTTAGAAAGTCAACACCATGAAGACAAGATCAAAGTTTCAAAAGCACATCAGTCAATGTGGGAAACAGCTGATATTTATCTGGCACACACACACACACACACACACACACACACACACACACGCACATACACCACTATTTTACAGAACAAGTAGAGAACGGGTACTTTACTGACTCATAGTGTATTTACTTTATTGCATCATAACCAATGTTCCCTCTAAGCTGCTTGCTTGCGCAATCGCGCACTACTTGCAAATTCTCAGCGCACAAGGAAATCTATGTAGCACATAAAATAAAATTCAACAGAAACGTATTAATTAATAATTTTAGAGCTTTTATTAGGCGGCGCACCGCTACGCCTTCAGAATGATGATTTTTTTTTTTTCTTCCAGCTGCACCGTATGAGTCCAAAAGGCAGAGAAAGTTTCCAGGCTTTAACAGCCAAGCGGTGAACGCACAACCATCACGCACACACAGTGTGATGTATTGGTGTAATTAGTCAGCCATACCACCAGGGGTGGGGGGGGGGGGGGGGCGCGGTAAACGCACAACTACGTGCAGGGTTCAGGTACACCCTCTCTCTCTACAACAAGAATAAAGCATGGAGTACGTAACTACATCGGTGTTGGTCGGCTGTCTTTTCATTTAATGTGATTTAGTATATTGATACTAACTTGAGTAATAGGAAGACATTACAAACTGGCGACGAGTCCAAAGAACCTACTGGTGCTGGTTGAGTCGGAGGAGAACCACGTCGCGGAAGCTGCTATTAGTGACCAAGCTGTTATCGGCGCGGGAGAGAGAGAGAATGGCGGCGATCATCGGACGTATTGACGCCTTTGATGAGTCCGCGGAGCAATGGTCATCCTACGTCGAGAGGTTTGAACATTTTGCCCAAGCAAATGATGTCCCAGCAGAGAAGAAGGTTGCCGTGTTTTTAAGTGTAATCGGAGCTACAACCTATGGACTACTCCGTAGTTTACTGGCTCCGGATAAACCCGGAAGTAAGCAGTACGCGGACCTCGTAAAAGTTCTACATGACCACTTCTCACCGAAGCCGATTATAATCGCCGAGAGATTCCGTTTCCACAAGAGGAATCAGGAAGAGGGAGAGAGCGTTGCGCAGTACGTGGCGGTCTTAAAGAAACTGTCTGAACATTGCGATTTTGGCATCCATTTGCATGACGCCTTGCGTGATAGATTCGTGTGTGGCCTCAGCAATGAAAGTATTCAGAGGAAAATGTTAACTGAGGAAACATTAACTTTTCAACGTGCTGTGGACATTTCGATGTCAATGGAAACGGTGGCTAGAGAAGCTGAACATCTTAAAACCTCCCTAAAAGTGCACGCAATGTTCGCCTCTTCACCACAAGGGGGAGATAAATGCTTTCGCTGTGGCAAGTCAAATCATAAGGAAAGTGACTGTTACTACAGAGAGCAGCCCTGCCATAGCTGCAAAGGAAAAGGGCACATCGCTCGTATGTGCAGAAATAAAACGAAAGACCAAAAGTACTCAAAAGAGAAACATGAAGCTAAAATGAAACCGAGGAAACAGTTTGACAAATCTAAAAGAGGGAAAATTCATAAAGTTGATGCCAAGACTACTGAAAGTGAAAGGGATTCTACATCTGATTCAGACACTGAACTGACGTTGCATATGGTGACAGCCATGGTTGAAGAAATGGAAAAAGGGATGGCTGTTAAAAAGCAAAATGCAGCATCATCTTTGATGATGGTCAGACCCAGAATTGAAGATCATCTCATAGATATGGAACTCGACACTGGTGCAGCTGTATCCCTGATATCAATGGAACTGTACAAAACCAAATTTGCCCATGTTCAATTGCAAAAAACTGACGTGGTGTTGAAAACATACACAGGAGAAGTGTTGTTACCTGAAGGCATGTTGAAAGTTTGGGTGGAGTTAAATAAGCAGAATATCAGATTGCCATTATATGTTGTGAAAGGAAATTCACCCTCACTCCTTGGCCGTGAGTGGCTAAGAAAAATTAAATTGAACTGCCGTGAAATAAAAACAATAAGAACAGGATCAAAACCAGACGAGACACTTGAAAATGTCTTGAAGTGTCATGTACAAGTTTTCAGTGAAACACTTGGAACATTGAAGGGGTTTGAAACGTCCCTGACATTAAAACCAGGCCAACACCCGAAGTTCTGTCAGGCGCGTGTGGTCCCATACGCATTGAGGCCCAAGGTGGAAGCTGAAATTGATCGATTACTTCAACAGGAAGTGATCTCTCCAGTGCAATTTAGCGACTGGGCGACCCCAATTGTTCCAGTAATTAAAAAGAGTGGTAGTGTGAGAATGTGCGGAGATTTCAAGGTTACCATCAATCCGGCCCTATGTGTTGAACACTACCCAATACCCCGGATTGAGGATCTTTTTGCTTCTCTCTCCGGAGGACATCGGTTCAGCAAGCTGGATCTTTCACAGGCTTATCTCCAGGTGCCCGTATGCGAGGAGTCGCGTAAATATCTCACCATCACGACGCACAAAGGCCTGTTCCGTTTTAACCGATTACCTTTCGAAATAACGTCTGCACCTGCAATTTTTCAGAAAACCATGGACCAAGTGTTGCAGGGACTCCCCAATGTCCATTGCTTTTTGGACGACATCCTTGTGACCGGCAGAGATGACGCTCACCATTTAGAGAACCTGAAAGCAGTTCTCAAGCGATTGGACCAGTTTGGTCTGAGAGTAAAAAGAGAAAAGTGTGAGTTTTTCAAGAGTTCCCTGGAGTATCTTGGACACGTGATTGACTCGAAAGGACTTCATAAGTCACCTGACAAGATTCGCGCCATACTGGACGCTCCTGAGCCAGCCGACACAAGTCAGTTGCGCTCCTTTTTGGGACTCATTAACTACTACGCACGTTTTGTCCCAAACATGTCTACCGTTCTCCATCCATTGAATGCCTTGCTGCATAAGGAGGTGAAGTGGGAGTGGTCAAAAGAATGCAACAATGCCTTTTGTAAAGCAAAAGAACAACTTGCAAGCAAAAGTGTTCTAACCCATTATGATTCCACATTGCCAGTTATCCTTGCCTGCGACGCTTCACCATATGGGGTGGGAGCTGTTATTTCCCACAAACTGCCGAGTGGTGAAGAGAAACCCATTGCATTTGCATCAAGAACATTGAGCAAAGCTGAGCAAAACTATGCTCAGATAGAGCGAGAAGCACTGGGAATCATCTTTGGAGTTAGGCGCTTCCACTCTTACCTGTATGGTCGCCACTTCACTTTGTTGACTGATCATCGCCCCCTAACAACCATACTCAGTCCCAGCAAGGCGATTCCCTCCATGGCAGCTGCGAGGCTACAGCGATGGGCACTACTGCTTGCAGCACACAACTACACCATCAAGTCCCGGCCTGCTGCTGACCATGGCAATGCTGATGGTTTGTCCCGTTTGCCTTTACCTGAACAACATAAGGACAAACAGGGGACAATTGACACGTTTCTTATCAACCACCTGGACTGTTTACCGATATGCTGTGCGGATGTGAGGCGAGAAACCCGATCTGACTGTAGACTGTCTCAAGTTATGAAGATGGTTTCCACTGGCCATTTTCCTACCACCAAGACGTCTGACCAGAGTCTTTCGCCGTATTTAGTACGGAGAAATGAACTGACTCTGATGCAAGGCTGTATAATGTGGGGTAACAGAGTGATTGTCCCACCAAAGCTGCGTCACCAGGTGCTGGAGAAGCTGCACACAGGACACCTGGGAATGGTCAAGATGAAAGCCATGGCACGAAGCTATGTATGGTGGCCGGGTCTTGATGCTCAAATTGAAGAAAAGTGCAAAATGTGTGTGTCCTGTCAACGCATCCAGAAAACACCTAGTTTAACACCATTACATCCGTGGCCCTGGCCCACAGCTCCGTGGCAGCGAATCCACATTGATTTCGCTGGCCCTTTTGAGGGACGTATGTTCCTGGTCGTGGTGGATGCGCACTCAAAGTGGCCAGAAGTCATGGTGTTGAACTCAACCACATCTGAGAAAACTATTCAGGTACTTAGGGGTCTGTTTAGTCACTATGGTGTGCCTGAAGTGCTCGTGAGTGACAATGGACCACAGTTCACATCGGTGGAATTTGCGAACTTTTTAACATCAAATGGCGTGAAACATGTGCGCTCAGCTCCTTTCCACCCGGCTACAAACGGCTTAGCGGAACGTTTTGTGCAGACTTTCAAACATTCCCTTAAATCATCGAAGGGGACCTCAACTGTGCAAAAACGTCTTGATGCCTTCCTGCTCCAATACAGGAACACTCTGCACACAACTACTCACGAGACACCTGCGATGCTGTTTCTTCACCGCAAGCTCCGTACTCGCCTAGACCTGTTGAAACCAAGTGTGGCAGCGGTCGTTGAGCAAGCTCAAGATGTTCAGTGTGCTTACAGGGCAGCGCACTCCAAGGCCAGAACATTCAGCGTGGGCGATCCAGTTCTGGTCTGAGATTATCGGAAGGGGGAGGAAAAGTGGACGGCTGGAACCCTGCACGTAGTTGTGCGGTAAACGCACAACTACGTGCAGGGTTCAGGTACACCCTCTCTCTCTACAACAAGAATAAAGCATGGAGTACGTAACTACATCGGTGTTGGTCGGCTGTCTTTTCATTTAATGTGATTTAGTATATTGATACTAACTTGAGTAATAGGAAGACATTACAAGTTTTCTTTTCCTCTGGGATAAGTCCATTTTGATGCCATTATGGTGTCTGTTTGTTTTTAATCCTCTCACTAACGGGAACGAATGGTAGCTATCAATCATTCACATCATACCTGTCGGCGTCGCCGGCCCGCTACGTCACAACCTGCGTGACAGTGCGGCAAGCCCCCAGAGTCCAAGATGGCGTCCCATTCCTTTCAATGAAGTTGCTCACCCAGAGCATGGCTCCCAAAAACCTTTTGACTTCCGCATTGATGGGATAATAGAGCATGCGCAGTTGTGTCAGTGTGGAGATCGTCACTGACAGACGTGCGCGCTCATGAACCTTACAAAATTCAACATGGAAATGAATGTATTTTTTACAGAACAACTGACGATTGTTGTTTTAAAATTGTATCAATAATAATGATTATTATTATTAATATTATTATTATTATTATTATTATTATTATTATTACATTAATAAAATAGTATTATTATAATAATATACTATTATTTGTGTATTAAACAAGTGAGCAATGTGCCACTGAATAATAAATGATAGTTCTTTGAAGCAACTCTCTATGGACCATAACAGCACTGCCACACATATTTTTTTAATTAATAACCTCTTTGGAAAGCAGACAAAGTAATAAAATGATTGGTCTATTTATTTCATCAGAACTAAAAAAATAAAAAATAAAAACTCAACGATCTTGAAAGTTCCTCCCTTTCTCTTGCACCTGTCGATGTGTGTAGCTAACACAAATTTGCAAATATTTTGTCGTCCTCATGGAATTAAACAGTATACCATGTTAATTTATCAGTGAGTGCTCTCTCTTTTCATGCAATTCATCACTCTTAACATGTAATGCTGAATCATGAAAGCTATGGAGCAAAAAATAATAATTACATAAACGACGAGTGAAATAAATATGTCATTCATTCAATAAAGATTTCATTCATTCATTCATTCATCTTCTATACCCGCTTATTCCTATTCAGGGTCACGGGGGTCTGCTGGAGCCTATCCCAGCTGTCTTAGGGCGAAGGCAGGGTGACACCCTGGACAAGTCGCCAGTTCATCGCAGGGCCACATAGAGACAAACAACCATTCACACTCACATGCACACCTACGGACAATTTAGAACGTTCAATTGACCTCACGTGCATGTTTTTGGAGTGTGGGAGGAAGCCGGAGAACCCGGAGAGAACCCACGCAGACACAGGGAGAACATGCAAACTCCACACAGAAAGGTCCCAGGTCCGGGCCCCGGAATCGAACCCACGACCTTCTTGCTGTGAGGCGGCAGCGCTTTTATTTCATTTAACAAAGCATATCATTATTTCATCATGCATTTAATTGTTTTGTGGTCCTGTGTTTTAGTGCTTGATAATTGTATTCTGTTGTCAAATTTGCCCATCAAAGTCAGATTAGTAATCCTGTACATCAGTTTAAGGAAAACCAATTCTAGGTAATGGATTGCAGATCTGGTAGTGACCTGTTACAATGGAAAGAAATGTATACATAATAAGTACGTCTGTGTGCCCGATATTTTAGCTAACACTAAACTTTCTGCACAACTGTCTGCATTGTGTTTAAGTTTAAATTAGTTAAATATGTTTGCATACCCAATTTTAAGTAAAATTACACAAAAAAAAATATTGTACATTTATTTTTGGAATGTTTTGCTTTTTACAGCTTTCCTTTTGGGGACAGAAAAAGGTTGCACAAATGGGTGGAAAATGTGAGAAGAAAAAACTGGACACCCAATGACAACTCCAGGCTGTGTGCTCTTCACTTTGAGGAGAAATCTTTCATTTTGCGTGGTGAGAGAAAGTGCCTAACTTCAACAGCTGTCCCAACCATTTTTAGTTTCTTCAAATCAGGTAAGAGCATGGCTACCAAACAAAAGGTAAGTGAGTCACACACACACCCACACACACACACGTGATTTTGATCAAATCTTTGACCACACATATTCTAAAAAATGTAAAGAGGTGTCAGAGATCTTGGAAGAAGACCGTTTTCTCGTGATTCAGGAACCATGTGACAGCCATACTGTGTCTGATGTAGATGTAGAGGTCACAAATGATGTACAGATCACCAATGATGAAGAGGTCACAAATGATGTACAGATCACCAATGATGAAGAGGTCACAAATGATGAAGAGGTCAGAGAAACAATGAAGGGATTTTACATTGACTGTTCAGTTAACATGTTCAATGTTAAAATATTCACATGAAAAAAACTTGAAAATCATTACGGCAGACGTAAAAAAAAATTTGTAAGAAAGTGTTGAAAGTTATCTTGAAATCATTTATGAGGATACTCATTATAATATTGATGAAGTGTTATTTCATGTTTTGTTGGCTGTTTCAAGGGTTTATTTAGTTTGTTGTGACACAATCTAAGGTTCAATTTGTAAAGAAATAAAAGTTCTTGTGAAAAAAGATAGTGGTCAAAGTGATATTAGTGTTATTTGTGTTTGTGTTTTTTGTAGTCGTGTCTGGATTTGTCCTGTTCGTTTCTGGTCTGTGTTTGTGTTCCCACTCTTGGCCTGCACCTTGTCGTGGTGAGTGGGCTTTTAACTAAGACAGGCCAATTATATATATTGTGTGAAGCCAGCAAAACAGTCATTATTATGAGAATTATAACTGAAGCACACTAAATAATACACCATCAGTCACATTTTGCTTTTCTGTTATTAATCTAATGTGTGTTATGTCAAGCCTCCACAGTGGCGTGCTGCAGTCAGGATGAGACGAACAAGGTGAATGGATGGACGGATTGATGAGCCCAGCGAGCCTCCACCATCCACAGACAAGCCAGTCCCATTTTCCACCCAGAAGGATGTCTCTTCCATCTATCTTTGCCTGCCAGGGAAATGCAACCAAACATAGTAATTACAGATGGTGTTGTCTCTGTTAAAGTGACACATGAAAAAAAAATATATATATATATATATATATATTTATGTTTTGTGATTCATGTTCATGACAATAACAATCGAACAGATTTTCTTCATTCTTCCAATGAGTTTCGCAAACAAACATGGAATTTTCCCTGGATCATACAAATACGTTTGTAGATTATATAAAGAAAATTATAAAACACATTTTTTGCGGTTTTATATTAAAGCAGATAGTCAAACGTAAATGTAGCGTGGTAATGTTGCGAAGACACATTTATTTTGGTTTTCTGTGGAAGCACAACAGACAACACACATGTTAACGTCCGCTACTACGGTCATAGGTCTCACGAGCCACTTGAGAGACTTCCTCTCGAGCGTTATCTACTTTTTACATTTCAAAACACAGATCCATACCCGACTTCGACTTGAACTTATTAATCATGTCGTTTCCCACATTCAATCTTACTCGTATACATTTAAATATTCACATTTCTACTGAATAAACATCCCATAACGTTAAACGAACACTAACGTAACCGAGCGTCAACCCCGCCTCCTGGTAACCTAGCAACGGGCTAGCCGTTGTTTCCTCTTCGCTAGGTAATCACTCGGAGACGATACATTCAAAACGTAAATTTAACTCACATACCCTCGATCTCAGACTTCAATTACGAAACAGCCACACATACATTTGCTCTTATTTTCAACCATTTCCCCTTCTCACCTGTGGAAGCACAACAGATAACACACACGTTAACGTCCGCTACGACGGTTCGCTCCACATAGGTCTCACGAGCCACTTGAGAGACCTCTCTAGCGTTATTCCCCGGGGCGAACACGACCTCCACTGGTAGAAGTGGGTAACTGCACCCTGCTCACTGATCACTCTCACACACGCCACAAACCACAACAAAAGCAGGAACAGTGCTTTGCCACAATTATGCTACATAAACACGTCCTGGTCCCCTCTGGATCCTCTTTTCCGGTCCTCGCGATCACTCTCTTGGCTGCGGTGGGCATGGTTCTGCCCGCGGTGTCTTCCTTTGTCAGGGCATTCTCTGGCCCAGTGACCCATGCGGCCGCAGATGTGGCACGCCCCCTTTTCGCCTCTGTCTCCGCTAGTCGCCCTTCGTCGGTTGTCGTTGTTCCTGTAGGGCCGTCTCGCCGTGTCACTGAGGTGCTTCATCATGGTGAGGGAGGCACGCTTTATCTTCTTGTCCTCTGCATCGCTGGCCTCCTGCAGAAGCCTCTCAGCGTGCACTGCATGACGTCGGACCTCTGTCAGCCGGGCATCTTCAATCCCCACGCAGCAGCTTCTGTTTACTGCTTTGGCGATCTGGGGGAGCAGCCCTTGTCTGAAAGCAGTGATGAGGCTGGCCGTTTGGTTGACGGCAGTCCTGATGAACGTGGCGACGCTGCGGCGTTGGTGCTGGAGTGCGCAGGGTTGTACGGTGGTAGCGTTGGATGAGGGCAGGCGGGAGGAGGGAAGACAGGCATGTCCAGGAGAGGGTCCCTCGGGCCTGTAAGAGAAGGATACAGACGATTTGGTGCATTTGAATGCTCGTGTGTGAGTGGCTCCTTTTCTCCCTCCTCTGGGGAGTGTGTGTGAGTGTGTGCACCCTCTGCCGTTATCTCTGTCACCCCTGTGCTCCAGCGCCCAGCGCTGTTCACACCTTTCTTTACTTGTTTCCTGTCCCTGACCTCTGCTTCAGGTTTCCAGAATGAAAAACACCTTTCATGATCTTTGATGATTTGAATCTCCCACCTGTTTGGGTTTTTCTTTTTTGTAACCTTTCCCTCGGCTATATTCAGTTTATCCCGGAGGTTTCTCAATTCCTCCATACTCAGTGATCCCCCCTCTGGGAAACCATACTTTTCAACCCAAACATCCAACATATCAAGACAATCTGGACCGTATTTTTTCCGCATGTCGTCCACAATTTGTCCCCCCTGGGGAACTGCAGCAGCCACTTTGCTCTGGTTCTTCCCCATCCCTGTCTAGACTTATTACTTGTAGCTGCACAGGCGTCCCTGTGCCCCCTTTTTTTACTCAGGCGCAAAAAGGTAGAGAAAAAATTCACCCCTTCAGTACTTAGTCACCAAAGGTTTTGCCCGCTCAGCCCTCACCAACCTTCTTGGATATCTGGTGAGCGGGACAGGCCCGCGATATGACCTTGACTGGCGCGATATTATGATTTAGCGTACGTTACGCTCAACGTCATTCCGTGCGGCAGGTAAAAAAAAAAGGTGGTGTTGTCCCGGGTGTCCCAATTCCATCGCAAGCCGATCGGAGCCGATTATCACCCGGGTCGTTTGTCGGGTTGGTTGACCCGTTTTGTCGTGCAACAGCTGCAACTGCAAACTGCAGGCTTCAATTTACCGACGCCTTACACATGTGATAGCATGGAGACTGTGCATTGTAGCAACATCAGTCCCCTCAGAGAGAATCTTCTCCAAAACAGGGCAGATATTTACAGAGAGAAGAAACAGGATCAGCCGCACAAAGATGAGGCTCTTGGTTTTTCTCATTGTCAATCTTCACTAAAGGACAAAACTGTTATCTGAATGCTGAGTTTTTTTTCTTTTTGTTTTACACATTTTAATTCATATTTTGTTGTGTGAGTTTCTGTAAGCGTATGTTGTTTGACTTTACATTTGTGTAGTAGTAAAAAACTAAACGTTTAAAATTGGTAATAGTTATTTAGATAGAGGCACCTAGACCCACCTGTGGGTCATAACACCCCCTCTCTTAAGAACTAAACCCTATTAACATACCTACAAACAAAACTAAACAAGAAAAACCTCAGTTCCCCTGAAATAAGAATTCCGCAGCTCGTCCACATGTACACGTGATAATGCATCTGCCAACACATTATCAACCCCCCTTCCTGTGGCAAATCTGGAGATTGAAGTCTTGCAGGAGCAGAGACCACCGCATCTACGGCTGGTTTGATTGCGCATCCTATCCAGGACCACGAGGGCGTTATAGTCTGTAAAAACCTGACCCCAAATTAACATCAAGATGGGCATTGTCAGAAGGAGAGCCAAAGCTTCTTTCTTAACTTCCCAGAATGGACTCTGTGTGCGTGCTGCTTACTTGTGGCATGTCCCTCTACTTCTATGTCATGGTGCAAAACTGACGTACGGCGGGGGTGGTCAGAAAACAATAGTGGGTGGCTCTCAATTAATTTAACAATATCATGACGGGCTGATGCAGGCAAATGGGACAAAAACAAGCTTAAGTTATTCATAATTTCAGAGTTTCCCAGGCGCGCCGAAGGAACACCGATTTTTTTTTTTTTCAATGAGCCCTCCCTCCGCCAATGGGCACGGAGGGGGCGGAGGCTCACCCCTGTTTTACACCAGAAGCGTCAGCAGAGCGTCAGCAGAGCGTCCGTGTCGACGCAGTGAAACGCGGCCACTAAAGTCAATGAGCAGGTTTACACCAGGCGCAGAGCGTCCGCGTTTCAGAAGCGTCCCAGAAGCAGTAAAACGCGACCCGCTGGAAAAGAACGCCAGAATTTATTCTTTGACGCTTGCTGCGTCAATCGCAGCAGGTAGGATCGTTCAGACAGGAAGTCAATGGTGTAAAAACACGGTGGATCCGGTTGATTTTCATCATAACACAATGTGCTGGATTTTGTACTTATGTGCTGTACTTTACTGTGAAACATCAACGTGACGCATCGGCTTCAACGCTGTTCAGGTCGGCCGTCAAACAAAAACAGATTTCACTTTGAATCTCAAACTATGATGAACAAAATGCATCTATACTTTAAATACCTGCATTTTGTATGATGCCAGTAGTTTACTTTATTATTATTTTTCTTTTTTACACACATCGATACTACGAGACACTGTTGGGACAGTGTCTCGAAGTATCGATGTTTTGTTTCATTGTTGTTTTCTTTAAAAACACGCGAAAACTACCTGGGTTGTCGCGCGATCTTGCAATCCTCGCGTGAACTGATCGAGCCGCTGCACGAGACGCTCTGCTCATAAAACGCGTCCTGTGTGGGAGGGTGCTGGAGCGTGAGCAGAGCGTCAACGCGGTCGCTCTGCAGACGCTCTGCAGACAGATACTTCGAGACACTGTCCCAACAGTGTCTCGAAGTATCGATGTGTGTAAAAAAGAAAAATAATAATAAACCGAACTGCTGGCATCATACAAAATGCAGGTATTTAAAGTATAGATGCATTTTGTTCATCATAGTTTGAGATTCAAAGTGAAATCTGTTTTTGTTTGACGGCCGACCTGAACAGCGATGAAGCCAATGCGTCACGTTGATGTTTCACAGTAAAGTACAGCACATATAAATACAAAATCCAGCACATTGTGTGTTATGATGAAAATCAACCTGATCCACCGTGTTTTTACACCATTGACTTCCTGTCCGAACGATCCCACCTGCTACGTTTGACGCAGGCGGGACGCGGCAAGTGTCAAAGAATAAATTCTGGCGTTCTTTTCCAGCGGCTCGCGTTTTACTGCTTCTGGGACGCTTCTGAAACGCGGACGCTCTGCGCCTGGTGTAAACCTGCTCATTGACTGTAGTGGCCGCGTTTCACTGCGTCGACGCAGACGCTCTGCTGACACTCTGCAAACGCTTCTGGTGTAAAACAGGGGTAACTTTTCAACATTTTGACGTGGCAGACTGGCTGCTAATAGGAGTCAATGCGCCAAGAGCCATGGAACCATGGAAGGTAATCAGCAGCCAGGGTAGTGGGCCTGCTGTGAAAACCTTGCTTGGATGGGTCATCAATGGGCCTCTCAGTGATGATGGGAATGATGGATCTCTGCAGTGTAACAGAATATCAATTGAAGAGCTGCTGGTTCAACAATACAACCAAGATTTTATTGAGCAATACTACGAAGAAAAAAAGAAAATGTCTATTGAAGACCTTGAGTTTATGAAAATAGCCTCAAGCTCCGCTGTTTTGAAAAATGGACATTACAGCCTAAGGCTGCCCTTTCGTAAAGCTGATGTACAACAAAGCTGTGGCCCAGCAAAGAGCACATCATCTTCTGAAAAGGTTCAAGAGGAAGGACAAGTTCTTCAGTGAGTACAAAGATTGCATGAAAGATGTTTTTGCAAAGAATTATGCAGAAATTGTGCCAATAGATGAATTGGATCATGAAAGTGGAAAGGTGTGGTTTATACCACACCATGGCGTCTATCACCCACGCAAAAAAAAACTTGCGTGTGGTATTTGACTGTACTGCCACCTACTGTGGAACATCATTAAATAAAGAGCTCCTGCAGGGTCCCAATTTGACAAGTACACTGCTAGGTGTGCTGCTTCGTTTTCGCCAAGGCCCTGTAGCATTCATGACTGACATTGAGGGAACGTTTCATCAAGTAAGAGTTTTCAACCAGGATGTAAACTTCTTACGCTTCCTCTGGTGGCCAGATGGGGACATTACAAAGGACCTACAAGAGCACAGGATGCTAGTCCACATCTTTGGGGCAGTGTCATCTCCAAGCTGTGCTTCATTCGCCCTGCTGAAAGCAGCTGACGACAATCAGCATGACTTCCCAGCCGAGGTTATAAACACTGTTGGTCAAAATTTCTACGTGGATGATTGTCTAAAGGCCGTCAGCACGGTAGAACAAGCAATACATCTGTACCAGCGGCTAACAGACCTGTGCGGTAGAGGTGGATTTAAGCTCAATAAGTGGGTGAGCAATCATCGCTCGGTGCTGGCCGCCATTCCTGAAGAGCAGAGAGCTAAAGAGGTAAAAACACTTAACCTTGACAGAGACCAGCTCCCTATGGAGAGGGCCCTTGGAGCTCAGTGGGATGTTCAGCAAGATACATTCACATTCAGCATGAGAACCAAGCTGGGATGGGATGAGGAAATCCCTCAGGTCATGGTACATCCCATATATAGTTTTTCAAGCGCCAAACTACAACAAAGGAACTCATCTATAACAAATCTACAACCTTGTAAGGGCAAAACCTACTTATTTTAATTCTGATTAATAAACTAAAGCTTATTCGATTTATTTGATTATCATTATGTTATTGTTTTTTTTAAACGCTCATACAAAACAAAAAAAGTGGAGGGAGAGTAGTCTGAATCATTGCTCCACCTTATCCATCGCACTCATTTGCCAGCCGCAAGCGATTCCAAGTTAGTTAGCGTCACATCCACTTGTAGTGCATCATTTCCGCCAGCAAGTTTCTCCGGTTACGACTGCCCACGCTGACCCATATTTTCCATATACTCACTCACCTGTATCAGGTACCCTGCAAGGGCAACGATTAGGCTCTTGTCTCAGACCTTCCCCGAGGTGATTGGTGGAGTGACGCGCAACCAGCACGTGACCTCTACGACGAGGTTCCTCCCACGGAAGTGCCATAGGAGGACACGGATTAAATAGTATGGCTTGTCCACCAGAAGGCTGTGTTGTGGTGTACATAATATAAAACTTCGGCCCAGTTCTGCTTGTATTGCAATGGGTGGTGTTCCTGAAGTTTAATTTTTTGTCCCTTTTTATTTTTTACATCCATGTTTGTGATGAAATAGTATTGTGAATCGCTAGCTCGCATTGCATGTGTAAAGGGTTATAATTGAAGAGTCATGTAATTGATCACAATACTGCGTTAATGTTAAAAAAAGATGAAAAGTGTTAAAAAGAAATGTTAGAAATGGTTAAATTGAATAAGATTTAATTCATTCATTTAGTATTTTATCTTTTATATTTTTTTGTTGTTGGTGTTAAAAAGTAATGTTAACAGTGATCCGCACGGCGATCTGAATCCAGGAGTCTGTGATCGATTGTGTTTGCCTCCACACCGTACCCCACGGGAGTCGCAGTGTCTTCCTCATTGCAATAAACACTCTGATGAGGAAGCACTGTCATCACCCTGTGTGATAACTTCTCCCTGCTTTCAGGTGTGTCGTGAGCAGGAAAGCAGTAAAGGGGGTGTGGGAATATTATAAAAATGTTTTGGACGCTAAGAGCGTGTTATGGAATATTTTCGGTTTGATCGAAAGTAATTTTGCTGCGTGCGCGTGTGCGTGCGTGTGTAAGCGATTAATAATAAATAAATAAATAAATCTCATTGCAATAAACACTCTGATGAGGAAGCACTGTCATCACCCTGTGTGATAACTTCTCCCTGCTTTCAGGGGCGCAACATTTTGGAGGCACCGCTGGGATGAGCGCTACGTGGGCTAACTTTTATTACGAAACACGCCCCGTTGTCGTTCAGCCTACCCAAATCACCCAGTCCAGCGGCATCTGGTAGTGAAGTAACTGCAGTGAACTGCGGGATCCCTGATACAGCCTGCTTGCAATCTGAGGTACAATAAAGTTACCAGGAGAGCTGACGCCGCTAACTCGGAGCTAACGCTATCACGGCCTACTTATTACCTCGTCACTACGCGGAATATGGAGTCACCAGAGCTAGAGAAACTACAGCTTGAGGTAATACAAGGATTGTGCACACTGTCAAAGGACCACCTTGTGAACTTGTGTGATTTCTTGACAATCTCCGGTCCAGAATTTGAGCATGTAAGTGGCAAGAACAAAACATCACTGATTTCAATGATAAGCAACCATTTGCAATGAGAGGAGTTAAGAGAATTAGAGGATGATGGTATGGCTGAACTCCTCCCCCTAATGGATAAAATAATTCAGTGCCAGGCTGTTAGTGAGAAAACTCTAACTGGGAATGTATCTCAACCTACTGAACAAGTTAACATGTCTCAGAAACAAGATGAACGCCAGCAAATGAAAAAAATGAGGAACAGATGCGGTTGTCTAAGGGAATTGAGGCACTGCAACTTCGATTGTCGTTGATGAAGAGACAAAGTGAGTGTGAAAAACCATCAAGGGGAGTCACCACACACAACAGATTGTCAGCCCCCCATACCACCCTCTCTCAAGCTCCACATTCATGGCATAAAGATTTTAAAATATCTGGCCAAATTGGTGAGCCCGGACAGAAAGATCGCCTTACCTTTTCCAGTCTTGCACGCCAAATAGAGCATGGTTTGAGCAAGGGCTTCCCCGAGGTGGAGATATTGGATGCTGTGATAAGGGCTATTGCTCCTGGGATGCAACTCTGCAGTTATCTAGAGGGTAAAACTAATCTGACATTGCCCACACTGAGACGTATCCTCAGGTGCCACTATCAGGAGAAAAGTGCAACAGATCTTTACAAGCAGTTAAGTTCTGAGGTTCAAGGTGCTAAAGAGACCCCTCAAAATGTTGTTATTCGTGCATTGGACCTGAGACAAAAGATTTTATTTGCATCACAAGAATCTGAGTCTGGATTAAAATATGACCCTGGTCTTGTCCAAAACATGTTCCTGCACACAGTATTAACTGGTTTGCAAAGCGACAACATTAAACGTGATCTTCAACCATATCTTAAGCAGCCAAATGTTTCTGATGAGCTGCTATTGGAAAAACTAAACACTTCTTGTGCCTATGAAAATGAGAGACAGGACAAGAGGAGAATGCTAACGCCACACCGTTCTGCAGCCATCCATTCTGCACAGACCTGCGACAGTCCTGGAGAAAAGAAAGAGAAAACAACAGTCCAGCAGACCAGCAGTAAGATGCAACCAGACATCCTGTCTGAGCTCAAGGAAATGCGGTCCAACATGGCTCTTCTGAACGACCTGAAAGCAGAAGTTTCTGAAATCAAAGAGTTCATACAGAAACCTCAGTGCTCACCTTCGCCAAACACCAACCAAGTAGGAGGTCCACAAGATAATGTTATTCAGCAGATGACAGTCTCTTCCCCATCACAGATGCCACCGCCAGGACAATGGTCTCTGCCAGGCTATGGTCAACGAGGCAGTCACAATCGGTATAACCACATGGTCGTCCCCCAGCCCGCATTCCCAACGGCAGCCCCTCGACGCCATAGGAGATGCTTCGCTTGTCAGCAAAACAACACTGAAGACTGTATGCATTGCTATGGCTGTGGCAGCAGCGAGCACTTCCTGGCCGGCTGCAGGATGAGGGAAGCAAGGCAGGTGAGGAGCAATCCTTTAAACGGAGTCGGGTCACTCCAGCGAGACAGGGAGTGACTCATCCAACAACATTGTCCCAGTTCTGTGTACACTGTGGCAGAAAGGGTAATAACATGAAACTCAGACAATGCATGTCATGCAAAAAAGTGCTGTACTGTTCCAAGTTCTGCCAGGCTGAAAACTGGACTGTTCATAAAAACCATTGTGCACAAACATCATGTGAGACGGTCCAAGCAAAGTCATCAAAGCAAAAGACACAAGTAAAAATGGCTCCACTAATTGGAAAAAAGTATCTGATCGACTGTTACATCCAAAACAAAATGACTAGAGCTCTATGGGATTCGGGGTCGCAGGTAACAATAATCGACGAGAAATGGAGGAGGGAAAACTTGCCAAATGTGGTGCCCAGAGACATTAATGAAATACTGGAAGCTGACAACAGCCTAGATATCACTGCAGCTAATGGAGAAAGTATGCCATATGTTGGCTGGGTTGAAATTACATTCAAGTTAGCTACTGATGGAGCTCCAGTGACAGAGGTTATCGTCCCCACACTTGTCATGAAAGGCACCAGTCTGGCCCGGCCCATCATCGGTTCCAATGTAATAGGGCTCATTGTTGACACCGAGTTAAAACAGTCTAACACAGCCAACAAGCATCAGTTGATTCAGTGTGTCGTGGCAGCATTTCCTGGATTTGAAACAAGTGGTGTTCAAACCTGTGTGGAACAAGTGAGCACAGAACAGACATATGAGTACATGGTAAAAACAACAAAAGAGAGACTAAATGTGCCTAAACACACTTCTATTAAGGTAGAATGCCGTGTACAAACATCTCCCTTTCAAGAGGAAATCACCCTCATATTTGAGCCTGATGTAAACCCACAGTGGGCAGAGGGGCTCGAGTTCTGCGACACCCTTGTGAAACTAAAAAAAGGAGTGAAGCCATTCATTATCATTGATGTACAGAACCCCACGGACCATGATATTGTGTTGGCTGGGAGAACAGTTGTAGGAACAGGGCAACCAATTCAAGCTGTTTACCCTGCCTCAGTCTTCGCAAATTTCCACCTGTCTCTACAGCCGTGGTGAGTCAAGTGGATGTGGAAAAGGATGAAGCCTCCAGTGATGCTTGGGACCCCCCAATTGACCTAAATCATCTTACTGAGCCTGAAAAAGCAGTGGTACAAAAAATGTTGAGAGATGAATCAGCTTCCTTCTCCAAATCAGAGAATGATATTGGGTGTATAGACAAGCTACAGCTCTCTATCTCATTAACAGACACTGAGCCTGTTGCAAAAACTTACCTGTCTGTTCCCCAGCCATTGTACAGAGAAATGAAGGACTATCTGCATGACCTGATTGCACAGGGATGGATAAGAAAATCGAACTCACCGTATGCATCTGCAGTCGTCTGTGTCCACAAGAAGTGTGGTGGCTTGCGGTTGTGCATAGACTACCGTGAGCTTAACAAAAAGACAATCCCTGACCGCCAGCCAATTCCAAGAGTGCAAGACATCATGGATGGCCTGGGAGGCCACTCTTGGTTCTCCTTGTTAGATCAAGGTAAAGCATACCATCAGGGCTTTATGGCTGAAAAGAGTAGACCTTTAACTGCTTTTGTGACCCCCTGGGGTCTGTATGAGTGGATCAGGATACCATTCGGCCTGATGAATGCACCCGCTGCCTTCCAGCGATGTATGGAGGACTGTCTGGAGGGTCTAAGGGATGAAATTTGTATCCCATATCTCGATGACACAATAGTGTTCAGCAAAGCATTTTTAGCCCACGTGGAGGATGTCAGAACAGTACTAAGGCGGCTCCGACACCATGGCATTAAATTGAAGCCCAGCAAATGTGAGCTCTTCAGGCGGGAAGTGCGCTACCTGGGACGCATAGTATCAGCAGAGGGCAGTAAAATGGATCCGGCTGACACTATTGCAGTGAGAGTCCTGAAAGAGAAAAGACCTCGCACAGTAGGAGAGCTTCGAACCATTATGGGCCTCCTTAGCTACTACAGTATATTAGAGGCTTCTCCTGCATTGCCAGCCCCCTCTACAACCTCCTAAAAGCATCCCCAGATACGCAACAGTCTGAAAACAAACCAAGAGGCACAAAGAGAACACAGATGAAAGTAAAATGCAAAGGGGTTCCCTCAAATCAGCCCATTACATGGACTGACAAACATCAAGAACTACTGGAGAAGTTGATAGACTGTTTAGTAGAGCCACCCATTCTTGCATTTCCCGATTTTAGTAAACCTTTTGTTCTACACACAGATGCCTCCAATCAAGGACTCGGTGCAGTTTTATATCAAGAGCAAGCTGGAAAGATGCGAGTCATTGCATATGCATCACGCACACTTACCAAGTCTGAGAAGAACTATCATCTTCACTCAGGGAAACTGGAGTTCCTGGCTCTAAAGTGGTCTGTCTGTGAAAAATTCAGAGACTATTTGATCAGCTCCTCTTGCACTGTCTATACAGACAATAATCCGCTCACTTATGTGTTGTCAACAGCCAAACTGAATGCGACTGGATGTCGGTGGGTAGCTGAGCTGGCAGATTTTCACATCACTGTCAAGTACCGTCCAGGCAGAGAGAATACAGATGCTGACACTCTTTCCAGGATGCCTGTTGATATTGAGACTCTGATGGAGGAGTGTACAGAGGAACTCTCATCTCGATCAGTACAAGCCACAGTACAGTCTGTTGAGGAGCAGGGCACCATTCTATGGCCTATGACCCTGTCAGCACAGTGTACAGCAATAGGTGACTCAGCGCATCAGCCTATCCCTCCTGAAGAGATCCGTCTGGCCCAAAGAGAGGATCAGCACATTGGCCCTGTGGTTGAGTCTATGATGTCTGGTATCAAGCCCACAATTCAACAGTTGAAGTCATTCAGTATGCAGTCTAAACGGCTGATGCGTGAATGGGAGAGGCTGATGCTGGATGATGATGGCATTCTGCGTCGCAAAACAGCTGTAAGAACACAAATGGTCCTTCCTGAAAAGTACAAAGACACAGTATTAAAAGCACTACATAATGAGATGGGACATCAAGGAGCAGAAAGAACAACCTCATTGGTAAGAGACAGATTCTTCTGGCCACAGATGCAGAGAGAGATTGAACATTATGTGTCTTCAAGTTGCTCCTGTCTGAAAAGCAAGAAGCCCAGTAGAGAAACGAGAACACCTCTCACCAGCATTATCACTACTCAGCCTTTTGAATTAGTGTCTGTTGATTTCCTGCATCTAGATAGATGTTCGGGGGGATATGAGTATATATTGGTAATAATTGATCATTTTACAAGGTTTGCACAAGCCTACGTGACCACATCAAAGTCTGGCAAAACAGTAGCTGACAAAATATTTAACGACTATGCCCTGAAGTTCGGATTCCCCTTGAGAATACATCACGATCAAGGAGGCGAGTTCGAAAATCAACTGTTTGCTCAGTTGACGAAAAACTGTGGCATTGTAGGCTCAAGAACGACACCATATCATCCAGAAGGCAATGGTCAAGTTGAGCGCTTTAACAGAACGCTCCTACAGATGCTGAAAACGCTCACAGAGAGGGAGAAAGCTAACTGGAAGGAGTCATTAAACAAGCTCATCTACTCATACAACTGTACGAGGAGTGACGTCACGGGATTCTCCCCCTTCTACTTGTTGTTTGGAAGAGCTCCACGACTTCCTATTGACTTCCGATTTAGACTAACACCAGAGACTGGAACCTCAGACCACCAGCAATATATGAAAAAATGGAAGAGTGGGATGCAAGAAGCATATGAGATTGCCAGAGAAAGGGCACAAAAATCTGCAGATAGAGGAAAAAGGAATTATGACAACAAAGTCAGGAGCTCTGTGTTGGAAGAGGGTGACCACGTCCTTGTCAGAAACATGACTCCCAGGGGTGGGACAGGCAAACTCCGCAGTCACTGGGAAGACTGTATCTACAAAGTTGTGCGTCAGGTAAACAAAGAGCTTCCAATCTACGAAGTTGTGCCTGAGCAAGGGAGAAAAAGAGACAGCAGGATCCTGCATCGGAACCTTCTTCTTCCCTGTAATTACTTACCATTGGAAATCCCACTTAAAGTTGTTAAACCGCCAAAGAAAAAGAGCATCAGTGATGACAAAGGTGACAACACAGTACAATCTGAAAATAGCAGTGACGATGAGGATGAGGATGATTGGTATTGCTACTTGCCAGTACAACCTCCACCAGCAATGCAGTCTCAGGCTGATGACAACACAGTCCTAACCGAAACCAAATCTGTGAATGATACTATGAACGCTGACTCCAGGGAGGAACCGATGGAACGGATAAATGACAATCAAAGTGAATCACACTTGCTGGATCAAAGCTGTGCACCAAACCAGGTAGAAATTGTCTGTCCAGAGGAGGTTCCTGCAGAGGACAGTACACCAGCACCTGCATCACCTGTTCCAAGTGGAAATCCCAGTGAGGCTCTGCAGCTTTCCAGAAGGCCGATGAGAGAGAGACAGGCACCAAGAGTCTTCACCTACAATGAACTGGGTAAACCAGTTTGTTACAGCGTCGGGCCACCAGCTCATCCTCAATATTTACACCAAGTTCTGCCTCATGAACGAGAAATAGCAGGGATGCAATGGAGGTATGCTGTGCCGGTTCCCCACCATCAACCGGTACTCCTACATGGGTACTGACCACAAAGCACTCACACTCATACATTTCATGGACTGTTGAGAACACAGAACACACACTCATACATTTCATGGACTGTTGAGAACACAGAACACACACTCATACATTTCATGGACTGTTATACACACACATGCACTCTCATGGACTTTTCCAGAAGCTGAGTGCTACCACATACATTCATGGACTGTGTAAAAGCCGAGTGTGACAAACACACACACACATCCCATACACGCATGGACTTTTGAGAAAGCAGAGTGTTAATACACACAAATACACTCACAATGGACTGTTGAAGCAGCTTGATCTGCGCTACACACATATTGCAAACACTTAAGGACTTTAAGTAGGCCAAATGTCTGCATACGAACTGTTTGAATATTTTGATTGGATGATATGCATCTGCCCTAATCGTTTCATGTCGAGGATGACATCTTTGTTGAGGGGGAGTGTGTAAAGGGTTATAATTGAAGAGTCATGTAATTGATCACAATACTGCGTTAATGTTAAAAAAAGATGAAAAGTGTTAAAAAGAAATGTTAGAAATGGTTAAATTGAATAAGATTTAATTCATTCATTTAGTATTTTATCTTTTATATTTTTTTGTTGTTGGTGTTAAAAAGTGATGTTAACAGTGATCCGCACGGCGATCTGAATCCAGGAGTCTGTGATCGATTGTGTTTGCCTCCACACCGTACCCCACAGGAGTCGCGCAACACATGGTGGGAAACAGCGTCACTCAAGGAAGTTTTGGCTTCGCTGACACGGTCCTGAAGGGAAGTGGGTTTTCGTGCACTGGAACGGGATGAATGTGTTCAATCAAGCAGTACAAACCTGATTAATTGTCTTAATACTTCACTTCGAATGGCCATATTGTTTAGGATTAGAATTAGATGACAACTTCTTCACAATATTTGCAACTATTCAATTTGACCAGCAGGTGTCAGTAGAAGACGAAATTTCATGTTGACTATTTCCTAATGGAAGTGCTCTCTTTACGTTGGATTTTCTCATAATTATTTGAAGTGTAGGCCTGTAGTTGATGAGGAATCACGGTGTGCTAACGCTACTCAAACAGCTTCGATGAAAAAAGGGAGTGTGATTTGGGTTTGTGGTACATTATGACAATCTTGGACTTGCAAGACTGAGGCGACGGTTCAATTCCCATCAATGTGTATTATATATGTGTTATTTAGCTCATCTATTCCACATTTAAAATAGATCACATTTGACATCTGACCCACTGAACACTTACTATTGAACATATTTTTAAACTATGGGCTATTTAGTCTTGTTTTAGGATATAATATAATTCATTGCACAAACTGTCAGGCTAAGTATAAGAGCTATAGTCTACTACAATCAGTCGTGACAAAAAAGAGACATTGTCTTTATTTTTCATTTTTATTTTATTGTGTCAGCATTGAACCATACAAGCATGTAGTGTTGTCCAACAAGAATGCATGGCGAATCAAATCCCAAACAACCTATGAAACAATAAACACATTTCCATTGCACTTCATTTTATTGAGCACTAGATGACCTCCTCGAGCACTGTGTCATTGAAGCCTCGAGTAATGAACCATTTTTTGAAACAAGTGTCGAAGCTTCAACAAAGCCTCCATCGGCCATCACTACCTACGGCTGCGTGCTCTAACACCATTTCAGAAGTGACTAACTGCAGACTTGGGAGCGGAGGAGGGATGACCGTCAGGCTGGCTCGACTGCTCCTCCTTCTCAGCCGTGGCGCGTCCAATCAGCAGCCGACATCCAGGACCGCACCTGCAAGGCGTCATCCACTCTCTCTCACACACACAGACACAAACATAGAGGCACCTAGACCCACCCGTGGGTCATAACACTCCGTGTGGATCTTTTCACTCTGGCATTGAAAGGGGGTGCTAGCGCTAGCCGTTTGCTAAGCTATGTACAGACAGCACCACCGCTTGCCGAAACACATAGTCACACCGTTTATATACAACAACTCGTCATCAATATCTCTAAAGTAGAAGTCAAGAACTTTTTTCAAAAACGATAACTAACTCAAACTTGTGTGTTTATAAAAACAAACTAAAACAAACTTAAATTGAAGTCATATTTCACTTCGTTTACGTCTGTCAAATGAATATTTGCCCAGGAAAATCTTTTAGTTTTACGCAGCAGCACCTAAATGCACCTCGCGTTCTGTGTCACCCCTCTTTCACAGCAGTATGTTGACGAGCGACTCGTGGCGGAAAAGTCTGATATGCCACTTTTTCCCAATACGACGAAGAGAGTGACAAAAGCCAATGTCTTGTGGTGGAAAGACACAAAATATGTGGCTTGCTTCTAAAAAGGGAAAACCCCCGACAAACCTCCATTTAAGAAGCTCGCACAAAGCAGTAGTGAACATGTTTATTGAGACTGGGAAGTAGACACGACAGTTTGACTCAGTTGACTCAAATATCCTGTGGCGATGAGAGTGGTTATGGCTATCTGATAAAGCAAGATTTAATATTGGGAATTTAACAAAATGAAAAGGAACCGACAACGCCACCCTGGGAATTTCACCCAGGGAGTTCTACTAAACACAAAAGTAATAATTAGGCACACAGGTAAGTTCTACGAGGAAGGAGTAGGAGACGTGGTTCAGAATGTTTAAAATATCAAACCAACTTTTATTCAACATTTAAAAATAAAAGGAACAAACAGACCAACACTTAAAACAGAGCTACTGAGCTCCTTATTCTTGGTGTAGAAACTGAGGCTTACCGATGAGGGGGCCAAACGGGGGAGGAACCAAAGAAAACAAGGAACACCCCACTCACACGTGACACACCTGCAAAGAAAGTGAAGTGCAAAAAAAAGAAGAAAACAACCACAATCCCGGGTCACAGCACTCAAAGGGGCCCACCACCCGGGACACCGCCACCACCAGCAGCTCTCAGCGACTACAAAAGAAAAGATAAACAGTTGGTTACTAAAAGTTCCCTAAAATCTGTCACATGTACTGAAATAGCAAGAAAAACAAACAATGCAATCACACACACACACACACTCTGGATAAGAAAATCGAACTCACCCTATGGATCTGCAGTCGTCTGTGTCCGCAAGAAGTGTGGTGGCTTGCGGTTGTGCATAGACTACCGTGAGCTTAACAAAAAGACAATCCCTGACCGCCAGCCAATTCCAAGAGTGCAAGACATCATGGATGGCCTGGGAGGCCACTCTTGGTTCTCCTTGTTAGATCAAGGTAAAGCATACCATCAGGGCTTTATGGCTGAAAAGAGTAGACCTTTAACTGCTTAATGCTGACACAATAAAATAAAAATGAAAAATAAAGACAATGTCTCTTTTTTGGCACGACTGATTGTAGTAGACTATAGCTCTTATACTTAGCCTGACAGTTTGTGCAATGAATTATATTATATCCTAAAACAAGACATCCATGATGTCACACACACACTTCGACGGAAGCAACATGCACCGTCGACCGTCTGTACAGGGCGGCTAGCGCAATCAAGTGCGGGCGAGGCAGCAGTGTTCCTGCACTTATCTTATAGGACCGAGTTTTGGGCCACAGGTCTTGATCACCAAGCGTCCTCCAGGTGAGGAGAACAACGAGGAGGCTCTGCGCAGCTTTGTGCTAGCAGGCGGCTGTAGTGTGCCGGTGAGGTGTTCAGGAAGCACTGTGCTGAACAGACGAACGGAGGTGTAAGATGCCTGTGTGACCAGCAGGGGGCAGCAGAGGACCGACAGCCGCAAGTTCCTCCTCAGAGAGGCCTGAGAAGGTTCTGCACCTTCAGCTCCTCCAGGAGGTCCTCAGCAAAGTGTCAGAGTTTGTTGTTTTTTTTTTTACCTCGGTCGGCAGAGTCACAGTATGAAACTTGTAGCCAGGGGCGCTGCAGCTCACTCAACACCTACAAGGTTTGAAAAGGAAATGGAGTGGAATTCATCTGGAATGAATAGAAAAGCACAACTACAGCAGAAAAACTGAACACAAAGACGCACAAAGTTTGAACTACACACTGATTTTCTTCTTCTGTTGATTCAAATGAATTTGACAGAAATAATATCTGAAAAAATAGTAACCAAATGTTAAATTTCGACATTTAAAAAATGGACAGATTCATTTACACCCAGAAAGATAAGAAGATATTTAGCTCTCAGCCAATTAGAGCTGCTGTGTGTGTGTGTGTGTGTGTGTGTGTGTGTGTGTGTGTGTGTGTGTGTGTGTGTGTGTGTGTGTGTGTGTGTAGCTGCTCTCAGGGGTAGATCCTCAAAAAAGGGCGCGCAGCGCTAAAATGCGGCGCATTTTGCGGCGGGATTGTGGCGGCAATTTGCGCAACAGTTGCGGGTATCCACAAAGGTTTTTGCGCTAATGACATGCAGGCGCAAACACGCCCACGAATGCGGCACCTGAAACAGGTGCGAATGTTGCGGTCTGGCAACCTGAGAGCAGTTTGCGCCAAAGGTTGTTGGTGAGTGCATGTGTTTGACAGTGAAACTCTGCTAGGATAAAAGCGCTCCTGGCATTACGATGCAAGACGCGTTTGTCACCAACACCTGAGTACCATTTGTATTTTTCATAGCCGATCTAAAATATTGGCATATATACTGTAGTCTATGCTGATCTATATGTAAGATTTGGGGACCTACATATGTAACCGTGTTATTAAATTGTGTTCAATCATTTTTAAACTTGGTTGGGGCACAGCCATGGCACTTTATATTTTATTTTTATTTTATTTTGTATTTTATTTTGAAGTTAGCGCTTTGCATTCTGGGCGATCCTCAGTACAGAGGAAGCCCATGAAGCAGGTGAGACGGTCTCCTCCCTGCTGAGACAGAAATTAATGCAATAAGTTGAGCTATGCTTCATGTAACTGTGTTTGAGTGTTTAAATGTGTGCTGGTGTCTTTCATTTACTTTTTTTTTTAAAAGCAAAGTTCGTTTTTATTTTTATTGCTATTAAAAACGATTAGCATGCTAGCATGTCCATTAGCAGCACACAGCTCTCATACGGAGCACGTTGTCTCTGCAGGAGGTGACCAAGTTTCACGGAGCAAGTTATGGTTGTGTCCCATTCTGTTTCAGGTATGTGTGTGTAACTGGAAGAATGTTACAGTGTATAAAAATGGAGCTTTAGGGAGTGAATTATTTAAATTGCGAATGTCATTTTTTTGTATTTTGTAGAAACATTTATTTTTATTTTTTATTTATTTTATTATTTTTAATATTATTTGTATTGTAAAAACAACTATACGATCACTACTTCAGTACAGAGGAAGCCCATGAAGCAGGAGGTGACCAAGTTTCACGGAGCAAGTTATGGTTGTGTCCCATTCTGTTTCAGAGAATAAACTGCTGCTCCACACCTGACTTCTGCAAGTCTTCATTATACAGCAAGCAGGACAGTAGGAGAGGTCACACACATATATGTATATATATATATATATATATATATGTATATATATATATGTATATATATATATATATATATATGTATATATATATATGTATATATATATATATATATATATATGTATATATATATATATATATATATATATATGTATATATATATATATATATATATATATGTATATATATATATATATATATATATGTATATATATATATATATATATGTATGTATATATATATATATATATATGTATGTATATATATATATATATATATATATATATGTATATATATATATATATATATGTATGTATATATATATATATATATATATATATATATATATATATATATATATACATATATATTGCCGGCTTTTCAGAGAGGAAAGTTACACTCAGAAGCCAGAAACACTTTGACAGACAGAAGCTACGCCTGGTTTTGGCCGGCGGTGTTTGCGTCTGTCAAACTGCGCGCAGACACAAGCGCAAACTCTTTCTGGATCTGCCACGGTTTGAATTAGGCATATTCGCATAGAGGGGGGGGTGTCATTTTGCGCGTAATGACTCATTTAAATACATTCAAATGAGTCTGGCGCAACCCTGCCGCTACTTTTGCGCCGATTTTCACGTTTGCGTCCTCTCTGTGGATCGGAATCACCGTTTTTGGCGCTATTTACACGGATTTTCAGGCGCAAAAGCCGCGCAATCGCTTTGTGGATCTGGCCCACAGTCTTTTAAACTGGGACAGTCTTCACACATTTGCAGATTTAATTTTGATTTCTAAAGTACTGCATAGTTTGGCTCCAGATCCTCTGGCAGAGTTCACCAGCCAAAGAAACAGGTGTGTGTGTGTGTGTGTGTGTGTGTGTGTGTGTGTGTGTGTGTGTGTGGTGTGGGGGGGTTAGAGAGCGAGTCTGGACACAATTTGAACAGCTTGAAGATCTCGATTGAAGCAGCACAAGTCCTCCATGCAGACATCAGGTTGCACAGCAGTGGGTTGAGGACCACTCAGCTGCCCGCTGAGCTGCCCACTCAGCTGCCCGATGACAAAAGAACACAGAAAAAACAGTTCCTGAAAGCTCAACCCTCGGGGATTTGAAACAACTGATGAATGTGATATTTATGTCCCAAGTTTAGTTGTGTCTGTTTGAAACAGGGAGCTCACTCACTCACTCACTCACTCAATCATTCACAGTGCTCTGGGATTTCAGGTAACGGGGAGCAGCTCAAAGCCCAAGTGGTTCTCCGTCAGGCTCCATGTTGAGTGGAGGCAGCAGCAGCAGCAGGGTGAGTCCTCACTGACTCATGGATCCACATGAAATGTGATACCAGTCAACAGGGTCAGTGAGAGGTGGACCAGTGTCTGTTTCACTCCACTGGAGACTCAGTGACATTGTTTGAAGCAAGTGTGATCGTCCTCCTGTAGGTGGCTCTGCTCTGCTGTGATGTGGAACTGGCCAATCCTTGATCCACAGTCTCTATTGCAGTGGGTGCATGTGTGAATGCTTGTCGTGGTGGTGGTGGAGGTGTCAGGACGCGTCTTGGTGGTTGCTCTCTCCTTTCTCAGTGGCCTCTTTTTCCCTGCGGCACTGTGGACGTCCCTCTCTATTTGTACTGAGCCTTCATGGACCATCCTGCTCCACATGCCTCTCTGGAGGGCAGCCTCCTCCCAGGTGTTGAGCTTCAAGTGGCACTTTCTCTAAAGTGTGGTCTTCTAGTTAATGTTTATCACTCTCTTGAAGGTTTATCGTTCATGTTTTCTGGAATTTCTGGTGAAAAACAGATTGCAGATGTTATTTTTCTTGGGGATGAAAAGTGGATGAAAACTGTTTTTATCTTCATCATATGTTGAAAAAAGTCAAATTCAGTTCATTTGATTAATTTACTGGAAATGTCATATTTTAGCATATACAGACTATTGACGTTCCATGATTACTGACTTTTTTTTAAACCTTTTTCCAGAGTGTGCTGTCATTTCAGGCAACACTTCCTGTATCAGAAAGACTAGAACCAGGAATCCTGAAACACTAAAGCAGCAGCTCAAAGTCCAACACGGTCGTGTTCACCTCCCACCCCTTACTTTAGTCGCAGATCAGAGGCGCGGAGTGTTGGTAGATCACAGCCAACGATCTATACACTGGAAGAACCCAAAACGCTGGAAATTGGACATGAGATGTGCTGCAGAGACCAGGACCAAGCAGGTACGGATGATGAATGAATGATAAGATATGATACGTTGTTTCATCAGGAAGTTGGTTCACCTGGGACGGTCGGCACGTAAGCCCGGGAAAGAGATGTGTACCTGCAAAAGACTTTGTTCAGTGTGAAATGAGTGAGTGAGTGAATTGGTGAGTGAATGAGTTGGGGTGGTGTGTATGGGTCTGGATACCCATTCATTTCCTATGGCGGTCACTTTTGACCGGGAACACCACAGGTGTTGATTAAAACACTCAAAATTCAATGAAAGAGGTCAAAATTAATTTTATATGTTCAAGTGCGTAGAGTGTAAGGCCTTGAGGCAATCAGATGTAAAACACAATATTTATGAGTGTTTTAACTTGTACATCAATCAGATTTGACCCGAACACGACAGGAAGGTGAAGAGGAGGTGAAAGTGAAAGTACAGCCACCACCAGTGGACACACAGACCTGGAGAGAATTCTTGGTCAACTCCACAGTGTTGTTCCTCCAACAATGATTCTCACCTGCTTTGTGGTGCTGCTTCCCTGGTTGTGCAGCTCAGCACCAAGTAAGTTTCTAATGGCTTCACAATGCTGTCCAATATTTCTGCCGTTTGGTACAATCTGCCACTTATCAGATTCACCCACTAATTATGTTTGAAGGCTCTTCTATGACAATAAACAACCTACTGCTGTGTAGAACCAATATATGAACGCAAGAAGGTGAAAATGAGGAGATGATGAGTGTGTGTGTGCGCGTGCGCTCTTGGTGTTAGCCACTCTGCTATATCAGCAGCTCCTCCAGTCACAGGGTGGATCAACATCAGCAGATCCACTTGTGGC
The DNA here is from genome assembly GCF_046127955.1 of Nelusetta ayraudi. Classification (NCBI taxonomy): domain Eukaryota; kingdom Metazoa; phylum Chordata; class Actinopteri; order Tetraodontiformes; family Monacanthidae; genus Nelusetta; species Nelusetta ayraudi. The sequence goes on from NW_027466079.1 coordinate 1,362,054, forward strand.
TGCAGGTCTCCAAGAAAACAATGAGGGAAACACTGAGTGGTGACTTATAGCAGCAGGCTGTCAACACAGGGTTAACTCAGCTGCTTTGTGTTGGATGGTGAGTGCAGTGAAGCTGCTCCACTGGAGTCTAGGATGGAGATGAAGATGTGACAGTGGCAGAATGAGGAGCTTTGTTCAGTGTGAAGGATTCATGCAGACAGTCAATCAACACATTGAACACACAAACACATCACATCCTTCCTTCATTTGGCAGCAGACAATAAAACAGCAGTTGGATCAAAGATGCACTGGAGTCCGAAGAGACGCCAGTGAAGGAGCTCTGATCCAGTGGAGCTCCAAGCTGCAGTGACTTTACACACAACTGAGCATCATGTTGAGTTGAAGCAGCAGATCAGAGCAACACTGTCAGTCACAACAGGACGTGTTGACACTCAGTGGCTGGAACACACTGGAGTGTGAAGCTGCACTGAGGACACTGTAGTGGAGACACTGAGGACCTGGGGCTTCATTTACAAAAACGTACATGGATTTCATCCTGAAACAAAAAAATCTGGATGTTCAAAATGTTGCGAACGCACAAACGCACACCCATTTCCTTTGAGCGTCCCAATCCTCATGGAATTGATCGCACATGAGCACGAGCCCTGCTCCTCCCTCGGAACACCTCCACATACAAAGCGTTGTCCCCCCTTGTTGGAAATCCAACATGCTGGTGGACTTTTGGAAGGACAGTCTTGAGGTCAGCATGACTAAAATCTCCAGTGAGGATGGTAAAGCTTTTGGGTTTGCTGTCTGTTGATCACTGATGGCCTGGTACAGTTCATTGAGTGCAGCGTTCCTCTCACTGCTGTTGTTGGTGGGAGGGATGTAAACTGCAACTAGCAAAATGGCAGTAAACTGCCAGGGCAGATAGAATGGACGGCACTTTATGATCATCAACTGTGCCAGTGGTGAACAGTGTTTGCATACCACTGCAGTGTCCCGGCACCACGCACCACAGATGTAAACACATGCTGCACCACCGTGGGACTTCCCTCCATTTACATGGTGATGGTGATGATGATGATGATGATGATGATCAGACATTAATGAGTCTTGATTCACTTTCACTGTCTTCAGAATCTCACATGTCGACCACAACTTCTCTCTCTGCTCTCCCTCATCCAGTGAACTCTCAGAGCTTGAGTGTGCAGTGGTGTCTTCAGCTCTGCAGTCCAGCCCCTCCCACCTCACACTGCTGGACCTGAGTGAGAACTTCCTGAGGGATCCTGGAGTGAAGCTGCTCTGTGCTGGACTGCAGAGTCCAAACTGCAGACTGGAAGTTCTCAGGTCAGTTCCTGCTTTCTACTGGTGGACAGTGTGTGTCAGCAGATGACAACTGGTGTGTAACGCTGCTCAGTGTGAAGACTTTGAAGCAGATATTAAAGACTCATCTAGACAAAGTGGATGTTGTTGATATTTTCATGTCAACAATCTGCAGCCAGAAAAGACTTTGGATGGTGGAAAAAAGTGTGGAATGTCTCCAGTCACTTTGGAGCTCAATGGAAGTTGTTGATTGGTGATGAAGGTCACATGACTGAGCAGAAGATCGTGTGAAGAAATATTAGAGGCAGATTAATAGTGCAGCAGTATTTCTTCATCTTGTCCTTTGAATGTGTTTGACTTGTAACGAGTCTCTGATGACTGAAAAGCACACAAAGGACTCACTGATTATTTTCCATCTTCACTGCTGATTGGCTGCACACTGACTGACACACTGCTGTTGTTATTGTGTTGACAACCCACTGGCACAATGACTCCTTTGAGGGAATGACTCAGTGATCCCAACAGCTGCACATCTGGATCATCAACAGGGAGAAATGACTCTGAATATGACATTTACACCATGGAAGAAATCAAATATTGATTCTTTATTCAGGCTGGAGAACTGCTGGTTGACAAAGCTCAGCTGTGATTGGCTGCTCTCAGCTCTGAAGTCCAACCCCTCCCACCTCAGACACCTGGACCTGAGTGAGAACCTGCTGCAGGATTCAGCAGTGAAGGAGCTGAGTGGTTTTCTGCAGAGTCCATACTGTAAACTGGAGACTCTGAGGTCAGTTCACCCTCTTCACTCTACAACTTCTATCACTCTTGTTGTTGTCGTCATGATTTGCACTTGACTGCTGTTGGAAATTCAATTTGCAGACACTGGTTTGTGTTTGAAATGAATGAAACTGGGTTTAAAGGTACAGTGTGTAAAATCCTCCCATCTAGTGGTCAGCTTGCAGATTGCAGATTCTGAAGTGGACATTTCACTTTGATTTTCAGAGTGATGACACCCTGGAAAAACTCTCCATCATTATAAACTCTTCATCATTTATTCTCTATTCAGGTTGTGGTGCTGCAGTTTGTCAGAGCTCAGCTGTGATTGGCTGCTCTCAGCTCTGAAGTCCAACCCCTCCCACCTCAGACACCTGGACCTGGATGGGAACCAGCTGCAGGATTCAGGAGTAAAGCCACTAATGGATCTTGTCCACAGCAGAGACTATCAACTGGAGAGTGTGAGGTCAGTACTGGTTTGGAACCAGTGGATGATGGTTCCAGCACCAAAGCCAGTTGATCCCACAGCAGAGGTCCAGTGTTCCCAGTCACAGTGTGAGAGGAGGATGGTGACGTCCAGCTGCTCCTCATTCATCCAACATATGCTGCCAAACTGCTTCTTCTCTCAGTTCACCACCCAATTATTGATCAGTTCATCTTCATCAGGCCTCAGTATCAGTCCAACACTCCATGGTCACATGACCTTCACATGTTCCACACTAGACATGTGACTGAGAGTCTGCTTCTTCTCACCAGTCACTCCACCATCTCCATCAACAGTCAGCGTCTCTGTGATGATGCGTTCAAGGACCCTGAGTCCTGACTCCTGCTGTCTCTTCTTCTCTCTACAGGTGGAGGTGAGGGAGGATGAGGATGAGACTGAAGAGGACCGCTCCATCTAGTGGTGGCTGACAGAACTACAACAAGTGGAGCCAAACAGCAAGCTGTGTGTCACGACTAGTGATGGTGAGGTGAAGCCTCATGAGGCATTGAACCGCTTGAGCCAACTGGTTCGAGAAACGGTTCATTTCTCGAAGCTTCATGTGCACACGAAACCACCTACTGGCCAAATGTACAATCACAGGCAAGCTGTGTCTGAACCACGTGTGATGCATTGAATTTTTGTGTCTGTTATGTCTGTTGGGAATGACTATGAATTGCAAAAAATGAATGACCAAATAATTTCTGTACATAAATTATATATATATATTTTTGTTTTGTTTTTCTCGCTTATTTATGATTATTTTTATGGGTACTGATGCCAGTGGTTATGGGGATGTTGCTGAACAAATTTTGTTGTTAACTTTGTTCAACAATGACAATAAATAAATAACTTGACTTGATAACTATGTGTATGATACATTTTTTGAATGTATTCTGTTTGTGCAATTTTTTTCTGAAAATGGCATGGGTGTAATCAGGCAGATGACAGTGAAAGTGATTGTGGGACTTGGAAAAGGGCATAGATCAGGGGTGCTCACACTTTTTCAACATGCAAGCTACTTTTAAAATGAGCAAGTCAAAAAGATCCACCTCCTATAAAACAGGAAAAGTCATTCAGAAATATATTTTTAGTCCAATGATAAAGAAAGAAAGGATTAAATGGGTCAACATGTTCCCATGTGCATTTATGCTCATCATTGCACAGAAAACTCATGGTTTAAAATTGTTTAGGTTATATCTGCCTATGTTTGATTTTATCAATAAAAGTGTGTTTAAGTTAAGATGTTTTGCTGTATATTTTTGTGTTTTCCAGCGCATAGGTTAGGGATAATTGGTGTGCGTGTGTGTGTGACGCAGACGTTTTGCCAGCAGCATCTCCCAGGATCTCCGGCGCGTCTGCAGTGCGTGCGCACTTTGAAGCGCATTTTCCGAGCGAGGCGTCTCCATCAGTTGACGCCAGGATTGCAAGCTCACGCGACAACCCCGTTAGTTTTGCGTGTAAAACAACAGCGAAACTCCTTTTCCTGTCCCTGTCTGGTCTTTATTTGATCTGAATGGTGCCGATGCCGATACGTCACATTTACGTTTCACTGTAAAGCACAGCACATATAAGAACAAAATCCAGCACATTGTACATTATGATCAAAATCAAGTGTTTTCTAATCCTGCCTGAACGATTCTACCTGCTGTAATTGACGCGGATCTCTCTCTCTCTCTCTCTCTCTCTCTCTCTCTCTCTCACACACACACTCTCTCTCTCTCTCCCTCTCTCTCTCCATGCGATAGACCCAAACTCCCTTCGCAATTGACCAGTAGATCGCGATGGACTTAATGGGCACCCCTGGCATAGATGCTTGTGTAGCATGGACATTGATGTACAGGACAGGGGGCTCCATCCTATCACCTCTCCTCTCCTCACTCTCTCCCTAAGCTCTCAAAAATATCTCCAAACTAAACGTTATCTAGTCTCAAACACTCCAAACTATAAACGCTATCAAAAATCTAGTCATCCAAACTCTCTCCAAATCTCAGTTGACTGCAACTCTCCTACAATGACCCCCATTTTGAATGGAGCCTGAGGGGTCTATATAAACCGTTAAAATATGAATTGCAGATACATATATATATATATATATACATATATATCTGCAATTCATATATATATATATATATATACATATATATATATATATATATATATATGTATGGGTCCACTTTACTGCTGCAGCTGGCCATTTTCCTTTTACACCATCCGTCAAGAGAGCACTTCCATTAGGAAATAGTCAACATGAAATTTCGTCTTCTACTGACACCTGCTGGTCAAATTGAATAGTTGCAAATATTGTGAAGAAGTTGTCATCTAATTCTAATCCTAAACAATATGGCCATTCGAAGTGAAGTATTAAGACAATTAATCAGGTTTGTACTGCTTGATTAAACACAGTCATCCCGTTCCAGTGCACTAAAACCCACTTCCCTCCAGGACCGTGTCAGCGAAGCGAAAACTTCCTTGAGTGACGCTTGTTCCCAGCATGCAATGCGAGCTAGCGATTCACAGTACTATTTCATCACAAACATGGATGTAAAAAATAAAAAGGGACGAAAAATGAAACTTCAGGAACACCAACCAATACAATGCAATACAAGCAAAACTGGGCCAAAGTTTTATATTACGTACACCATAATACAGCCTTCTGGTGGAAAAGCCATACTATTTAATCCGTGTCCTCCGTGGCCTCCTATGGTACTTCCGTGGGAGGAAGCTCATCGTAGAGGTCACGTGCTGTGTGCTCGTCACTCCACCACACCAATCACAGTTAGTGAACAGGAGAAGCTTGCTGGAAGTAATGCGCTACAAGTGGATGTGATGCTCACTGAACCCCATTCAGACGACTCTCCCTCCACTTTTTTTGTTTTGTATGAGCATTAAAAAAAAACAACAATAATAATATGGATTTTGACCATGTATGTTTTGGAGTTCATTGAAAGAGGTTAATAAAAAAAGGGGGTGGGCTGCCATTTTCTTTGTCCCCTCTTTTCTCCTGTTTATTAAGTATGTAGGGAGGTTAGCCTTTCTGTATTTGGCTTCTCTTTCTTTCTTTAGTTAGTTCTTAAGGTGAGCTAGTTGGAGTTTGGTTTATTATTTTGGCCTGGGCCCACCCTGAAGCCTTTGCTGCCCACTGGTTAAGTTGTTTTGTTTATTTCATTTACTGATTCATAAATGTTTTTTGTTGAAACTGCCAACTGCCGTGAGAAATTAATGAGGGTTGGGAGTGGGGGAAGGTGTCCCACACGTTGCGTCTCGGTCCCCCAAGACGGGACGTAACACAGAGTTTTCGCCGTGACAGCAGGTTGAGCTCCTACCGTTTTACAAGTGACGTCGTCACGTTAGCCTGTTCCATCCCTGCTAAATTCTTTAAAGAACTACCGTTAGTAAACTTTTAAATTATAACACGCTCTACACTAATTGTAATTTCCTGCCCGTGGTTCTATATTGCAACAGTTGACGGCTCATATCAGCAGATAAGCAGCAACAATCTGGGCATTGCGGGTGATTCATAAATATGTCATTTCTTATTAATTAGCCCATAAGTGTTGTACACCAGTGTGACACCAAATGCTTGTTGCTGACAGCAGTGAAGAAATGAGACTCTAGTGGTTCTGCACATTAGTATAAATAGAGTGATTCTCTATCATTACATCACAGGACGGCGGCACTCTGACAGATTCCATGAACCTGGACACTGATGATCCAGACTCCGGTCCAGATGAGCCAACAGGCCACAGTGGAAACGGGTCAGAGCATGGACTGGCTGCTGAAAGGATCCAGGTAGGTGGCGCTGTCATCCCAAGTTGTGTGGTGTGGAGGATCAGGGCCAAAGTTCCAGATGCTCACAGATGTGAGTCTGGATTCAGGAGGAGTGTTTGAAGGCTGGACTCCCAACAGTGATTGGCTGCTGAGGACCTCTCAATCACAATCAGGTTTTTTAGTGGCTGTGAGATTGAAAGTGAGATTGCATTGTCCAGGTAGGAGGACAGCAGTCAGCCATGTTTCACCTCCAGTCAACACGCAGTGGTTCACATGAAGGTCCAAGAGGCCTACAGACCTACACTGAGTCTGGACGTGGCAGTACAGTTGGATCATTGTCTTTGTTGTGTTGTTTGGTCATTGTGATCCAATGTAATGTGAGAGAAGGACGAGTGCAGTTATATTGGAGTGAATTATTTTTAGTGTAATAGAAGTTATAATGCAGAGTCTGTTTTTATGAAATGTTCTATCACCTGGCATCCATCCATCCATCCATCTTCTACTGCCGTATCCGGAGTCAGGTCTCGGGGGCAGCAGCCTCAGCAGAGACCCCCAGACTTCCCTGGACCCAGTCACCTCCTCCAGCTCCTCCAGTGGGACCCCAAGGCTTCCCAGTCCAGCCCAGAGACCTGGTCCCTCCAGCAGGGTCTCCTCCTGGTGGGACATGCCTGGAACACCTCCCCAGGGAGGCGTCCCAAACAAGACCCCGAGATGCTGGAACTCCTCCCCCTGAGGCAGGGCCTCCCCACCGACCCAGAGAGGGCAAACCACCTCATATCCAGCATTGATTTATCTGTTGGTGATTAATTATAATGTATCATTTATTTTATTTAAATTATATTTGAACTGAATTGGATTTGTTTGTAAAAGTGAGATTTATTTTCATTGATTCATGTGGTTTATGTTGAGACCGAGTGGAGAAGTGGGTATGGCCTACAGAAGGTTTGAGTACACAAGTTATTCAGATATGGAGAATCCCCATGGCAGGACTTCAGGGGATATATAATCAAAGTGTTAAAGCAGCAGAAATGAAACGTCAGTTGAGGTCAAGGTCACACAGGTCAGAGGTTGTGATGGCTTTTATTGTCAGAATATTGAATCATTGAAATATAATGTTTGAGCTCGTAACAAAGTTAGGATGATATAACATAATCACATAAAATAAATGATCTGGTTTCCTTCTGATTCATTGACGTCCTTCTGAAATCTCCACACAAACATCTGGCAAGCATCAAAACCATGAATTATTTTGAGGGAAACTTCTTTTGTCTTACTTATGATTCAATAATGACTTGAGTTCCCATCACAGGTGTTGTGAATCACTTTATCTTTTCCACATGATTTCCTTATTTAAGATCATGAAGCAGAAATAAAGTCTCTTGAAAAGTATTTTTCACCTCCAAAATGAAGATGTTATAGAAGTCTGAAGTGAGAGCAGAGCAGTGTGTTGTTGATGTGTGGAACCTTCATGCTGAGATGTTCCAGCCGTGGATGATGAGAGCAGAAGCAGTGGTTGTGTTGCTGCTGCCTTCACTGAGCAGCTGCTCCAAGTCCTGCTTCTTCCACTGAGGATTCAGCTCCACCAGTGGCTTCTGGGACGTCTCTCCCAGTAACCACAGCAGCTTGTAGGGAGAAGCAGTCCGCCAGCCACCAGGCTGCACTGGGGTCAAAGGTCGTGACACGCCCACACAGTTGCTGTTTGGCTCCATTGGTTGTAGTTCTGTCAGCCACCAGTAGATGGAGCTCTCCTCTTCACTCTCCTCATCCTCACCACCACCTGCAAAGATAAGAAGAGACAGCAGGAGTCAGGACTCACGGTCCTTGAACGCATCATCACAGAGTTGATGGAGATGATGGAGTGACTGGTGAGAAGAAGCAGACTCTCAGTCACATGTCAAGTGTGGAACATCAGAAGGTCATGTGACCATGGAGTGTTGGACTGATACTGAGGCCTGATGAAGATGAACTGATCAATAATTGAGTGGTCAACTGAGAGAAGAAGCAGTTTGGCAGCAGATGTTGGATGAATGAGGAGCAGCTGGACGTCACCATCCTCCTCTCACACTGTGACTGGGAACACTGGACCTCTGCTGTGGGATCAACTGGCTTTGGTGCTGGAACCATCATCCAATGGTTCCAAACCAGTACTGACCTCACACTCTCCAGTTGATGGCCACTGCTGTAGACAAGATCCATCAGTGGCTTCACTGATGATTCCTTCAGCTGGTTCCTACTCAGGTCCAGCTCTCTGAGGTGGGAGGGGTTGGACTTCAGAGCTGAGAGCAGCCAATCACAGCTGAGCTCTGACAAACTGCAGTCAATCAACCTGAATAGAGAATAAATGATGGAGAGTTTATAATGATGGAGAGTTTTTCCAGGGTGTCATCTCTCTGAAAATCAAAGTGAAATGTTGACTTCAGAATCTGACACTACAGAAAATGTCACCTTGAAATTAAATCCTCAGTCCAAAACTAATGTGTGTTGAAATGATGTTTGGTTACATGACCACTGATGACCTGTTTTTCCTTTTCCTTTTCCTTTTTTTTTTTTTTTTTACTTCAAACATGAACAGAATGAAGTTTTCATATTCTGGATGTCATTTTGAGATGAATCAACATTCAGTTCAATGTTTATTCAACATGTGTGATGAACTGTGTTTGGTGCTGAAACCATCATCCACTGGTTCCAAACCAGTACTGACCTCAGAGTTTACAGTTTACAGTCTGGACTCTGCAGAAAACCACTCAGTTCCTTCACTGATTAATCCTGCAGCTGGTTCCAACTCAGGTGCAGCTCTCTGAGGTGGGAGGGGTTGGACTTCAGAGCTGAGAGCAGCCAATCACAGCTGAGCTCTGACAAACTGCACCCCTCCAACCTGAATAGAGAATAAATGATGGAGAGTTTATAATGATGGAGAGTTTTTCCAGGGTGTCATCACTCTGAAAATCAAAGTGAAATCGACTTCAGAATCTGACTCTACAAAATAAAATGGGAGAGGGAGGGCGAGCGAACGAGTGCTACACTGTGGAGTCCATTACTGGCTCTTGATGATGTTGCTGTCTGGGCCCCCTTGCACCAAAGTAGGATTGCGTCATCCAAGATGAGTCACTAAGCCTTCAGCGTTCAACCAATCCACAACACGTGTGTCCAGGCTTCATGGGTCGCACTAAAAGCCATCCAGGATGAGAAGACACGGATTCATCAAGCCAGGTGAAAGCTCTCCTGGATCAGTGCGCAATGCTCGCGGCTTCATTCCATAGACCCCGGTTATGGAGCTGGGATTGACAGATTGGCCATCTTTGACCTCCTCAGAAGCCTCCATGAGGATTTGCGCCTGGGACGGGGATTCAGACTCTCTACCGTCCAGTGTCACAACAACAACCTCATGTTACTCTTTGATGTGTCTTTATGTTTCTATAATAATAATAATAATAACAATAAACTTTATTTATATAGCACTGCTCATACACAACATGTGCAACCCACAGTGCTTAACAAAATAAAACAAAACAAAACAAAGAAAGGTAATAATAATAATAAGAAGAACAACAATCATAATAATAACAATGAGAAAAAATAAAAAGCTCCACTGCCCCTCCCCCCACCCCATACGGACCCACCCCTCCCCACCAACGCACACAGACAAACGCCCACCCCCATATTCACACAGACATTAGATAAAACGGCTTGGCACTGAAGAATCTGATGAGGAAAGGCCACTATGGGGAGCCGTCCATACAAGGGGGCATCATGGCCTGCAGCGCCCCTATGGACAGACCAGGCGTAGCTCCCACCATGGCGGGCCCCCCATGAGGAAACACTGGCACTAAAAGTATAAAAGGGAGAATAATCATAATGAGAAATCTGTTGGTGTCTGTACGTCCTGATTAAAATTTGTATTGGTTAAAAGATTGAAGGTAGAGAAAAGAAATCAAGGGTTTTTGCTATTGTTTGTGATGAGGTTGGAGAAATGGGTTATTCTTGCCTGTTTGACAGTTTTATTGTAAGATTTGAGTAGATGACGAAATGTCTCATAATGGACAGTGTTACGAGAGTTAACCACTAGATGGCAGCCAAGTTCCATGCAATATGCAGAGACATCGAGTGCGAGTTGATGACGTTGGCTTCCGGTTGTTTTACCTGATGAGCACTGCTATAACCATAGATATATAACAGAAGGCGAGATGTCTTATCCGCACTGCTGGCCAATGGAATCGAACGTCCGCACTGGCGGCCATCTTGCCACAGTCACCTCGCTCCGCCCCTCTCACTCATAACTATGTATTCTTATTGTGCATGTTCTTTTAAATAGCCCTAAATTGCTCTATTTTCAACCGAATTTCGAGTGGTTTGGTTTGTTATAAAGGTTATAAGCATAGTTATGATACTGCATACTTATTAATGATTTATAACCATAGGCTTTCATGTGAAAATAGCAAACACACGCACACACCCGTATTTAATAAAAACATATATGCTAAACGCTAAACTAAACAAACCAGCACTAAATCGTAACATTAATCAAACAGTTCCAACAATATCTTACAGATGAAATGTGATCCTACAAGCTTTTGTTTGTGGACAGCGACGATTGCTGCATCCATAAGCGGCACAGAAGTTTGGCATTTTTTCAGTCACCGATTTCCTGTAGAAACCATAATGCATGATGCTGTAGCAAAGAAATCCAATTGTAAATCATTTGCGAATTAAGTTAAATGATATAGAAAAAAAGCTATTCTGTCTCTCCATATGTCAAATTGCTTGTTTTATTTACACCTACCAATCCTAATCCCTTTTATCACAACAAGAAAAAAGACGGCCTGTAATCTCAGGTTGTCACCGTTCGACTCTGAATCAAACAGGTGGGGGATGAGATATCAGCAGCTCTAGTTCATTGATCACCGTGTCTCTGCTGCATGAACTGATGAGACTGCGTTCATGCAGCAGCAACGTTATAGGAAACGCACCTCAGCGAATAACTACAACCGACACCACAAATATTGTATGTGAACAAAATACTAGTTTGTCCTGAAATAGCTGTTGGCTAAACTTAACTTAAGAAATGAAAATCTTAGTGGTCTCAGTCGTATTAACTTGTGCAGATAGGCTGCCATAGCACCGTTGTGTTTTTTTTCTCATAGAAAGCTGCACTCTCAACATGTTCAACCATCCAGAATTATTGCTACGTTATGAACGTTTGTAAGAAAGCAAACCGTGTGCAAAGCCGTCAAGTTTTCAGCGAGATCAGAGTGTTAATGTTTGTTCAGATCACTCACGTTCCCTCACATTCACTACATCAGACCGTGACTGCCTGACTGTGGAAAGATGGCGGCCAGTGCGGACGTTGAATTCTGCGCCGTGAGACATCTAGCCTTCTGTATATATCTATGGTTATAACTAGCGGCCATACAATAAAAGTAGCGTATCTACAAAGATTGCCTGACTGTATAAAAGAAGCGGAAACTTAATGCCGCGGCTGAAGACAGAACAACAAGGCGCTATAAAGGCTGGACGTTTTTTCAATGGAGCTAAACTGCTAAGCTAATACCTGACGTACCATGGGTTTTTCGATTCCTGTACCAGACGATATGGACATGAAGGGGCGACGTATATAACAACTGGACATTCTTTAGAGCACAATGGGAAAACTATGAGATAACAACGCAAGATAACAACTATATATATATATACATATATATACAAATGTGTATATATATATATATATATATATATATATATATACATATATATATTATGAATCAATTTCTTCTTTTTATCTGCATATTCACATGAACTTTACCTCTTTACTACTATTATTTCTGACCCTAACATTTTCAGCAATGATTTTGGCAATGGTTTATTATTTATTTATTATTAATTATTTATTTAATGTTAGACAGAGGAACAAATTTCGTTTAACATGAACAATATATCAAGGTAACCTTGATATATTGGTAGGGCGGAGCAAGAAGGAACAGCAACACATGAAATGAAGTTCGTTTCAGTTTTATCTAGAAATAGATGCTTTATTAATCCCCCAGAGGGGGAAATTTGTGTTCAGTAGCCAACATACATAAAAGGACATACGAAAACACAGAGTCATAAAACAAAGTAAAAGTTACCAACGTTTGAATAAATAAATAATAAAAGTGTACAAATACAGAAAATCTCAAGGCGCACACTTGCTATGGTCATTAACCTTTTGCATGGCTGCAGTACAACCAGTGCGCCAGCAGATGACCCCCACGTTCTTAATGAATGAAGCTTCGAGTAATGAACCAATTTTCAACACAATAGTCCAAAAGGGTTCAAAGCCTCATGAAGCCTCGTTTGGACATCACTAGACACAACGGCTTCCACTGTCATTGAATGCTGCAAGCGTCAGTTTAGCCGGCATGGAATACCAAATATTGTCATCACAGACAACGGACAACCGTTCTCCAGCATGGACTTTCAAACTTTTTCAACAGTATGGGACTTCAAACACCTCACATCCTCACCATACCACAGCCAGAGTAATGGTAAAGCTGAGTCGGCTGTCAAAATTGCCAAGACCCTGCTGAGAAAGGCAGTGCATGCTGGTGATGACAGATGGAGGGCCGTACTAGCACGGAGGAACACTTCCACAGAGGGACTCAATAGCTCTCCTGTTCAGCGACTCCAGTCCAGACGCACACGCACATTGTTACCCTCTCATCCACCTCTGCTGAAGCCGGCTGTGATACAGGGGGTACTTCCTCGTAAGCTGGCACGGGTCACTGCATCGAAGTGGTGATATGACCAACATGCTCACGACAAGCCCATGATAATGCAAGGCGACACAGTTCGGGTCTTCCTACAACCAAATGGGCCCTCTCGCTCCTGGTCACTGGGGATTTGCACCAACCAATTGCGTGACAGGTCATATGAAGTGGTTGTACAGGACAAGGTATACAGGCGCAACAGGAGGCACATTCGACCGGTGGATGAAACTCTCATCATGCAATCTGATAGTCCCCTGGTGGAAGATGACTGGGACAACAGTCAAACAGACAGCAGACTCGAGCACATAGTTGGTGACAGGAGGGAAGGGGCTTCAGAACTAGAACGGGCTCCAGTGTTGACTGATGTGCCAAGTGTCCCCCAATCTGGACATTTAGGCCTCAAGCAGACCAGAACCAGATCCAACATAAAACCTCCTGAGAGGTACCGCAAAGACTTTGTTGTTTAAACTTTCTGAAGAAGGAATGTCATCTCTTGTTTATTTCTGTGCCACTTTGTTCATGTGGACTGTTCATTTTGTTCTAATGTTTAGGAGAGTGAACTAGTCATTTCTGTTTAACCTGTAGCCAGCTATTGTTGTTGCTGGCCACGTAACTCTCATCCGGTCACTATTGTCCATTTTCAACTGCTTTCTTTCCATATGTTAAAGGAGATGTTACGAAAGTTAACCACTAGATGGCAGCCAAGTTCCATGCAATATGCAGAGACATCTGGTGCGAGTTGATGACGTTGGCTTCCGGGTGTTTTACCTGATGAGCACTGTTATAACTAGCGGCCATACAATAAAAGTAGTGTATCTACAAAGATTGCCTGACTGTATAAAAGAAAGAACGAAACAAGGACAGGAGTTGGGGAAAAAACGCCTCACCCCATCAACAACCACAGAATCAACGAGGCATACGTCCCTGTCACTGTCCCGCCACAAGGGGCGAAACGTCAATGAATGGTAGTTCATGGTTGATGACCCTGCAGCTGACCCGAGGGCACCGAAAGAAGTGCGACAGGCAGCAATGCCAAGCAGGAAATGTCTCCTACCTGTACATTTACAGTAAGTGATAAAATAGCTATATTGCATTTATTTTTCAGTGTTTTAAGAGTCCTTTCATTAAAAAGCTAAATACCATGAAGACACATATTTTGTGGAAACACACCCACTTCCACATTCAGGTGGAGGTCCTCCACCCCCGCGAGATGTCCCGGTGTTGAAACTGTAGGAGGCGGCGACTCTCACTGGAAGTGTCGGGACTGTTCTTCGCTGTAGGGGAGCGCTCCTCGTGGAGCAACTCTACTTCCGGTGTAGGGAATGCGTTATGTAGCGTTTTTTCTTTTGCATGTGTTTTCTTGCTTTGCATCGCTCCTCTGATGAAGTGAATGTTTTTATGTCCTGCAGCGTGTTGTTTTTTTGTTTAGTTTTTTTTGCGTTTGCACCACGATCCTCTTTTTGTACCGTTGTAAACTTGTATTTGTGTTTGTGACTTTGCGTCGTTTCCGTGCTCAAATACGCAATTGTCCCGTATTTGGCAACTAAAAAAGCTGTCCCGTAATGAACTGAGACGGGACGCACTTGACTTTGTCTCCACTCCGTCGCCCTGGCAACCCCAGTGTCCACGCTGAGAACTCTGTCCTCCGCAGTTCTTGGCATTTCGGCTCGCAATCCCAGAGGTGGGCAATGGGCATTCATTGCTGAATGTTTAAACCCCCCCCCCTCCTTTGGTTGTGGTTTATTTGGTGTAGACAACTGAGTTTGTCTGTTTTTGTTGTTGGCGTCACCACTTTCTTTGGTTGCTTTTGTTTTCTTGGTAAAATTTTGATGAAACTTTGGGTTTTCTATTGAGTAGTTTGATTTCCTTTTTAGTTCATTACTATTTTGTTCCCCAGTGATCGTTACCTTTTGTTTTGTGTGTGTGTGAAGACTAAAGAAATTTTTTCTTTTGTTTGAACTGTTTAACGCTTGCCTGAGTGTCTCAATGTATTAGTGTATTCATTGTGTTCTCTTTTCTTTTGGACAGGAGTTGGCGTAGCGTGCGGCAGACTGCGTCGGTGGTTCCCCTTCACTTTGCTTTATTTTGCACAGCACGAGGGAAATTTTGCTTTGTAGTGATTCCCTTCGCTTTGTTTATTCCCTTTTTTCAGTTTTTCTTTGTTTTATCTTTAGCCTTTCCGCTCGGCTACGTCCAGCCCTGCTCCCCTTATTTTCTTATGATGTTGAACAATCTTTTTGGTATAGTACTTATTTTTTTTGACACTCACTCAGGCAGCTAAACCTGGTCTTATTGTTTTTTAAAAAAAGATTTTCCTTGGTGTGTTTAAAAAAGAGTCAACTATTTTAAATTGTGATTGAATAAAGCTGTTTCTTTGGAAGTCCGTCTCATCCTCTCAAATCTCAAAGCGTAACGAACCTGTGTAGCCCGAGGAATTTTTATTATAGTCTATTTCCTGGGGTGCAACTCCCCAGGTGGCGCTGTCAGGCAACATAATATATAACATATTATAGAATTATATAATCCCTATATATGAATTCACATGATCATGGGTGTTATGATCAATGCTCCCTCTAATTTTCCATGTGTCTGGGCATCCAGACAAGCTCCTTGAGCACACTGAGGACCACTGTGGGCAACATCAGATGTGCACGCTGTGGCCACACACCAGTATCACACCTGTTCAAAACCTTGGATCATAGCAAGTTACATGGCTTATTAAAAGAATCAAATTCCAGCAGCAATTTTCATGAGTTTACTTTGAATAGAAGTGATTTGGCCCACTTCAAATGAAAAAGAGCAAAATCTTGTTGTTGATGAGATGTGTAGTGTGTTATATGTGAGAGTCCTGCTTTAACCATAGGAAGAGTCCTGCTTTGGCCTGGCTGAGGGTCATGTTGCGTCAATGTGCAATGGCATGCGCGTGATAGATTGAAAAAT
Source organism: Nelusetta ayraudi (assembly GCF_046127955.1). Classification (NCBI taxonomy): domain Eukaryota; kingdom Metazoa; phylum Chordata; class Actinopteri; order Tetraodontiformes; family Monacanthidae; genus Nelusetta; species Nelusetta ayraudi. The sequence goes on from NW_027466079.1 coordinate 1,378,068, forward strand.
AAGCCGAAGTGATAGCTCTTCTCTGAATAGACAAGTTAAGCCAGTGTGCTGCAGTTAGCCAGTGAAAATAGAGCGGAGTGGCACCTCTTCACTTTGTTACGCAATCTATGTCAGCGCGGTGCTGCAGCCTGGAAACTTTCTCTGCCTTTTGGACTCATACGGTGCAGCTGGAAGAAAAAAAAACATCATTCCGAAGGCGTAGCGGTGCGCCGCCTAATAAAAGCTCTAAAATTATTAATTAATACGTTTCTGTTGAATTTTATTTTATGTGCTACATAGATTTCCTTGTGCGCTGAGAATGTGCAAGTAGCGCGCGATTGCGCAAGCAAGCAGCTTAGAGGGAACAAACATCCAGCAGGTGGACAACAGTCACCAGGAGCACCAACAGGAAGTGGCGTACAGGCCCCGCCCACCCTGTGATTGACAGCCGGAGACACTGGGTAACAAACGTGAAGACAGAAGAAGAATCAAAGGTGAGAATTCAGCTCAGAGTCTCTCTGACGACTTCAGTCACACTTTCATCAACTCAGCTGAAGAACCTGAAGGAACATAAAGTCCAACATGTAGCGGCTGAGTGAAGGAGGTCTGGACTCTGTGGAGGAGCTCCATGGTTCCAGAGACGCTGTAGAAGGACAGAAGACCTGCTCTGTGGTCCAGGTACACTCCCACTCTGGAGGACCGAGGACCTGAGACACGAGTACTGATGTTGTTGTGACGAAACCAATATTCACCTGGGTAACAATATAAACTCCAGGATTTGTCATTTGCTGTGTCTCAATTCAGGTTCTGCACCCTTGAGACCGAGTGTCCTCCGTCTGAAAGAAGCGTTCTTAGAGTTCCCAGCCTAGAAGGACGGACCAAACCCTGCCTCCCCGGTAACCACTCGGGGCGGTCTAGCCTTCGGCGTATTTCCTCGTTTCGTCACCGCCGTTCCCTCCTGCTGGCCAACCCCGGAAGTGACGTTTTTATAGTATCACGCTAACCATTGGTTTGCCATCTAACGATGCCGTTGAATGTTCAAATAAATAAAATCCTACCTTAAAAACTGGATACTTTATGTGAAACGTCAATATTTAGATTTATATGTCGTGCCTTAACCAGTACATGCCGCTAATTTCAGCTGACTTCCCAGGATCCCACGATGGTTTGCAGCAGCACGCAAAGCAGCATGGGATACCCAAGTACGCGAAGGATAGTAGCGGTGTTTCCTTGGAATCGGCTAAAACGAGTGTGTATTTACGAGTGCGCATTTTGAGCGTCCTAAACACCCTCGGGAATTGGGACAAGCCTTTGCGCAGTGCGATGACGCAACTTCCTTTCAAAATGCGCACTTCAAGGATGCAGAACCTGAATTGAGACACAGCAATTGAATCCAAATCTACTTTCCTCTGACCTTCCTGCTCTGCCGATGTTCCTGTAGGCCACTGCTACACCAACCCCCTAAAATAAACCACAGAAGTCCCTCCCCCTTCTCCACTCAACCTCCCAGTAACATCGTCCAGTCACACCTTCTCTACTCAGGACCTGCTTCTTGTCAGTGAATCTGTCTGGATGATCACAATAAGACTGAACTTCCTCCATGAATGTCACTTTTCTGTTCTCCTCAGATAATAACAGACGTTTGTGCACTCTGCAGAACTTGCTGTATTTCATCTCTCAGCTTGGTCACAGCTGCTGCCACGTCCTCAAAGTATCTCAGAGGACGGATCTCCAGGCTGGAGGAGTCTGGAGACGGACTGAGTGCTGGCAGTGAGGAGAACCTGTGGAGAAACTGGCTGTGGTCCAGTGTGTGTGAGATCTTCTCCAGCTCAGCGTCTCTCCTCTTCAGCTCCATCATCTCCTGCTCCAGCTTCTTCTCAAGCTCTTTGACTCCACTCACTGCTGCCCCCTGTGTGGATCTGACCTGCTGCTGCACCTCAGAGCGTCTTTTCTCCAGCAGACGGATCATCTGGGTGAGGATCTTCTCGCTGTCCTTCACTGCTTTATCAGCAGAGCCGTTGATGGACTCCACCCCCTTCAGGTCTTCCTCTGTGTGCTGGATCTTCTGCTGGATCTTCTGCCTGGTCTCCTCCAGCTCTCTCTGCCTCCCAGGCCTCTGTACTGCTGCTGACACTGTCTGATGACCTTTATGTTCATCCATACAGCATAAAGCACAGATGATCTTCTGATCAGTGCGGCAGAACATCTTCATCACCTCATCATGACGAGGGCAGATGTTCTCCTGGAGCTGCTGGCTGGGTTCCACCAGCTTGTGTCTCTGTAGGGGAGCAGCATCACGATGAGGCTGGAGGTGAGAGTCACAGTAGGAGGCCTGACAGACCAGACAGGACTTGAGGGCCTTCAGTTTCCTCCCAGTGCAGACATCACAGCCCACATCTCCAGCATAGCAGTGATCAGCAGGAGCATCTTGGAGTCCAGCCCCCCCCCCCTGCAACGAAACTTGGCACGTTAACTTTGCCGACACGTTAGCGTAGCGCGACAGCGACAGCGTGCTTCCCCCCCCCCCGTCAACGTTAGCGCAATTTCCAACCAGCACTGCAGAGAGAAAGGCAATATCCAGGTGGAGTGAAAATACATCCCAGTGCCCACCATCACAGGCATATAGACGTAGATAAGATAAATTTACATAAAATACCAGAATGTTTGTCAATTTTTCATTCAAACATATTTTATTTATTTAGTTAGATAAAAATGTTTCCTCCCAGCACAATATGTATTTGTTAATTTAACTCACATTCCTGCCATCATCTTAACACAATTCAGTGTCACTTTTAAGTTGGAAAAGCATAATAATTAAATTACTTAAATGGCACATTTCAAGTAAAACTGTTGCTATTTAGTCTATTTGTGGTGGTATGTGAGTTATACTTCCCATAAAAAGACTTCCTTTTACATCAAGAATATTTAAATTTTTCATAGATGACTCCCAAAGAGACAGACATATTCTGTCAAGTTCTAACCTGAAGACCACTCTGTCTGGTCCAAAAAGAATTATATTGAATTGAGAGCAGCTGTTCTTATTTTCTCTTTTTTGAGAGAGATTTGCTCAGATTTTCAGTTGACCTGTTGATTTGATTTCTCTGATTAAAATTAAAACAAAGTCTGATATTTGGCAGCTTGTTTAATTCTTATACATAGGTATAAAATAATTTTTTTATAATAACATTCACGAGTTTTCGTTGTAAAAGTCATCATTTTCATATACACAAGTTGGACGTCTAAAAGTATCGGTATCTGTATTGGTATCGGGATACTAGCCTTGGTATCACCTGGTATCGTATCGAAAGGAAAAATAGTGGTATCGCACATCCCTGCTTCCACACACACACACACACACACTATACTGTAAATGGCTGCAGTTTCCTTTACAAAAGTGCTACAGACATCATTCAAACATCCACGTGTTTGTCTCATCAAGACCTATATTTTACATTTGACAGCCACTTAAAAAAAATGCAGGTCAAAAATATGCATCATTTGCATACACAGGCATATGATGATTAGACCTCTCCTGCCTCTTTGTCAACACACAAATGCCTGCAGTTTCCTTTAGAAAAGTGCTACAGACGTCATTCAAACACCTACGTGTTTGTCTCATCAAGGCCAATATTTTACATTTGACAGCATCCTCCAAAAAAAAAAATGGAGGTGAGAAATCTGCATCATTTGCATAGACTTCTTTCAGCAGATGTCACCGGGCGTCGGCAGAGGACGGGGGTCAATTGCGGGCGTCGACAGGGGTCAGGCGTCATCGGGGGTCATCGGGCATCGCGTCGGCCACGGCGGCTCAGTCCCCCAAACGCTGCTTGCAGCTTTAATTTATTGTTTTGATTTAATTTAATTTATTAGTGTTAATGGCTGCTGAAAAAAGGGGATGAATAGTTCAAATTCGAGTTGAAAGTAAAATATACAAATGTTGGAAGTACTAGTAATCATTACTATGTACAGTTATGCCCATCTGTTATCTTTGTTGGGCTTGAGTTTATGATTATTTTTTTTACCCTGTGCATCTTTTGTTTTGTTAGTAGTACTTGCCATTGCTCCAACACGAATAAACATGCTGCATCCCACTAGATGGCGCATTTGCCTTATTTACAAGCACCACGGTCATCGGAGCTGATTGCTGCCACTCTCAGCAGCATGCGTCTACTAAGGTCTACTAAGATTCCACAATCTATTACACCTCGCGAGCAAAACACTATAATACTAGGAAAAGAATCCTCTATATGTCAATAAATACAACAGATTGAGTATTCATTAAAAAAAAAATGCTTACTTTAAATAAGAAAATCCAACAAACCAACAAGTGCAACACTAAAAAGCAAACCAACAATTAAAATAATGTTTAACTGCCTTAGCTTCGTCCCACACTTATCAGCTACTAAGAATAACACACATTATTCACCTGGACAGAAGGAGGTTCTGAGGAACATGTTGGTCCTGGAGCTTCCTGGTCAGGATGTTCGGGAGATCCCTCGGGCTCAATGTCTGCAGCGCCAACATATTTTAGAATTGCTCCTGCAGAGACAAAGCTCATTAGATCATCAAGCAAAACAGATCAGAAGCGCATTTTCCTATTTTATTATTACAGTGATGTTGCAGTAATATAGGAAAATTAAAAATGTATTTGTTTTTAAATTAAACATTATGATTGCAGTGTCCCTTTAAAGCTTTTACCCAATTACAAAACTGTCACTTTTAAGAGTTTTTGGCATTACTTTACACACTGTACTAGTTAAAGTAATAAAACTAAGATAAATGACCCACTACCACAATAGTCTAAAATAGTCAACACCATGCCAAATAAAGTATTTCCATAAAATATTTCTTTGAATGATAAAACAGTAGCACATTTCTAATGAAGGGCCTACAAAATACAAACTAAGCTTAGTAAATTCATCCTAAGTTAAGGCTAAAATAACATTAAGAGTCAAATATGTGAGAGACAACTTCCACTGAACAATAACAGGGGACTGACTACAACAACAACTACAACATGCCCTCCCTCCCTCCCTATTAGAATGTGAATAAACGGGTGTGGAGTCAATCAGTCATTCCCATGGCAGGATAGGCCAACTTGGCAGGACATGGTCAACTTTCATAAAACAAACAAAAACGCTGATTCATGACGAACAAATATTAGCCAGCCAGCTAACATTTATCCGACGCTAGCTAGCTGGCTAGCAGGACAAATAAACAAACTTGGGGGGGACAACAGCGTTTCACCTCCACCTCTCCAGCCCACATCACAAACAAATAACTTACCTTTCCCCTTTGCAAGTTTTTCTTGATCAGTTTTCTTTTCCTTCCGTTTTTCCGCACCGCTGGGATAACTCCTTTCTGATGCCATTATGGTGTCTGTTTGTTTTTAATCCTCTCGCTAACGGGAACGAATGGTAGCTGTCAATCATTCACATCATACCTGTCGGCGTCGCCGGCCCTCCACGTCACAACCTGCGTGACAGTGCGGCAAGCCCCAGAGTCCAAGATGGCGTCCCATTCCTTTCAATGAAGTTGCTCACCCAGCGCATGGCTCCCAAAAACTTTTTGACTTCCACATTGATGGGATAATAGAGCATGCGCAGTTGTGTCAGTGTGGAGACCGTCACAAAACGTACGAAATTCAACATGGAAATGAATGTATTTTTTACGGAACAACTGACGATTGTTGTTTGGAAATTTTGATGATGATGATGATGATGATGATGATGATGATGATGATGATGATGATGATGAATATTATTATTATATTAATAAAATAGTATTATTATAATAATATACTATTATTTGTGTATTAAACAAGTGAGCAATGTGCCACTGAATAATAAATGATAATTCTTTGAAGCAACTCTCTTTGGAAAGCAGACAAAGTAATGAAATGATTGGTCTATTTATTTCATCAGAACTAAAAAATAAAAAATAAAAACTCAACGATCTTGAAAGTTCCTCCCTTTCTCTTGCACCTGTCGACCGGTCAACTTTTGGCTTCTCTACAGTGTTCGAGAAAATGCCGACCTGTGCTGCAATTAACTGTGTCACCTGATCAACAGGCAAAGGGTGCAAAGGACCCACGTTATTTCGGTAAGAAGGATTAATGAAATGACTGTAAGGAACTTTTATGCCGCTGACGTTTTTACGTACGTACGTCCGTGTGTGTGTAGCTAACACAAATTTGCAAATATTTTGTCGTCCTCATGGAATTAAACAGCACACCATGTTAATTTATCAGTGAGTGCTCTCTCTTTTCATGCAATTCATCACGCTTAACATGTAATGCTGAATCATGAAAGCTATGGAGCAAAAAATAATAATTACATAAACGACGAGTGAAATAAAATGTGTCATTCATTCAATAAAGATTTCATTCATTCATCTTCTATACCCGCTTATTCCTATTCAGGGTCACGGGGGTCTGCTGGAGCCTATCCCAGCTGTCTTAGGGCGAAGGCAGGGTGACACCCTGGACAAGTCAGCAGGTCATCGCAGGGCCACATAGAGACAAACAACCATTCACACTCACATGCACACCTACGGACAATTCAGAATGTTCAATTGACCTCACGTGCATGTTTTTGGAGTGTGGGAGGAAGCCGGAGAACCCGGAGAGAACCCACGCAGACATAGGGAGAACATGCAAACTCCACACAGAAAGGTCCCAGGTCCGGGCCCCGGAATCGAACCCACGACCTTCTTGCTGTTAGGCGGCAGCGCTAACCACTGCACCACCGACTATTTTATTACTTAGTTGAAAATGCCATTTTATTTCATTTAACAAAGCATATCATTATTTCATCATGCATTTAATTGTTTTGTGGTCCTGTGTTTTAGTGCTTCATAATTTTATTCTGTTGTCAAATTTGCCCATCAAAGTCAGATTATTAATCCTGTACATCAGTTTAAGGAAAACCAATTCTAGGTAATGGATTGCAGATCTTGTAGTGACCTGTTACAATGGAAAGAAATGTATACATAATAAGTACGTCCGTCTGTGTGCCCGATATTTTAGCTAACACTAAACTTTCTGCACAACTGTCTGCATTGTGTTCAAGCTTAAATGAGTTAAATATGTTTGCATACCCAATTTTAAGTAAAATTACACACAAAAAATTTTGGAATGTTTTGCTTTTTACAGCTTTCCTTTTGGGGACAGAAAAAGGTTGCAAAAATGGGTGGAAAATGTGAGAAGAAAAAACTGGACACCCAATGACAACTCCAGGCTGTGTGCTCTTCACTTTGAGGAGAAATCTTTCATTTTGCGCGGTGAGAGAAAGTGCCTAACTTCAACAGCTGTCCCAACCATTTTTAGTTTCTTCAAATCAGGTAAGAGCATGGCTACCAAACAAAAGGTAAGTGAGTCACACACACACCCACACACACACACACACACGTGATTTTGATCAAATCTTTGACCACACATATTCTAAAAAATGTAAAGAGGTGTCAGAGATCTTTGAAGAAGACAGTTTTCTCGTGATTCAGGAACCATGTGACAGCCATACTGTGTCTGATGTAGATGTAGAGTTCACAAATGATGTAGAGATCACCAATGATGAAGAGGTCACAAATGATGAAGAGGTCAGAGCAACAATGAAGGGATTTTACATTGACTGTTCAGTTAACATGTTCAATGTTAAAATATTCACATGAAAAAAACTTGAAAATCGTTACGGCAGACGTAAAAAAAATTTTGTAAGAAAGTGTTGAAAGTTATCTTGAAATCATTTATGAGGATACTCATTATAATATTGATGAAGTGTTATTTCATGTTTTGTTGGCTGTTTCAAGGGTTTATTTAGTTTGTTGTGACACAATCTAAGGTTCAATTTGTAAAGAAATAAAAGTTCTTGTGAAAAAAGATAGTAGTCAAAGTGATATTAGTGTTATTTGTGTTTGTGTTTTTTGTAGTCTTGTCTGGATTTGTCCTGTTCGTTTCTGGTCTGTGTTTGTGTTCCCACTCTTGGCCTGCACCTTGTCGTGGTGAGTGGGCTTTTAACTAAGACAGGCCAATTATATATATTGTGTGAAGCCAGCAAAACAGTCATTATGAGAATTATAACTGAAGCACACTAAATAATACACCATCAGTCACCTTTTGCTTTTCTGTTATTAATCTAATGTGTGTTATGTCAAGCCTCCACAGTGGCGTGCTGCAGTCAGGATGAGACGAACAAGGTGAATGGATGGACGGATTGATGAGCCCAGCGAGCCTCCACCATCCACAGACAAGCCAGTCCCATTTTCAACCCAGAAGGATGCCTCTTCCATCTATCTTTGCCTGCCAGGGAAATGCAACCAGACATAGTAATTACAGATGGTGTTGTCTCTGTTAAAGTGACACATGAAAAAAAAAATATATATGTATATATATGTATATATATATACATATATATATATACATATATATATATATATATATATGTATATATATATGTTTTGTGATTCATGTTCATGACAATAACAATCAAACAGATTTTCTTCATTCTTCCAATGAGTTTCGCAAACAAACATGGAATTTTCCCTGGATCATACTAATACGTTTGTAGATTATATAAAGAAAATTATAAAACACATTTTTTGCGGTTTTATATTAAAGCAGATAGTCAAACGTAAATGTAGCGTGGTAATGTTGCGAAGACACATTTATTTTTGTTTTTCTTTGTTTCTTTAGAAGCTTTTATTTTGGTATTCTGTGGAAGCACAACAGACAACACACATGTTAACGTCCGCTACTACGGTTCGCTCCGCATACGTCTCACGAGCCACTTGAGAGACTTCCTCTCGAGCGTTATCTACTTTTTACATTTCAAAACACAGATCCATACCCGACTTCGACTTGAACTTATTAATCATGTCGTTTCCCACATTCAATTTTACTCGTATACATTTAAATATTCACATTTCTACTGAATAAACATCCCATAACGTTAAACGAACACTAACGTAACCGAGCGTCAACCCCGCCTCCTGGTAACCTAGCAACGGGCTAGCCGTTGTTTCCTCTTCGCTAGGTAATCACTCGGAGACGATACATTCAAAACGTAAATTTAACTCACATACCCTCGATCTCAGACTTCAATTACGAAACAGCCACACATACATTTGCTCTTATTTTCAACCATTTCCCCTTCTCACCTGTGGAAGCACAACAGATAACACACACGTTTACGTCCGCTACAACGGTTCGCTCCACATAGGTCTCACGAGCCACTTGAGAGACCTCTCTAGCGTTATTCCCCGGGGCGAACACGACCTCCACTGGTAGAAGTGGGTAACTGCACCCTGCTCACTGATCACTCTCACACACGCCACAAACCACAACAAAAGCAGGAACAGTGCTTTGCCACAATTATGCTACATAAACACGTCCTGGTCCCCTCTGGATCCTCTTTTCCGGTCCTCGCGATCACTCTCTTGGCTGCGGTGGGCATGGTTCTGCCCGCGGTGTCTTCCTTTGTCAGGGCATTCTCTGGCCCAGTGATTTATGCGGCCGCAGATGTGGCACGCCCCCTTTTCGCCTCTGTCTCCGCTAGTCGCCCTTCGTCGGTTGTCGTTGTTCCTGTAGGGCCGTCTCGCCGTGTCACTGAGGTGCTTCATCATGGTGAGGGAGGCACGCTTTATCTTCTTGTCCTCTGCATCGCTGGCCTCCTGCAGAAGCCTCTCAGTGTGCACTGCATGACGTCGGACCTCTGTCAGCCGGGCATCTTCAATCCCCACGCAGCAGCTTCTGTTAACTGCTTTGGCGATCTGGGGGAGCAGCCCTTGTCTGAAAGCAGTGATGAGGCTGGCCGTTTGGTTGACGGCAGTCCTGATGAACGTGGCGACGCTGCGGCGTCGGTGCTGGAGTGCGCAGGGTTGTACGGTGGTAGCTTTGTTGGATGAGGGCAGGCGGGAGGAGGGAAGACAGGCATGTCCAGGAGAGGGTCCCTCGGGCCTGTAAGAGAAGGATACAGACGATTTGGTGCATTTGAATGCTCGTGTGTGAGTGGCTCCTTTTCTCCCTCCTCTGGGGAGTGTGTGTGAGTGTGTGCACCCTCTGCCGTTATCTCTGTCACCCCTGTGCTCCAGCGCCCAGCGCTGTTCACACGTTTCTTTACTTGTTTCCTGTCCCTGACCTCTGCTTCAGGTTTCCAGAATGAAAAACACCTTTCATGATCTTTGATGATTTGAATCTCCCACCGGTTTGGGTTTTTCTTTTTTGTAACCTTTCCCTCGGCTATATTCAGTTTATCCCGGAGGTTTCTCAATTCCTCCATACTCAGTGATCCCCCCTCTGGGAAACCATACTTTTCAACCCAAACATCCGACATATTAAGACAATCTGGACCGTATTTTTTCCGCATGTCGTCCACAATTTGTCCCCCCTGGGGAACTGCAGCAGCCACTTTGCGCTGGTTCTTCCCCATCCCTGTCTAGACTTATTACTTGTAGCTGCACAGGCGTCCCTGTGCCCCCTTTTTTTACTCAGGCGCAAAAAGGTAGAGAAAAAATTCACCCCTTCGGTACTTAGTCACCAAAGGTTTTGCCCGCTCAGCCCTCACCAACCTTCTTGGATATCTGGTGAGCGGGACAGGCCCGCGATATGACCTTGACTGGCGCGATATTATGATTTAGCGTACGTTACGCTCAACGTCATTCCATGCGGCAGGTAAAAAAAAAGGTGGTGTTGTCCCGGGTGTCCCAATTCCATCGCAAGCCGATCGGAGCCGATTATCACCCGGGTTGTTTGTCGGGTTGGTTGACCCGTTTTGTCGTGCAACAGCTGCAACTGCAAACTGCAGGCTTCAATTTACCGACGCCTTACACATGTGATGGCATGGAGACTGTGCATTGTAGCAACATCAGTCCCCTCAGAGAGAATCTTCTCCAAAACAGGGCAGATATTTACAGAGAGAAGAAACAGGATCAGCCGCACAAAGCTGAGGCTCTTGGTTTTTCTCATTGTCAATCTTCACTAAAGGACAAAACTGTTATCTGAATGCTGATTTTTTTTCTTTTTGTTTTACACATTTTAATTTATATTTTGTTGTGTGAGTTTCTGTAAGCGTATGTTGTTTGACTTTACATTTGTGTAGTAGTAAAAAACTAAACGTTTAAAATTGGTAATAGTTATTTAGATAGAGGCACCTAGACCCACCTGTGGGTCATAACACCCCCTCTCTTAAGAACTAAACCCTATTAACATACCTACAAACAAAACTAAACAAGAAAAACCTCAGTTCCCCTGAAATAAGAATTCCGCAGCTAGTCCACATGTACACGTGATAACGCATCTGCCAACACATTATCAACCCCCCTTCCTGTGGCAAATCTGGAGATTGAAGTCTTGCAGGAGCAGAGACCACCGCATCTACGAGGGCATTATAGTCTGTAAAAAACCTGACCCCAAATTAACATCAAGATGGGCACTGTCAGAAGGAGAGCCAAAGCTTCTTTCTTAACTTCCCAGAATTGACTCTGTGTGCGTGCTGCTTACTTGTGGCATGTCCCTCTACTTCTATGTCATGGTGCAAAACTGACGTACGGCGGGGGTGGTCAGAAAACAATAGTGGGTGGCTCTCAATTAATTTAACAATATCATGACGGGCTGATGCAGGCAAATGGGACAAAAACAAGCTTAAGTTATTCATAATTTCAGAGTTTCCCAGGCGCGCCGAAGGAACACCGATTTCTTTTGTTCATGAGCCCTCCCTCCGCCAATGGGCATGGAGGGGGCGGAGGCTCAGGCGACACATTTTTCCAAGCGACGTAACGCGCGGTTCACACTGGACGCGGAAGCGCCACGAAGCGCCGCGAAGCGCCGAGCTCTTCCATTCGGCGCCCATATTAATCAATGTAGTAGTTCACACCAGACGTGAACAGGCGCGCGGCTCCCCTCGCGGATCGTGCCATGCATTTAACGTCAGTTCACTGGACGTGGAAGCGAAGCGCCGCCGAGCGCTTCCATTCGGCGCCGACGTTAATCAATGTGGTGGTTGCGCGGCTCGCGGCATGCATTTGTTATTTCGGCGTCTGCTCTATTTCGTGCGCGAGCCGCGAGCGGTCCTCGTCAATAGTACAGGAAGTCGCTCAAAAAAACGAGAAAATCCGGTGAATTTTCAAAATAAACTAATTGCAAAATAAAAACCCAATGACAAATTCGATCATATATCATATTTGTATGTTATATTTGTCAGTACATTGTATCAGAGTGCGAGAGAGATTAAACACACACACACACAGAGAAAGACTTGATCAAAATACGTCTGTTTGATCCTAGAGATGCCGGTCAATGATCATTATGAAAGAGGTCTTTGTCTTGAGATGGACACCTGAGTGCGTGTTTCTATTTATTTACACACACACGCACAAAAGTGAGCTATGGAGCGGGCTGGCTACGGGGCGAGGGGGGGCGATGACGAAAATGATTTATTTTATTTTTTTTTTTTTAAAGAAAAAAAAAGAAGTGAAAAAGTGGGAGTGAAAAAAAGAGTGCAGCTGAGCAGAAGCGCTTGTCGACCGTCGCGGAGCTGTTCGCGTCTGGTGTGAACCAGTTGGAGCCTCGCTCGCGAAATTCGTTGGCGCGGCGCTTCCGCTTCCATTGAAATGAATGGCACGAGCCGTTCGCCTGTTCGCGTCTGGTCTGAACCACTACATTCAGTGCGTTTACATGGCACTAGAGAAAATCGAATTATTGCCTTAGTCCGATTATGATCGGAGAACTCACTTGCATGTAAACACCTTACTCCGATTATGATTGGAGTTTGAGAACTCCGATTGGAATCGGAGAACTCCGATTGAGACACCCAGATAATGCGATTGGAATTCAAATTTCTCTGCCATGTATACGCCTTAATCGGACTATTAACTGGACAATGCGAGTGCGCATGCGCCACGCATCGCTCTCGCGACTCATGACCGCACAACTACGTCGTCTAACAAAACAGACGGCGCGAAACAACCTGGCAAACGCGAATAAGAATGTTGACATTTGGAGAGAGGATGAGACCGGGGCGATGCTTTCTCTTCTAAAAGAGATGGACATATTAAAATAACGCACAACGGAGACCTTTTTAAAAAGGGTAGCGCAGCAAATGCAGGGCTCCGGCTTTGCGCACCCCTGAACAAATACGTATTCCTTCGAATTTATATTTCTACCTTTTCGTTCACATTTTTTGTAAATTAGAAGAATTTTAACTTTGTAAATAAAAGCACAGCAAAGAGATGTTTTCCTGATTTGTTTTTATTTGGGTAATTTCGCTGTTATTCTGCTGGAAACGGCGTGCAGCGGCACCAGCTTCCTCCAACGGTCGGCACTTTAATAAGCGTGTGTATAACTGAAGACACCGTTCCTTTGCAAAACCTGTACACAAACTCTCTCACCAGTCTGCTCCGAACCCGAATCCAACAAGAACGAGAGTTTGGGGTCCGTAGCGACGGCACAAAGCGTAGCATCGAAGTGTTGTTGTAGCCCTCCAACAGCAAACAACGTTCTTGTCTGCCTTTTAAAATAACCAGGAGCACAAGAAATAGGGTACACCTTATCTGCAAAGCAAGTAACACGTACATTATGAACTATCGTTCCATATCATAATAGATTTAATATGTCAACCGAAAGCAGCTGACCGGCTGAAAAGACTCACTCCACCCCCTAGTGTTGGGAGGAGGACCCGTCAATAATTTGAATTTCTCAGCTGCATGTATACGGGGACCAAGGTGAGAACTCCGATTGGACGAGAAAACCGAATGATTGCTTAGTCCGATTAAGCTCTGCATGTAAACGCACTGATTGATTAACATGGGCGCTGAATGGAAGCGCTTGGCGATTCGCAGCGCTTCACTTCGCGGCGATTCGCAGCGCTTCACTTCGCTTCGCGGCGCTTCCTCGTCCTGTGTGAACCGGGCGTAACTTTTCAACATTTTGACGTGGCAGACGCGGGATGATCGTTTTCTATCAGGAGTGTGCACTACATAATACACAAAACTATACAGCAAAACATCTTAACGTAAACACACTTTTATTGATAAAATCAAACATAGGCAGATATAACCTAAACAATTTTAAACCATGAGTTTTCTGTGCAATGATGAGCATAAATGCACATGGGAACATGTTGACCCATTTAATCCTCTTTCTTTATCATTGGACTACAAATATATTGCTGAATGACTTTTCCTGTTTTATAGGAGGTGGATCTTTTTGACTTGCTCATTTTAAAAGTAGCTTGCATGTTGAAAAAGTGTGAGCACCCCTGATCTATGCCCTTTTCCAAGTCCCACAATCACTTTCACTGTCATCTGCCTGATTACACCCATGCCATTTTCAGAAAAAAATTGCACAAAAAGAATACATTCAAAAAATGTATCATACACATAGTTATCAAGTCAAGTTATTTATTTATTGTCATTGTTGAACAAAGTTAACAACAAAATTTGTTTGGAGCATCCCCATAACCACTGGCATCAGTACCCATAAAAATAATCATAAATAAGTGAGAAAAAAAAACAAAAATATATATATAATTTATGTACAGAAATTATTTGGTCATTCATTTTTTGCTTTGCTGATTTTCTCCATAGTCATTCCCAACAGACATAACAGACACAAAAATTCAATGCATCACACATGGTTCAGACACAGCTTGCCTGTGATTGTACATTTGGCCAGTAGGTGGTTTCGTGTGCACATGAAGCTTCGAGAAATGAACCGTTTCTCGAACCAGTTGGCTCAAGCTGTTCAATGCCTCATGAGGCTTCACCTCACCATCACTAGTCATGACACACAGCTTGCTGTTTGGCTCCACTTGTTGTAGTTCTGTCAGCCACCACTAGATGGAGCGCTCCTCTTCACTCTCCTCCTCATCCTCCCTCACCTCCACCTGTAGAGAGAAGAAGAGACAGCAGGAGTCAGGACTCAGGGTCCTTGAACGCATCATCACAGAGACGCTGACTGTTGATGGAGATGGTGGAGTGACTGGTGAGAAGAAGCAGACTCTCAGTCACATGTCTAGTGTGGAACATGTGAAGGTCATGTGACCATGGAGTGTTGGACTGATACTGAGGCCTGATGAAGATGAACTGATCAATAATTGGGTGGTGAACTGAGAGAAGAAGCAGTTTGGCAGCAGATGTTGGATGAATGAGGAGCAGCTGGACGTCACCATCCTCCTCTCACACTGTGACTGGGAACACTGGACCTCTGCTGTGGGATCAACTGGCTTTGGTGCTGGAACCATCATCCAATGGTTCCAAACCAGTACTGACCTCACACTCTCCAGTTGATAGTCTCTGCTGTGGACAAGATCCATTAGTGGCTTCACTCCTGAATCCTGCAGCTGGTTCCCATCCAGGTCCAGGTGTCTGAGGTGGGAGGGGTTGGACTTCAGAGCTGAGAGCAGCCAATCACAGCTGAACTCTGACAAACTGCAGCACCACAACCTGAATAGAGAATAAATGATGAAGAGTTTATAATGATGGAGAGTTTTTCCAGGGTGTCATCACTCTGAAAATCAAAGTGAAATGTCCACTTCAGGATCTGCAATCTGAAAGCTGACCACTAGATGGGAGGATTTTACACACTGTACCTTTAAACCCAGTTTCATTAATTTCAAACACAAACCAGTGTCTGCAAATTGAATTTCCAACAGCAGTCAAGTGCAAATCATGACGACAACAACAAGAGTGATAGAAGTTGTAGAGTGAAGAGGGTGAACTGACCTCAGAGTCTCCAGTTTACAGTCTGGACTCTGCAGAAAACCACTCAGCTCCTTCACTGATGAATCCTGCAGTTGGTTCTGACCCAGGTCCAGGTGTCTGAGGTGGGAGTCGTTGGACTTCAGAGCTGAGAGCAGCCAATCACAGCTGAGCTCTGACAACCTGCAGCCCTCCAACCTAGAAATAGAGAAGAAATGAAGGAGAGTTTAGAATCAAAGTCAAATGTCGACTTTAGAATCTGACACTCAACAAAGGAGAGAGGGTGAGTGAATGAGCGCTGCAATCTGAAATCTGACCAGCAGATGGCAGGATTATACACTCTGTACCTTTAAACCAGGGGTGCTCACACTTTTTCAACATGCAAGCTACTTTTAAAATGAGCAAGTCAAAAAGATCTACCTACTATACAATCGGTGTGTGTGTGTGTGTGTGTGTGTGGAACGCAGATGTTTTGCTAGCAGCATCTCCCAGGATCTCCGGTGCTTCTGCTGTGCGTGACTTTGAAGCGTATTTTGTGAGTGAGGCGTCTCCGTCAGTTTACGCCAGGATTGCAAGCTCACGCGACAAGCACGGTAGTTTGGCGTGTATTTAAAGAAAACAACAGCCAAACTGTTTTTCCTGTCCCTGTCTGCTCTCATACAGAATGCAGGTATCTGAAGTATACATTGATTTTAACAATTATTATAGTTTCAGATTTAAAATGAAATCTGCTTTATGTCTCCTTTATTTGATCTGAGCGGTGCAGAAGCCGATTCGTCTCATTTACCTTTGACTGTAAAATCCAGCACATATAAAAACAAAATCCAGCACATCGTACATTATGACCAAGATCACTGAGTTCCTGCCTGAACCATTCTACCTGCTGGAAGTGACGAGGACTCCACACGATTGACCTAATGGGCACCCCTGCTTCAAACCCAGTTCCACTCATTTCAAACACAAACCAGTGTCTGCAAATTGAATTTCCAACAGCAGTCAAGTGCAAATCATGACGACAACAACAAGAGTGATAGAAGTTGTAGAGTGAAGAGGGTGAACTGACCTCAGAGTCTCCAGTTTACAATCTGGACTCTGCAGAAAACCACTCAGAACCTTCACTGATGAATCCTGCAGCTGGTTCTGACTCAGGTCCAGGTGTCTGAGGTGGGAGGGGTTGGACTTCAGAGCTGAGAGCAGCCAATCACAGCTGAGCTTTGACAACCAGCAGTACTCCAACCTGAATAGAGAAGAAATGATGGAGAGTTTATAACGATGGAATTTTACCAGGGTCTCATCACTCTGAACATCAAAGTGAAACGTCGACTTCAGAATCTGCAACAAAAGCAGTCTGCAATCTGACCACTAGATGGGAGGATTTTACCCACTGTACTGTACTTTCATTGCCTTGCCTCACCACGGTTCGCCTCGGTGCGATTGCGTTTTCATTGGCTCTGTGATTACGAGACCGTGGGCGGAGTCGACACGGTAAAGCGGGACAATGTTTTCCCCAGTATTACTTCTGTGCGATACACAACAGCGCAGCGATGGACAAAGTAGAAGTTGTTTCATACCTGCTGCTCGGTCTGTGGTTGCTTTTCTGTTCAAGAAAGAACACTTTCCCTCACTGAAGTCACAGTTAATCATTTATGCAGCAACATTTATAATTTATTGTTTCGTTTTCCATGCGAGCAAATGTGTAGTTCAACCTTCATATTTTCACCAAAAGTAAACACGAGACGCATACAACGGGAAATAGCGTTTATTTAAAAACAAACAAACAGAAAAACAGACAGTAAACACGCCTCCTTATTTGAAATAGCTGCCCTAGCGAGCCAAGGACGACTTTGTTATATGCCGCGGTGTTTGAGGCTTCCTCGCGGCCAAGAGCCACGTCCTCTCGACGAATCAGTATTTCTTCTCTCCTCAAGACTCCTGGGGTTCCCTAGCTTACCGCGCCTCACGCAGGAGCAACTCGATTTGTTTTCTTTACCGAGCGCTTCGCCATTTGCCGTTTGTCGTTTTCGCGAATATGGTTGAACACACTCGCGACGTCGAGGGCATTCCCGGTTCGCCTGCCTCTCCCCAAAAGACGAAAGTAAACATGTATTGAAAAAGCTGTTTTCAAAAACTGTATACACATAAATGTATTTGTACAACACCAATAGTAGCTACTTGTATTCACAGTAAAATGTACCTGACACGGAAGTTCTGTGTCAAAGGAGTTGGCGTGGATGTCCGCTCTGACAGGGAACATCGACGCGGACACGGAGCCAATCCAGTGCCCTGCTCGTCGCTACGTCACCACTAAACTCGATTCGTCTTGCTCGGACCCTGGGGGATTGAGGTACCAAAACAGCGCCCCCTACAACTGTGTAGCAGCCAGTGCAAACACCCTAACACCATACCGTGGCGTTCAGCTCTCTGAGGTGGGAGGGGTTGGACTTCAGAGCTGAGAGCAGCCAATCACAGCTGAGCTTTGTCAACCAGCAGTTCTCCAGCCTGAATAAAGAATCAATATTTGATTTCTTCCATGGTGCAAATGTCATATTCAGAGTCATTTCTCCCTGTTGATGATCCAGATGTGCAGCTGTTGGGATCACTGAGTCATTCCCTCAAAGGAGTCATTGTGCCAGTGGGTTGTCAACACAATAACAACAGCAGTGTGTCAGTCAGTGTGCAGCCAATCAGCAGTGAAGATGGAAAATAATCAGTGAGTCCTTTGTGTGCTTGTGGCTGTTTTCAGTCATCAGAGTCTCGTTACAAGTCAAACACATTCAAAGGACAAGATGAAGAAATACTGCTGCACTATTAATCTGCCTCTAATATTTCTTCACGGGATCTTCTGCTCAGTCATGTGACCTTCATCACCAATCAACAACTTCCATTGAGCTCCAAAGTGACTGGAGACATTCCACACTTTCTTCCACCATCCAAAGTCTTTTCTGGCTGCAGATTGTTGACATGAAAATATCAACATCCACTTTGTCTAGATGAGTCTTTAATATCTGCTTCAAAGTCTTCACACTGAGCAGTGTTACACACCAGTTGTCATCTGCTGACACACACTGTCCACCAATAGAAAGCAGGAACTGACCTGAGAACTTCCAGTCTGCAGTTTGGACTCTGCAGTCCAGCACAGAGCAGCTTAACTCCAGGATCCCTCAGGAAGTTCTCATTCAGGTCCAGCAGTGTGAGGTGGGAGGGGCTGGACTGCAGAGCTGAAGACACCACTGCACACTGAAGCTCTGAGAGTTCACTGGATGAAGGAGAGCAGAGAGAGAAGTTGTGGTCGACATGTGAGATTCTAAAGACAGTGAAAGTGAATCAAGACTCATTAATGTCTGATCATCATCATCATCATCATCATCATCATCATCATCATCACCATCACCATCACCATCATCATGTAAATGGAGGGAAGTCCCGCGGTGGTGCAGCATGTGTTTACATCTGTGGTGCGTGGTGCCGGGACACTGCAGTGGTATGCAAACACTGTTCACCACTGGCACAGTTGATGATCATAAAGTGCCGTCCATTCTATCTGCCCTGGCAGTTTACTGCCATTTTGCTAGTTGCAGTTTACATCCCTCCCACCAACAACAGCAGTGAGAGGAACGCTGCACTCAATGAACTGTACCAGGCCATCAGTGATCAACAGACAGCAAACCCAAAAGCTTTACCATCCTCACTGGAGATTTTAGTCATGCTGACCTCCAAAAGTCCAAACGCGTTGTTGGATTTCCAACAAGGGGGGACAACGCTTTGTATGTGGAGATGTTCCGAGGGAGGAGCAGGGCTCGTGCTCATGTGCGATCAATTCCACGAGGATTGGGACGCTCAAAGGAAATGGGTGTGCGTTTGTGCGTTCGCAACATTTTGAACATCCAGATTTTTTTGTTTCAGGATGAAATCCATGTACGTTTTTGTAAATGAAGCCCCAGGTCCTCAGTGTCTCCACTACAGTGTCCTCAGTGCAGCTTCACACTCCAGTGTGTTCCAGCCACTGAGTGTCAACATGTCCTGTTGTGACTGACAGTGTTGCTCTGATCTGCTGCTTCAACTCAACATGATGCTCAGTTGTGTGTAAAGTCACTGCAGCTTGGAGCTCCACTGGATCAGAGCTCCTTCACTGGCGTCTCTTCGGACTCCAGTGCATCTTTGATCCAACTGCTGTTTTATTGTCTGCTGCCAAATGAAGGAAGGATGTGATGTGTTTGTGTGTTCAATGTGTTGATTGACTGTCTGCATGAATCCTTCACACTGAACAAAGCTCCTCATTCTGCCACCGTCACATCTTCATCTCCATCCTAGACTCCAGTGGAGCAGCTTCACTGCACTCACCATCCAACACAAAGCAGCTGAGTTAACCCTGTGTTGACAGCCTGCTGCTATAAGTCACCACTCAGTGTTTCCCTCATTGTTTTCTTGGAGACCTGCAGCCACAAGTGGATCCGCTGATGTTGATCCACCCTGTGACTGGAGGAGCTGCTGATATAGCAGAGTGGCTAACACCAAGAGCGCACGCGCACACACACACTCATCATCTCCTCATTTTCACCTTCTTGCGTTCATATATTGGTTCTACACAGCAGTAGGTTGTTTATTGTCATAGAAGAGCCTTCAAACATAATTAGTGGGTGAATCTGATAAGTGGCAGATTGTACCAAACGGCAGAAATATTGGACAGCATTGTGAAGCCATTAGAAACTTCCTTGGCGCTGAGCTGCACAACCAGGGAAGAAGCACCACAAAGCAGGTGAGAATCATTGTTGGAGGAACAACACTGTGGAGTTGACCAAGAATTCTCTCCAGGTCTGTGTGTCCACTGGTGGTGGCTGTACTTTCACTTTCACCTCCTCTTCACCTTCCTGTCGTGTTTGGGTCAAATCTGATTGATGTACAAGTTAAAACACTCATAAATATTGTGTTTTACATCTGATTGCCTCAAGGCCTTACACTCTACGCACTTGAACATATAAAATTAATTTTGACCTCTTTCATTGAATTTTGAGTGTTTTAATCAACACCTGTGGTGTTCCCGGTCAAAAGTGACCGCCATAGGAAATGAATGGGTATCCAGACCCATACACACCACCCCAACTCATTCACTCACCAATTCACTCACTCACTCATTTCACACTGAACAAAGTCTTTTGCAGGTACACATCTCTTTCCCGGTCTTACGTGCCGACCGTCCCAGGTGAACCAACTTCCTGATGAAACAACGTATCATATCTTATCATTCATTCATCATCCGTACCTGCTTGGTCCTGGTCTCCGCAGCACATCTCATGTCCAATTTCCAGCGTTTTGGGTTCTTCCAGTGTATGGATCGTTGGCTGTGATCTACCAACACTCCGCGCCTCTGATCTGCGACTAAAGTAAGGGGCGGGAGGTGAACACGACCGTGTTGGACTTTGAGCTGCTGCTTTAGTGTTTCAGGATTCCTGGTTCTAGTCTTTCTCATACAGGAAGTGTTGCCTGAAATGACAGCACACTCTGGAAAAAGGTTTAAAAAAAAGTCAGTAATCATGGAACGTCAATAGTCTGTATATACTAAAATATGACATTTCCAGTAAATTAATCAAATGAACTGAATTTGACTTTTTTCAACATATGATGAAGATAAAAACAGTTTTCATCCACTTTTCATCCCCATGAAAAATAACATCTACAATCTGTTTTTCACCAGAAATTCCAGAAAACATGAACGATAACCCTTCAAGAGAGTGATAAACATTAACTAGAAGACCACACTTTAGAGAAAGTGCCACTTGAAGCTCAACACCTGGGAGGAGGCTGCCCTCCAGAGAGGCATGTGGAGCAGGATGGTCCATGAAGGCTCAGTACAAATAGAGAGGGACGTCCACAGTGCCGCAGGGAAAAAGAGGCCACTGAGAAAGGAGAGCGCAACCACCAAGACGCGTCCTGACACCTCCACCACCACCACTACAAGCATTCACACATGCACCCACTGCAATAGAGACTGTGGATCAAGGATTGGCCAGTTCCACATCACAGCAGAGCAGAGCCACCTACAGGAGGACGATCACACTTGCTTCAAACAATGTCACTGAGTCTCCAGTGGAGTGAAACAGACACTGGTCCACCTCTCACTGACCCTGTTGACTGGTATCACATTTCATGTGGATCCATGAGTCAGTGAGGACTCACCCTGCTGCTGCTGCTGCCTCCACTCAACATGGAGCCTGACGGAGAACCACTTGGGCTTTGAGCTGCTCCCCGTTACCTGAAATCCCAGAGCACTGTGAATGATTGAGTGAGTGAGTGAGTGAGTGAGCTCCCTGTTTCAAACAGACACAACTAAACTTGGGACATAAATATCACATTCATCAGTTGTTTCAAATCCCCGAGGGTTGAGCTTTCAGGAACTGTTTTTTCTGTGTTCTTTTGTCATCGGGCAGCTGAGTGGGCAGCTCAGCGGGCAGCTGAGTGGTCCTCAACCCACTGCTGTGCAACCTGATGTCTGCATGGAGGACTTGTGCTGCTTCAATCGAGATCTTCAAGCTGTTCAAATTGTGTCCAGACTCGCTCTCTAACCCCCCCCCCCACACACACACACACACCTGTTTCTTTGGCTGGTGAACTCTGCCAGAGGATCTGGAGCCAAACTATGCAGTACTTTAGAAATCAAAATTAAATCTGCAAATGTGTGAAGACTGTCCCAGTTTAAAAGACTGTGGGCCAGATCCACAAAGCGATTGCGCGGCTTTTGCGCCTGAAAATCCGTGTAAATAGCGCCAAAAACGGTGATTCCGATCCACAGAGAGGACGCAAACGTGAAAATCGGCGCAAAAGTAGCGGCAGGGTTGCGCCAGACTCATTTGAATGTATTTAAATGAGTCATTACGCGCAAAATGACACCCCCCCGCCCCCCCTCTATGCGAATATGCCTAATTCAAACCGTGGCAGATCCAGAGAGAGTTTGCGCTTGTGTCTGCGCGCAGTTTGACAGACGCAAACACCGCCGGCCAAAACCAGGCGTAGCTTCTGTCTGTCAAAGTGTTTCTGGCTTCTGAGTGTAACTTTCCTCTCTGAAAAGCCGGCAATATATATATGTATATATATATATATATATATATATATATATATATATATATATATATATATATATATATATATGTGTGTGTGACCTCTCCTACTGTCCTGCTTGCTGTATAATGAAGACTTGCATAAGTCAGGTGTGGAGCAGCAGTTTATTCTCTGAAACAGAATGGGACACAACCATAACTTGCTCCGTGAAACTTGGTCACCTCCTGCTTCATGGGCTTCCTCTGTACTGAAGTAGTGATCGTATAGTTGTTTTTACAATACAAATAATATTAAAAATAAAATACATTTTTCTACAAAATACAAAAAAATTACATTCGCAATTTAAATAATTCACTCCCTAAAGCTCCATTTTTATACACTGTAACATTCTTCCAGTTACACACACATACCTGAAACAGAATGGGACACAACCATAACTTGCTCCGTGAAACTTGGTCACCTCCTGCAGAGACAACGTGCTCCGTATGAGAGCTGTGTCCTGCTAATGGACATGCTAGCATGCTAATCGTTTTTAATAGCAATAAAAATAAAAACGAACTTTGCTTTAAAAAAAAAAAAAATTAAATGAAAGACACCAGCACACATTTAAACACTGAAACACAGTTACATGAAGCATAGCTCAACTTATTGCATTAATTTCTGTCTCAGCAGGGAGGAGACCGTCTCACCTGCTTCATGGGCTTCCTCTGTACTGAGGATCGCCCAGAATGCAAAGCGCTAACTTCAAAATAAAATACAAAATAAAATAAAAATAAAATATAAAGTGCCATGGCTGTGCCCCAACCAAGTTTAAAAATGATTGAACACAATTTAATAACACGGTTACATATGTAGGTCCCCAAATCTTACATATAGATCAGCATAGACTACAGTATATATGCCAATATTTTAGATCGGCTATGAAAAATACAAATGGTACTCAGGTGTTGGTGACAAACGCGTCTTGCATCGAAATGCCAGGAGCGCTTTTATCCTAGCAGAGTTTCACTGTCAAACACATGCACTCACCAACAACCTTTGGCGCAAACTGCTCTCAGGTTGCCACGACCGCAACATTCGCACCTGTTTCAGGTGCCGCATTCGTGGGCGTGTTTGCGCCTGCATGTCATTAGCGCAAAAACCTTTGTGGATACCCGCAACTGTTGCGCAAATTGCCGCCACAATCCCGCCGCAAAATGCGCCGCATTTTAGCGGTGCGCGCCCTTTTTTGAGGATCTACCCCTGAGAGCAGCTACACACACACACACACACACACACACACACACACACACACACACACACACACACACACACAGCAGCTCTAATTGGCTGAGAGCTAAATATCTTCTTATCTTTCTGGGTGTAAATGAATCTGTCCATTTTTTAAATGTCGAAATTTAACATTTGGTTTCTATTTTTTCAGATTTTATTTCTGTCAAATTCATTTGAATCAACAGAAGAAGAAAATCAGTGTGTAGTTCAAACTTTGTGCGTCTTTGTGTTCAGTTTTTCTGCTGTAGTTGTGCTTTTCTTTTCATTCCAGATGAATTCCACTCCATTTCCTTTTCAAACCTTGTAGGTGTTGAGTGAGCTGCAGCGCCCCTGGCTACAAGTTTCATACTGTGACTCTGCCGACCGAGGTAAAAAAAAAAACCAACAAACTCTGACACTTTGCTGAGGACCTCCTGGAGGAGCTGAAGGTGCAGAACCTTCTCAGGCCTCTCTGAGGAGGAACTTGCGGCTGTCGGTCCTCTGCTGCTCCCTGCTGGTCACACAGGCATCTTACACCTCCGTTCGTCTGTTCAGCACAGTGCTTCCTGAACACCTCACCGGCACACTACAGCCGCCTGCTAGCACAAAGCTGCGCAGAGCCTCCTCGTTGTTCTCCTCACCTGGAGGACGCTTGGTGATCAAGACCTGTGGCCCAAAACTCGGTCCTATAAGATAAGTGCAGGAACACTGCTGCCTCGCCCGCACTTGATTGCGCTAGCCGCCCTGTACAGACGGTCGACGGTGCATGTTGCTTCCGTCGAAGTGTGTGTGTGACATCATGGATGTCTTGTTTTAGGATATAATATAATTCGTTGCACAAACTGTCAGGCTAAGTATAAGAGCTATAGTCTACTACAATCAGTCGTGCCAAAAAAGAGACATTGTCTTTATTTTTCATTTTTATTTTATTGTGTCAGCATTAAGCAGTTAAAGGTCTACTCTTTTCAGCCATAAAGCCCTGATGGTATGCTTTACCTTGATCTAACAAGGAGAACCAAGAGTGGCCTCCCAGGCCATCCATGATGTCTTGCACTCTTGGAATTGGCTGGCGGTCAGGGATTGTCTTTTTGTTAAGCTCACGGTAGTCTATGCACAACCGCAAGCCACCACACTTCTTGTGGACACAGACGACTGCAGATCCATAGGGTGAGTTCGATTTTCTTATCCTGTGTGTGTGTGTGTGTGTGTGTGTGTGTGTGTGTGTGTGTGTGTGTGTGTGTGTGTGTGTGTGTGTGTGTGTGTGTGTGTGTGTGTGTGTGTGAGAGAGATTGCATTGTTTGTTTTTCTTGCTATTTCAGTACATGTGACAGATTTTAGGGAACTTTTAGTAACCAACTGTTTATCTTTTCTTTTGTAGTCGCTGAGAGCTGCTGGTGGTGGCGGTGTCCCGGGTGGTGGGCCCCTTTGAGTGCTGTGACCCGGGATTGTGGTTGTTTTCTTCTTTTTTTTGCACTTCACTTTCTTTGCAGGTGTGTCACGTGTGAGTGGGGTGTTCCTTGTTTTCTTTGGTTCCTCCCCCGTTTGGCCCCCTCATCGGTAAGCCTCAGTTTCTACACCAAGAATAAGGAGCTCAGTAGCTCCGTTTTAAGTGTTGGGCTGTTTGTTCCTTTTATTTTTAAATGTTGAATAAAAGTTGGTTTGATATTTTAAACATTCTGAACCACGTCTCCTACTCCTTCCTCGTAGAACTTACCTGTGTGCCTAATTATTACTTTTGTGTTTAGTCGAACTCCCTGGGTGAAATTCCCAGGGTGGCGTTGTCGGTTCCTTTTCATTTTGTTAAATTCCCAATATTAAATCTTGCTTTATCAGATAGCCATAACCACTCTCATCGCCACAGGATATTTGAGTCAACTGAGTCAAACTGTCGTGTCTACTTCCCAGTCTCAATAAAAATGTTCACTACTGCTTTGTGCGAGCTTCTTAAATGGAGGTTTGTCGGGGTTTTTCCCTTTTTAGAAGCAAGCCACATATTTTGTGTCTTTCCACCACAAGACATTGGCTTTTGTCACTCTCTTCGTCGTATTGGGAAAAAGTGGCATATCGGACTTTCCCGCCGCGAGTCGCTCGTCAACATACTGCTGTGAAAGAGGAGTGACGTCACAGAAAGCGAGGTGCATTTAGGTGCTGCTGCGTAAAACTAAAAGATTTTCCTGTGCAAATATTCATTTGACAGACGTAAACGAAGTGAAATATGACTTCAATTTAAGTTTGTTTTAGTTTGTTTTTATAAACACACAAAAAAGTTTGAGTTAGTTATCGTTTTTGAAAGAAGTTCTTGACTTGACTTGACGAGTTGTTGCATATAAACGGTGTGACTATGTGGTTCGGCAAGCGATGGTGCTGTCTGTACATAGCTTAGCAAACGGCTAGCGCTAGCACCCCCTTTCAATGCCAGAGTGAAAAGATCCACACGGAGTGTTATGACCAACGGGTGGGTCTAGGTGCCTCTATCTTTGTGTCTGTGTGTGAGAGAGAGTGGATGACGCCTTGCAGGTGCGGTCCTGGATGTCGGCTGCTGATTGGATGTGCCACGGCTGAGAAGGAGGAGCAGTCGAGCCAGCCTGACTGTCATCCCTCCTCCGCTCCCAACTCTGCAGTTAGTCACTTCTGAAATGGTGTTAGAGCACGCAGCCGTAGGTAGTGATGGCCGATGGAGGCTTTGTTGAAGCTTCGACACTTGTTTCAAAAAATGGTTCATTACTCGAGGCTTCAATGACACAGTGCTCGAGGAGGTCATCTAGTGCTCAATAAAATGAAGTGCAATAGAAACGTGTTCATTGTTTCATAGGTTGTTTGGGATTTGATTCGCCATGCATTCTTGTTGGACAACACTACATGCTTGTATGGTTCAATGCTGACACAATAAAATAAAAATGAAAAATAAAGACAATGTCTCTTTTTTGGCACGACTGATTGTAGTAGACTATAGCTCTTATACTTAGCTTGACAGTTTGTGCAATGAATTATATTATATC
The DNA here is from genome assembly GCF_046127955.1 of Nelusetta ayraudi. NCBI lineage: Eukaryota > Metazoa > Chordata > Actinopteri > Tetraodontiformes > Monacanthidae > Nelusetta > Nelusetta ayraudi. Next base: position 1,405,040 of record NW_027466079.1, read on the forward strand.
CTAAAACAAGGCTAAATAGCCCATAGTTTAAAAATATGTTCAATAGTAAGTGTTCAGTGGGTCAGATGTCAAATGTGATCTATTTAAAATGTAGAATAGATGAGCTAAATAACACATTGATGGGAATTGAACCGTCGCCTCAGTCTTGCAAGTCCAAGATTGTCATAATGTACCACAAACCCAAATCACACTCCCTTTTTTCATCGAAGCTGTTTGAGTAGCGTTAGCCCACCGTGATTCCTCATCAACTACAGGCCTACACTTCAAATAATTATGAGAAAAATCCAACGTAAAGAGAGCACTTCCATTAGGAAATAGTCATCATGAAATTTCGTCTTCTACTGACACTTGCTGGTCAAATTGAATAGTTGCAAATATTGTGAAGAAGTTGTCATCTAATTCTAATCCTAAACAATATGGCCATTCGAAGTGAAGTATTAAGACAATTAATCAGGTTTGTACTGCTTGATTGAACACACTCATCCCGTTCCAGTGCACGAAAACCCACTTCCCTTCAGGACCGTGTCAGCGAAGCCAAAACTTCCTTGAGTGACGCTGTTTCCCACCATGTGTTGCGCGACTCCCGTGGGGTACGGTGTGGAGGCAAACACAATCGATCACAGACTCCTGGATTCAGATCGCCGTGCGGATCACTGTTAACATTACTTTTTAACACCAACAACAAAAAAATATAAAAGATAAAATACTAAATGAATGAATTAAATCTTATTCAATTTAACCATTTCTAACATTTCTTTTTAACACTTTTCATCTTTTTTAACATTAACGCAGTATTGTGATCAATTACATGACTCTTCAATTATAACCCTTTACACACTCCTCCTCAACAAAGATGTCGTCCTCGACATGAAACGATTAGGGCAGATGCATATCATCCAATCAAAATATTCAAACAGTTCGTATGCAGACATTTGGCCTACTTAAAGTCCTTAATAATAATAATAATAATAAACTTTTATTTGTACAGCGCTAAATCACAGCCAAAGGCGTCTCAAAGCGCTTTATACAATCAGAGAGAACCAACTGGGCCCCCGGAGCAAGCAAGATGCGACAGTGGCTGGGAAAAACTCCCCTGTGGGAAGAAACCTAGGGCAGAACCAGACTCCAGAGGGCCATCATCTGCCTATGAGTAGTTGGGGTGAAGTAGAAAGATAGAGGAGAGACAGAGAAAGAGAGAAAGGAGCAGAGTGAGCCAGGGTGGCAGACAGGACAGAGTGAAAAACAGATACACCAACCAGGCAAAACGGATATAAACACAAAGAATAGGAACTAATTCAAGGCTGCTGTCCATGTGGAGTGTAAGTGTCCATGCTTTGGAAGGCAAGAGCCTAGCTCGATGGACAATCTGCCGATAGGACTAGTCCAGGTCTTAAGCGTGGTGGTGGGATGAAGCGATGACAGCAAGACCCCCAGGACAGCACAATCCAGCTCCTGGCGCAGTGGTCATCACCTGCCGGGGACACAGAGACTGCGGCAGTATCATGCATATCGAGCATACTGTACAAAGCATAATGAGAGCTTGGACAGAGTGGATAGAGTAAAAGATTGGATAGAGTAAAAGATTGATTGGGTGAGGAGAGTGATAAAGGTTCCGCCTGCACAGAGCAACGATCCCTGTAACGGGAGCGAAAGATCTCCCTCCACGGCGTAAGCCTACAGCAGCTTAACTGACAGTGGATGGAGTCTAACTATAAGCTTTAAGAAAAAAAAAAAAAAAAGTGTTTAAGTGTTTGCAATATGTGTGTAGCGCAGATCAAGCTGCTTCAACAGTCCATTGTGAGTGTATTTGTGTGTATTAACACTCTGCTTTCTCAAAAGTCCATGCATGTATGGGATGTGTATGTGTGTTTGTCACACTCGGCTTTTACACAGTCCATGAATGTATGTGGTAGCACTCAGCTTCTGGAAAAGTCCATGAGAGTGCATGTGTGTGTATAACAGTCCATGAAATGTATGAGTGTGTGTTCTGTGTTCTTAACAGTCTATGAAATGTATGAGTGTGTGTTCTGTGTTCTCAACAGTCCATGAAATGTATGAGTGTGAGTGCTTTGTGGTCAGTACCCATGTAGGAGTACCGGTTGATGGTGGGGAACCGGCACAGCATACCTCCATTGCATCCCTGCTATTTCTCGTTCATGAGGCAGAACTTGGTGTAAATATTGAGGATGAGCTTGTGGCCCGACGCTGTAACAAACTGGTTTACCCAGTTCATTGTAGGTGAAGACTCTTGGTGCCTGTCTCTCTCTCATCGGCCTTCTGGAAAGCTGCAGAGCCTCACTGGGATTTCCACTTGGACCAGGTGATGCAGGTGCTGGTGTACTGTCCTCTGCAGGAACCTCCTCTGGACAGACAATTTCTACCTGGTTTGGTGCACAGCTTTGATCCAGCAAGTGTGATTCACTTTGATTGTCATTTATCCGTTCCATCGGTTCCTCCCTGGAGTCAGCGTTCATAGTATCATTCACAGATTCGGTTTCGGTTAGGACTGTGTTGTCATCAGCCTGAGACTGCATTGCTGGTGGAGGTTGTACTGGCAAGTAGCAATACCAATCATCCTCATCCTCATCGTCACTGCTATTTTCAGATTGTACTGTGTTGTCACCTTTGTCATCACTGATGCTCTTTTTCTTTGGCGGTTTAACAACTTTAAGTGGGATTTCCAATGGTAAGTAATTACAGGGAAGAAGAAGGTTCCGATGCAGGATCCTGCTGTCTCTTTTTCTCCCTTGCTCAGGCACAACTTCGTAGATTGGAAGCTCTTTGTTTACCTGACGCACAACTTTGTAGATACAGTCTTCCCAGTGACTGCGGAGTTTGCCTGTCCCACCCCTGGGAGTCATGTTTCTGACAAGGACGTGGTCACCCTCTTCCAACACAGAGCTCCTGACTTTGTTGTCATAATTCCTTTTTCCTCTATCTGCAGATTTTTGTGCCCTTTCTCTGGCAATCTCATATGCTTCTTGCATCCCACTCTTCCATTTTTTCATATATTGCTGGTGGTCTGAGGTTCCAGTCTCTGGTGTTAGTCTAAATAGGAAGTCAATAGGAAGTCGTGGAGCTCTTCCAAACAACAAGTAGAAGGGGGAGAATCCCGTGACGTCACTCCTCTTACAGTTGTATGAGTAGATGAGCTTGTTTAATGACTCCTTCCAGTTAGCTTTCTCCCTCTCTGTGAGCGTTTTCAGCATCTGTAGGAGCGTTCTGTTAAAGCGCTCAACTTGACCATTGCCTTCTGGATGATATGGTGTCGTTCTTGAGCCTACAATGCCACAGTTTTTCGTCAACTGAGCAAACAGTTGATTTTCGAACTCGCCTCCTTGATCGTGATGTATTCTCAAGGGGAATCCGAACTTCAGGGCATAGTCGTTAAATATTTTGTCAGCTACTGTTTTGCCAGGCTTTGATGTGGTCGCGTAGGCTTGTGCAAACCTTGTAAAATGATCAATTATTACCAATATATACTCATATCCCCCCGAACATCTATCTAGATGCAGGAAGTCAACAGACACTAATTCAAAAGGCTGAGTAGTGATAATGCTGGTGAGAGGTGTTCTCGTTTCTCTACTGGGCTTCTTGCTTTTCAGACAGGAGCAACTTGAAGACACATAATGTTCAATCTCTCTCTGCATCTGTGGCCAGAAGAATCTGTCTCTTACCAACGAGGTTGTTCTTTCTGCTCCTTGATGTCCCATCTCATTATGTAGTGCTTTTAATACTGTGTCTTTGTACTTTTCAGGAAGGACCATTTGTGTTCTTACAGCTGTTTTGCGACGCAGAATGCCATCATCGTCCAGCATCAGCCTCTCCCATTCACGCATCAGCCGTTTAGACTGCATACTGAATGACTTCAACTGTTGAATTGTGGGCTTGATACCAGACATCATAGACTCAACCACAGGGCCAATGTGCTGATCCTCTCTTTGGGCCAGACGGATCTCTTCAGGAGGGATAGTCACCTATTGCTGTACACTGTGCTGACAGGGTCATAGGCCATAGAATGGTGCCCTGCTCCTCAACAGACTGTACTGTGGCTTGTACTGATCGAGATGAGAGTTCCTCTGTACACTCCTCCATCAGAGTCTCAATATCAACAGGCATCCTGGAAAGAGTGTCAGCATCTGTATTCTCTCTGCCTGGACGGTACTTGACAGTGATGTGAAAATCTGCCAGCTCAGCTACCCACCGACATCCAGTCGCATTCAGTTTGGCTGTTGACAACACATAAGTGAGCGGATTATTGTCTGTATAGACAGTGCAAGAGGAGCTGATCAAATAGTCTCTGAATTTTTCACAGACAGACCACTTTAGAGCCAGGAACTCCAGTTTCCCTGAGTGAAGATGATAGTTCTTCTCAGACTCGGTAAGTGTGCGTGATGCATATGCAATGACTCGCATCTTTCCAGCTTGCTCTTGATATAAAACTGCACCGAGTCCTTGATTGGAGGCATCTGTGTGTAGAACAAAAGGTTTACTAAAATCGGGAAATGCAAGAATGGGTGGCTCTACTAAACAGTCTATCAACTTCTCCAGTAGTTCTTGATGTTTGTCAGTCCATGTAATGGGCTGATTTGAGGGAACCCCTTTGCATTTTACTTTCATCTGTGTTCTCTTTGTGCCTCTTGGTTTGTTTTCAGACTGTTGCGTATCTGGGGATGCTTTTAGGAGGTTGTAGAGGGGGCTGGCAATGCAGGAGAAGCCTCTAATATACTGTAGTAGCTAAGGAGGCCCATAATGGTTCGAAGCTCTCCTACTGTGCGAGGTCTTTTCTCTTTCAGGACTCTCACTGCAATAGTGTCAGCCGGATCCATTTTACTGCCCTCTGCTGATACTATGCGTCCCAGGTAGCGCACTTCCCGCCTGAAGAGCTCACATTTGCTGGGCTTCAATTTAATGCCATGGTGTCGGAGCCGCCTTAGTACTGTTCTGACATCCTCCACGTGGGCTAAAAATGCTTTGCTGAACACTATTGTGTCATCGAGATATGGGATACAAATTTCATCCCTTAGACCCTCCAGACAGTCCTCCATACATCGCTGGAAGGCAGCGGGTGCATTCATCAGGCCGAATGGTATCCTGATCCACTCATACAGACCCCAGGGGGTCACAAAAGCAGTGAGGTCTACTCTTTTCAGCCATAAAGCCCTGATGGTATGCTTTACCTTGATCTAACAAGGAGAACCAAGAGTGGCCTCCCAGGCCATCCATGATGTCTTGCACTCTTGGAATTGGCTGGCGGTCAGGGATTGTCTTTTTGTTAAGCTCACGGTAGTCTATGCACAACCGCAAGCCACCACACTTCTTGCGGACACAGACGACTGCAGATGCATACGGTGAGTTCGATTTTCTTATCCATCCCTGTGCAATCAGGTCATGCAGATAGTCCTTCATTTCTCTGTACAATGGCTGGGGAACAGACAGGTAAGTTTTTGCAACAGGCTCAGTGTCTGTTAATGAGATAGAGAGCTGTAGCTTGTCTATACACCCAATATCATTCTCTGATTTGGAGAAGGAAGCTGATTCATCTCTCAACATTTTTTGTACCACTGCTTTTTCAGGCTCAGTAAGATGATTTAGGTCAATTGGGGGGTCCCAAGCATCACTGGAGGCTTCATCCTTTTCCACATCCACTTGACTCACCACGGCTGTAGAGACAGGTGGAAATTTGCGAAGACTGAGGCAGGGTAAACAGCTTGAATTGGTTGCCCTGTTCCTACAACTGTTCTCCCAGCCAACACAATATCATGGTCCGTGGGGTTCTGTACATCAATGATAATGAATGGCTTCACTCCTTTTTTTAGTTTCACAAGGGTGTCGCAGAACTCGAGCCCCTCTGCCCACTGTGGGTTTACATCAGGCTCAAATATGAGGGTGATTTCCTCTTGAAAGGGAGATGTTTGTACACGGCATTCTACCTTAATAGAAGTGTGTTTAGGCACATTTAGTCTCTCTTTTGTTGTTTTTACCATGTACTCATATGTCTGTTCTGTGCTCACTTGTTCCACACAGGTTTGAACACCACTTGTTTCAAATCCAGGAAATGCTGCCACGACACACTGAATCAACTGATGCTTGTTGGCTGTGTTAGACTGTTTTAACTCGGTGTCAACAATGAGCCCTATTACATTGGAACCGATGATGGGCCGGGCCAGACTGGTGCCTTTCATGACAAGTGTGGGGACGATAACCTCTGTCACTGGAGCTCCATCAGTAGCTAACTTGAATGTAATTTCAACCCAGCCAACATATGGCATACTTTCTCCATTAGCTGCAGTGATATCTAGGCTGTTGTCAGCTTCCAGTATTTCATTAATGTCTCTGGGCACCACATTTGGCAAGTTTTCCCTCCTCCATTTCTCGTCGATTATTGTTACCTGAGACCCCGAATCCCATAGAGCTCTAGTCATTTTGTTTTGGATGTAACAGTCGATCAGATACTTTTTTCCAATTAGTGGAGCCATTTTTACTTGTGTCTTTTGCTTTGATGACTTTGCTTGGACCGTCTCACATGATGTTTGTGCACAATGGTTTTTATGAACAGTCCAGTTTTCAGCCTGGCAGAACTTGGAACAGTACAGCACTTTTTTGCATGACGTGCATTGTCTGAGTTTCATGTTATTACCCTTTCTGCCACAGTGTACACAGAACTGGGACAATGTTGTTGGATGAGTCACTCCCTGTCTCGCTGGAGTGACCCGACTCCGTTTAAAGGATTGCTCCTCACCTGCCTTGCTTCCCTCATCCTGCAGCCGGCCAGGAAGTGCTCGCTGCTGCCACAGCCATAGCAATGCATACAGTCTTCAGTGTTGTTTTGCTGACAAGCGAAGCATCTCCTACGGCGTCGAGGGGCTGCCGTTGGGAATGCGGGCTGGGGGACGACCATGTGGTTATACCGATTGTGACTGCCTCGTTGACCATAGCCTGGCAGAGACCATTGTCCTGGCGGTGGCATCTGTGATGGGGAAGAGACTGTCATCTGCTGAATAACATTATCTTGTGGACCTCCTACTTGGTTGGTGTTTGGCAAAGGTGAGCACTGAGGTTTCTGTATGAACTCTTTGATTTCAGAAACTTCTGCTTTCAGGTCGTTCAGAAGAGCCATGTTGGACCGCATTTCCTTGAGCTCAGACAGGATGTCTGGTTGCATCTTACTGCTGGTCTGCTGGACTGTTGTTTTCTCTTTCTTTTCTCCAGGACTGTCGCAGGTCTGTGCAGAATGGATGGCTGCAGAACGGTGTGGCGTTAGCATTCTCCTCTTGTCCTGTCTCTCATTTTCATAGGCACAAGAAGTGTTTAGTTTTTCCAATAGCAGCTCATCAGAAACATTTGGCTGCTTAAGATATGGTTGAAGATCACGTTTAATGTTGTCGCTTTGCAAACCAGTTAATACTGTGTGCAGGAACATGTTTTGGACAAGACCAGGGTCATATTTTAATCCAGACTCAGATTCTTGTGATGCAAATAAAATCTTTTGTCTCAGGTCCAATGCACGAATAACAACATTTTGAGGGGTCTCTTTAGCACCTTGAACCTCAGAACTTAACTGCTTGTAAAGATCTGTTGCACTTTTCTCCTGATAGTGGCACCTGAGGATACGTCTCAGTGTGGGCAATGTCAGATTAGTTTTACCCTCTAGATAACTGCGGAGTTGCATACCAGGAGCAATAGCCCTTATCACAGCATCCAATATCTCCACCTCGGGGAAGCCCTTGCTCAAACCATGCTCTATTTGGCGTGCAAGACTGGAAAAGGTAAGGCGATCTTTCTGTCCGGGCTCACCAATTTGGCCAGATATTTTAAAATCTTTATGCCATGAATGTGGAGCTTGAGAGAGGGTGGTATGGGGGGCTGACAATCTGTTGTGTGTGGTGACTCCCCTTGATGGTTTTTCACACTCACTTTGTCTCTTCATCAACGACGATCGAAGTTGCAGTGCCTCAATTTCCTTAGACAACCGCATCTGTTCCTCATTTTTTTCATTTGCTTGACTTTGCTGGCGTTCATCTTGTTTCTGAGACATGTTAACTTGTTCAGTGGGTTGAGATACATTCCCAGTTAGAGTTTTCTCACTAACAGCCTGGCACTGAATTATTTTATCCATTAGGGGGAGGAGTTCAGCCATACCATCATCCTCTAATTCTCTTAACTCCTCTCGTTGCAAATGGTTGCTTATCATTGAAATCAGTGATGTTTTGTTCTTGCCACTTACATGCTCAAATTCTGGACCGGAGATTGTCAAGAAATCACACAAGTTCACAAGGTGGTCCTTTGACAGTGTGCACAATCCTTGTATTACCTCAAGCTGTAGTTTCTCTAGCTCTGGTGACTCCATATTCCGCGTAGTGACGAGGTAATAAGTTGGCCGTGATAGCGTTAGCTCCGAGTTAGCGGCGTCAGCTCTCCTGGTAACTTTATTGTACCTCAGATTGCAAGCAGGCTGTATCAGGGATCCCGCAGTTCACTGCAGTTACTTCACTACCAGATGTCGCTGGACTGGGTGATTTGGGTAGGCTGAACGACAACGGGGCGTGTTTCGTAATAAAAGTTAGCCCACGTAGCGCTCATCCCAGCGGTGCCTCCAAAATGTTGCGCCCCTGAAAGCAGGGAGAAGTTATCACACAGGGTGATGACAGTGCTTCCTCATCAGAGTGTTTATTGCAATGAGATTTATTTATTTATTTATTACTAATCGCTTACACACGCACGCACACGCGCACGCAGCAAAATTACTTTCGATCAAACCGAAAATATTCCATAACACGCTCTTAGCGTCCAAAACATTTTTATAATATTCCCACACCCCTTTACTGCTTTCCTGCTCACGACACACCTGAAAGCAGGGAGAAGTTATCACACAGGGTGATGACAGTGCTTCCTCATCAGAGTGTTTATTGCAATGAGGAAGACACTGCGACTCCCGTGGGGTACGGTGTGGAGGCAAACACAATAAATCACAGACTCCTGGATTCAGATCGCCGTGCGGATCACTGTTAACATTACTTTTTAACACCAACAACAAAAAAATATAAAAGATAAAATACTAAATGAATGAATTAAATCTTATTCAATTTAACCATTTCTAACATTTCTTTTTAACACTTTTCATCTTTTTTAACATTAATGCAGTATTGTGATCAATTGCATGACTCTTCAATTATAACCCTTTACACATGCAATGCGAGCTAGCGATTCACAATACTATTTCATCACAAACATGGATGTAAAAAATAAAAAGGGACAAAAATGAAACTTCAGGAACACCACCCATTGCAATACAAGCAGAACTGGGCCGAAGTTTTATATTATGTACACCACAACACAGCCTTCTGGTGGACAAGCCATACTATTTAATCCGTGTCCTCCTATGGCACTTCCGTGGGAGGAACCTCGTCGTAGAGGCCACGTGCTGGTTGCGCGTCACTCCACCAATCACCTCGGGGAAGGTCTGAGTCAAGATCGTTGCCCTTGCAGGGTATCTGATACAGGTGAGTGAGTATATGGAAAATATGGGTCAGCGTGGGCAGTCGTAACCGGAGAAACTTGCTGGCGGAAATGATGCACTACAAGTGGATGTGACGCTAACTAACTTGGAATCGCTTGCGGCTGGCAAATGAGTGCGATGGATAAGGTGGAGCAATGATTCAGACTACTCTCCCTCCACTTTTTTTGTTTTGTATGAGCGTTTAAAAAAAACAACAACATAATGATAATCAAATAAATCGAATAAGCTTTAGTTTATTAATCAGAATTAAAATAAGTAGGTTTTGCCCTTACAAGGTTGTAGATTTGTTATAGATGAGTTCCTTTGTTGTAGTTTGGCGCTTGAAAAACTATATATGGGATGTACCATGACCTGAGGGATTTCCTCATCCCATCCCAGCGTGGTTCTGATGCTGAATGTGAATGTATCTTGCTGTACATCCCACTGAGCTCCAAGGGCCCTCTCCATAGGGAGCTGGTCTCTGTCAAGGTTAAGTGTTTTTACCTCTTTAGCTCTCTGCTCTTCAGGAATGGCGGCCAGCACCGAGCGATGATTGCTCACCCACTTATTGAGCTTAAATCCACCTCTACCGCACAGGTCTGTTAGCTGCTGGTACAGATGTATTGCTTGTTCCACCATGCTGACGGCCTTTAGACAATCATCCACGTAGAAATTTTGACAAACAGTGTTTATAACCTCGGCTGGGAAGTCATGCTGATTGTCGTCGAATGAAGCACAGCTTGGGGATGACACTGCCCCAGTAATGTGGACTAGCATCCTGTGCTCTTGTAGGTCCTTTGTAATGTCCCCATCTGGCCACCAGAGGAAGCGTAAGAAGTTTACATCCTGGTTGAAAACTCTTACTTGATGAAACGTTCCCTCAATGTCAGTCATGAATGCTACAGGGCCTTGGCGAAAACGAAGCAGCACACCTAGCAGTGTACTTGTCAAATTGGGACCCTGCAGGAGCTCTTTATTTAATGATGTTCCACAGTAGGTGGCAGTACAGTCAAATACCACACGCAAGTTTTTTTTTGCGTGGGTGATAGACGCCATGGTGTGATATAAACCACACCTTTCCACTTTCATGATCCAATTCATCTATTGGCACAATTTCTGCATAATTCTTTGCAAAAACATCTTTCATGCAATCTTTGTACTCACTGAAGAACTTGTCCTTCCTCTTGAACCTTTTCAGAAGATGATGTGCTCTTTGCTGGGCCACAGCTTTGTTGTACGGAAGCTTCACATCAGCTTTACAAAAGGGCAGCCTTAGGCTGTAATGTCCATTTTTCAAAACAGCGGAGCTTGAGGCTATTTTCATAAACTCAAGGTCTTCAATAGACATTTTCTTTTTTTCTTCGTAGTGTTGCTCAATAAAATCTTGGTTGTATTGTTGAACCAGCAGCTCTTCAATTGATATTCTGTTACACTGCAGAGATCCATCATTCCCATCATCACTGAGAGGCCCATTGATGACCCATCCAAGCAAGGTTTTCACAGCAGGCCCACTACCCTGGCTGCTGATTACCTTCCATGGTTCCATGGCTCTTGGCGCATTGACTCCTATTAGCAGCCAGTCTGCCACGTCAAAATGTTGAAAAGTTACCCCTGTTTTACACCAGAAGCGTTTGCAGAGTGTCAGCAGAGCGTCTGCGTCGACGCAGTGAAACGCGGCCACTAAAGTCAATGAGCAGGTTTACACCAGGCGCAGAGCGTCCGCGTTTCAGAAGCGTCCCAGAAGCAGTAAAACGCGAGCCGCTGGAAAAGAACGCCAGAATTTATTCTTTGACACTTGTCGCGTCCCTCCTGCGTCAATCGTAGCAGGTGGGATCGTTCGGACAGGAAGTCAATGGTGTAAAAACACGGTGGATCCGGTTGATTTTCATCATAACACACAATGTGCTGGATTTTGTATTTATATGTGCTGTACTTTACTGTGAAACATCAACGTGACGCATTGGCTTCATCGCTGTTCAGGTCGGCCGTCAAACAAAAACAGATTTCACTTTGAATCTCAAACTATGATGAACAAAATGCATCTATACTTTAAATACCTGCATTTTGTATGATGCCAGCAGTTCGGTTTATTATTATTTTTCTTTTTTACACACATGTCGTCTGAAATACGCGGCCGTTCGACGTGTGACAGTCGGCGCGTAGTGGCCACTAACCACTTCTAATTGTTTTGTTTGTTTGTTCAATTTTCGTTTGTTGTATTGTTGATTTAATTGTATTTTTGGTTTATTTAAATGTCGATCTAATCCTGATTTGTGTGTGTGTGTGGTGGTGTGAGCTTAACCATTGAGTTCGCATACGCGCTCGTGATCCCTCCTAATTGTTTTCTTTTCTTTTGTGATTCAGAGGCTGAGGTCGACAGGTGTGGACGGGTGGTGGTATCCCTCTTTTTTTTTTTGGTTTTAGTTTGCTGTGTCGTCGCCACCCAATTTTGACTGCCCACTGGGATGTGCACGTGTGATTGGGGTGACTCCCTTGGGCTTCCGTCCCCATCCAACCTGCTCTGCTATATCTCGGTGGCCTCAGCCCTGAACACCATCATCACATCCCGTGAGTCGTCTTGTTTCTGTTGCCCCCCCCCCCTCCCCGTGTGGTGTCAGCCTGTCCTGCTTTTGTTTGACCCATCTCTCCCCCCTTATTTGAATCATTGGCCTCCTTTATTTTGAAGATCCTTTCCCTTTTTTTTGAGTTTCAGAAGTTGATTCGCTCATTTGCTTTGATATTTATGGTTTAAGTTTCCCCCCCTTGTTCGTACGTTGTTTGTGTCAAACGGTGCTTCCCCCCCCCCCCCCTTGTGTCTTTTTGGTCTTGGTAGTTTACTTATAAATTTGTTTTCCTTTTTCTGAGTTTAGTTAATTTAAATTCGTAACTGCCTGGATTCCTTTCTGTCTAGATGCATTTCCTTCAATTATAATAAAGCCTTGTCTGTTTTTTTGCAAACCACGTCTCAGCTCATTTGTACACGAAACCTGTGTGATTTTCATTATTTTATTTCCTCCACAAACAACTTGAGGTGGCGTTGTCGTCCATATCCTTACCCCTTAACAATAACCCCCTTGCATTCTGTAAACTCATCAACATCATCATCTCCCCCCCCCCCCCCCCCCCCACACACACACTGCTCCTTTGTGTTGCCACAGTTAGTAAAGCTTATGTCTAACTAGGTTGACGGTGACAAAGCCTTTTCCTCGAATCCAGCGGTTCACTTGAACCATGTAATGGAAAATAAGTATTCTTGGCCTCCCGTGTAATCTGTTAGTTTCACTGTATAACCTTCTGGAGACATTCTCCTCGTGGCCCGCCAGGGTGAGGTATTCGTTGTTTTGTCTCCTCTCATCCTCCCCTCCTTCTTCCTTATCTCGTCCCCTGCGGGTCCACTGTATAAAAGACCTTCTTCTTCCTTCTCTCTTTGCACTTGCACTGGCATTCATTCGAGCTGTTGCACCTGTTGCATCTGTTCTGTTGGTTGTACTTTGTTTGTGCCTCGGATATCCGATCATTTATTTCATGTTCATTAAATTACTTATTTACTCAGCATTTCTGCATCGGTAGCTTTGCTCTTTTCCACAACAGTTTGGCGTCACGAACAGGATAGCTGGAGACCCGTCAGTGAAACTCTGGGACGTCGAGGGCCGCGGACCAGGAACGGAGGAAACTCCTCGTTCCCCCTCTACCTTGAACCAAGCATTGAGAGACGAGAGGATCGGCGTCTAAGAGTGGATCTGATCGGCTTCACGTCTATCCAACGAACCTGGAGAGAAAGTGCTAATCCGGAGATCGGGTGAGAAGTAATTGTTCTTTTTCCAGACATAACAGTGACCAAGGTGTTTTTTCTTGTCGTCCACGAACGGTCCCAGTACAGGACGGAACGCATGCGTTAGTCGTTTCTGTGTGGGTAGGCGGTGATTGTGAATCACTGCAGTCCCAGTACAGAGTGTGCGTTGGCCGGGCCTGTCCCGCTCACCAGATATCCAAGAAGGTTGGTGAGGGCTGAGCGGGCAAAACCTTTGGTGACTAAGTACCGAAGGGGTGAATTTTTTCTCTACCTTTTTGCGCCTGAGTAAAAAAAGGGGGCACAGGGACGCCTGTGCAGCTACAAGTAATAAGTCTAGACAGGGATGGGGAAGAACCAGCGCAAAGTGGCTGCTGCAGTTCCCCAGGGGGGACAAATTGTGGACGACATGCGGAAAAAATACGGTCCAGATTGTCTTGATATGTTGGATGTTTGGGTTGAAAAGTATGGTTTCCCAGAGGGGGGATCACTGAGTATGGAGGAATTGAGAAACCTCCGGGATAAACTGAATATAGCCGAGGGAAAGGTTACAAAAAAGAAAAACCCAAACAGGTGGGAGATTCAAATCATCAAAGATCATGAAAGGTGTTTTTCATTCTGGAAACCTGAAGCAGAGGTCAGGGACAGGAAACAAGTAAAGAAATGTGTGAACAGCGCTGGGCGCTGGAGCACAGGGGTGACAGAGATAACGGCAGAGGGTGCACACGCTCACACACACTCCCCAGAGGAGGGAGAAAAGGAGCCGCTCACACACGAGCATTCAAATGTACCAAATCGTCTGTATCCTTCTCTTACAGGCCCGAGGGACCCTCTCCTGGACATGCCTGTCTTCCCTCCTCCCGCCTGCCCTCATCCAACGCTACCACCGTACAACCCTGCGCACTCCAGCACCGACGCCGCAGCGTCGCCACGTTCATCAGGACTGCCGTCAACCAAACGGCCAGCCTCATCACTGCTTTCAGACAAGGGCTGCTCCCCCAGATCGCCAAAGCAGTTAACACAAGCTGCTGCGAGGGGATTGAAGATGCCCGGCTGACAGAGGTCCGACGTCATGCAGTGCACGCTGAGAGGCTTCTGCAGGAGGCCAGCGATGCAGAGGACAAGAAGATAAAGCGTGCCTCCCTCACCATGATGAAGCACCTCAGTGACACGGCGAGACGGCCCTACAGGAACAACGACAACCGACGAAGGGCGACTAGCGGAGACAGAGGCGAAAAGGGGGCGTGCCACATCTGCGGCCGAATGGGTCACTGGGCCAGAGAATGCCCTGACAAAGGAAGACACCGCGGGCACAACCATGCCCACCGCAGCCAAGAGAGTGATCGCGAGGACCGGAAAAGAGGATCCAGAGGGGACCAGGACGTGTTTATGTAGCATAATTGTGGCAAAGCACTGTTCCTGCTTTTGTTGTGGTTTGTGGCGTGTGTGAGAGTGATCAGTGAGCAGGGTGCAGTTACCCACTTCTACCAGTGGAGGTCGTGTTCGCCCCGGGGAATAACGCTAGAGAGGTCTCTCAAGTGGCTCGTGAGACCTATGTGGAGCGAACCGTCGTAGCGGACGTTAACGTGTGTGTTATCTGTTGTGCTTCCACAGGTGAGAAGGGGAAATGGTTGAAAATAAGAGCAAATGTATGTGTGGCTGTTTCGTAATTGAAGTCTGAGATCGAGGGTATGTGAGTTAAATTTACGTTTTGAATGTGTCGTCTCTGAGTGATTACCTAGCGAAGAGGAAACAACGGCTAGCCCGTTGCTATGTTACCAGGAGGCGGGGTTGACGCTCGGTTACGTTAGTGTTTGTTTAACGTTATGGGATGTTTATTCAGTAGAAATGTGAATATTTAAATGTATACGAGTAAGATTGAATGTGGGAAACGACATGATTAATAAGTTCAAGTCGAAGTCGGGTATGGATCTGTGTTTTGAAATGTAAAAAGTAGATAACGCTCGAGAGGAAGTCTCACAAGTGGCTCGTGAGACGTATGCGGAGCGAACCGTAGTAGCGGACGTTAACATGTGTGTTGTCTATTGTGCTTCCACAGAAAACCAAAATAAAAGCTTCTAAAGAAACAAAGAAAAACAAAAATAAATGTGTCTTCGCAACATTACCATGCTACATTTACGTTTGACTATCTGCTTTAATATAAAACCACAACAAATGTGTTTTATAATTGCCTTTATATAATCTACAAACGTATTTGTATGATCCAGGGAAAATTCCATGTTTGTTTGCGAAACTCATTGGAAGAATGAAGAAAATCTGTTTGATTGTTATTGTCATGAACATGAATCACAAAACATATATATATATATATATATTATTATTATTATTATTATTATTATTATTATTATTTTTCCTTGTGTCACTTTAACAGAGACAACGCCATCTGTAATTACGATGTTTGGTTGCATTTCCCTGGCAGGCAAAGATAGATGGAAGAGACATCCTTCTGGGTGGAAAATGGGACTGGCTTGTCTGTGGATGGTGGAGGCTCGCTGGGCTCATCAATCCGTCCATCCATTCACCTTGTTTGTCTCATCCTGACTGCAGCACGCCACTGTGGAGGCTTGACATAACACACATTAGATTAATAACAGAAAAGCAAAAGGTGACTGATGGTGTATTATTTAGTGTGCTTCAGTTATAATTCTCATAATGACTGTTTTGCTGGCTTCACACAATATATATAATTGTCCTGTCTTAGTTAAAAGCCCACTCACCACGACAAGATGCAGGCCAAGAGTGGGAACACAAACACAGACCAGAAACGAACAGGACAAATCCAGACAAGACTACAAAAAACACAAACACAAATAACACTAATATCACTTTGACCACTATCTTTTTTCACAAGAACTTTTATTTCTTTACAAATTGAACCTTAGATTGTGTCACAACAAACTAAATAAACCCTTGAAACAGCCAACAAAACATGAAATAACACTTCATCAATATTATAATGAGTATCCTCATAAATGATTTCAAGATAACTTTCAACACTTTCTTACAAAATTTTTTTTACGTCTGCCGTAACGATTTTCAAGTTTTTTTCATGTGAATATTTTAACATTGAACATGTTAACTGAACAGTCAATGTAAAATCCCTTCATTGTTGCTCTGACCTCTTCATCATTTGTGACCTCTTCATCATTGGTGATCTGTACATCATTTGTGAACTCTACATGTACATCAGACACAGTATGGCTGTCACATGGTTCCTGAATCACGAGAAAACTGTCTTCTTCAAAGATCTCTGACACCTCTTTACATTTTTTAGAATATGTATGGTCAAAGATTTGATCAAAATCACGTGTGTGTGTGTGTGGGTGTGTGTGTGACTCACTTACCTTTTGTTTGGTAGACATGCTCTTACCTGATTTGAAGAAACTAAAAATGGTTGGTACAGCTGTTGAAGTTAGGCACTTTCTCTCACCGCGCAAAATGAAAGATTTCTCCTCAAAGTGAAGAGCACACAGCCTGGAGTTGTCATTGGGTGTCCAGTTTTTTCTTCTCACATTTTCCACCCATTTGTGCAACCTTTTTCTGTCCCCAAAAGGAAAGCTGTAAAAAGCAAAACATTCCAAAAAATTTTTTGTGTAATTTTACTTAAAATTGGGTATGCAAACATATTTAACTCATTTAAGCTTGAACACAATGCAGACAGTTGTGCAGAAAGTTTAGTGTTAGCTAAAATATCGGGCACACAGACGTACTTATTATGTATACATTTCTTTCCATTGTAACAGGTCACTACAAGATCTGCAATCCATTACCTAGAATTGGTTTTCCTTAAACTGATGTACAGGATTACTAATCTGACTTTGATGGGCAAATTTGACAACAGAATACAATTATGAAGCACTAAAACACAGGACCACAAAACAATTAAATGCATGATGAAATAATGATATGCTTTGTTAAATGAAATAAAATGGCATTTTCAACTGCCCGGACCTGGGACCTTTCTGTGTGGAGTTTGCATTTCTCCCTATGTCTGCGTGGGTTCTCTCTGGGTTCTCCGGCTTCCTCCCACACTCCAAAAACATGCATCTGAGGTCAATTGAACATTCTAAATTGTCCGTAGGTGTGCATGTGAGTGTGAATGGTTGTTTGTCTCTATGTGGCCCTGCGATGACCTGCTGACTTGTCCAGGGTGTCACCCTGCCTTCGCCCTAAGACAGCTGGGATAGGCTCCAGCAGACCCCCGTGACCCTGAATAGGAATAAGCGGGTATAGAAGATGAATGAATGAAATCTTTATTGAATGAATGACACATTTTATTTCACTCGTCGTTTATGTAATTACTATTTTTTGCTCCATAGCTTTCATGATTCAGCATTACATGTTAAGCGTGATGAATTGCATGAAAAGAGAGAGCACTCGCTGATAAATTAACATGGTGTGCTGTTTAATTCCATGAGGACGACAAAATATTTGCAAATTTGTGTTAGCCACACACACACACGGACGTACGAACGTAAAAACGTCAGCGGCATAAAAGTTCCTTACAGTCATTTCATGAATCATTCTAACCGAAATAACGTGGGTCCTTTGCACCCTTTGCCTGTTGATCGGGTGACACAGTTAATTGCAGCACAGGTCGGCATTTTCTCGAACACTGTAGAGAAGCCAAAAGTTGACCGGTCGACAGGTGCAAGAGAAAGGGAGGAACTTTCAAGATCGTTGAGTTTTTATTTTTTATTTTTTAGTTCTGATGAAATAAATAGACCAATCATTTCATTACTTTGTCTGCTTTCCAAAGAGAGTTGCTTCAAAGAATTATCATTTATTATTCAGTGGCACATTGCTCACTTGTTTAATACACAAATAATAGTACATTATTATAATAATACTATTTTATTAATATAATAATAATATTCATCATCATCATCATCATCATCATTATCATCATCATCATCATCATCATCATCATCAAAATTTCCAAACAACAATCGTCAGTTGTTCCGTAAAAAATACATTCATTTCCAGGTTGAATTTCGTACGGTTTGTGACGGTCTCCACACTGACACAACTGCGCATGCTCTATTATCCCATCAATGCGGAAGTCAAAAAGTTTTTGGGAGCCATGCGCTGGGTGAGCAACTTCATTGAAAGGAATGGGACGCCATCTTGGACTCTGGTCCATGGATGTGAATAATTGACAGCTACCATTCGTTCCCGTTAGCGAGAGGATTAAAAACAAACAGACACCATAATGGCATCAGAAAGGAGTTATCCCAGCGGTGCGGAAAAACGGAAGGAAAAGAAAACTGATCAAGAAAAACTTGCAAAGGGGAAAGGTAAGTTATTTGTTTATGTGGGCTGGAGAGGTGGAGGTGAAACGCTGTTGTCCCCCCCCAAGTTTGTTTATTTGTCCTGCTAGCCAGCTAGCTAGCGTCGGATAAATGTTAGCTGGCTGGCTAATATTTGTTCGTCATGAATCAGCGTTTTTGTTTGTTTTATGAAAGTTGACCATGTCCTGTCAAGTTGGCCTATCCTGCCATGGGAATGACTGATTGACTCCACACCCGTTTATTCACATTCTAACAGGGAGGGAGGGAGGGCATGTTGTAGTTGTTGTTGTAGTCAGTCCCCTGTTATTGTTCAGTGGAAGTTGTCTCTCACATATTTGACTCTTAATGTTATTTTAGCCTTAACTTAGGATGAATTTACTAAGCTTAGTTTGTATTTTGTAGGCCCTTAATTAGAAATGTGCTACTGTTTTATAATTCAAAGAAATATTTTATGGAAATACTTTATTTGGCATGGTGTTGACTATTTTAGACTATTGTGGTAGTGGGTCATTTATCTTAGTTTTATTACTTTAACTAGTACAGTGTGTAAAGAAATGCCAAAAACTCTTAAAAGTGACAGTTTTGTAATTGGGTAAAAGCTTTAAAGGGACACTGCAATCATAATGTTTAATTTAAAAACAAATACATTTTTAATTTTCCTATATTACTGCAACATCACTGTAATAATAGAATAGGAAAATGCGCTTCTGATCTGTTTTGCTTGATGATCTAATGAGCTTTGTCTCTGCAGGAGCAATTCTAAAATATGTTGGCGCTGCAGACATTGAGCCCGAGGGATCTCCCGAACATCCTGACCAGGAAGCTCCAGGACCAACACATTCCTCAGAACCTCCTTCTGTCCAGGTGAATAATGTGTGTTATTCTTAGTAGCTAAGCTGATAAGTGTGGGACGAAGCTAAGGCAATTAAGCATTATTTTGATTGTTGGTTTGCTTTTTAGTGTTGCACTTGTTGGTTTGTTGGATTTTCTTATTTAAAGTAAGCATTTTTTTTTATGAATACTCAATCTGTTGTATTTATTGACATATAGAGGATTCTTTTCCTAGTATTATAGTGTTTTGCTCGCGAGGTGTAATAGATTGTGGAATCTTAGTAGACCTTAGTAGACGCATGCTGCTGAGAGTGGCAGCAATCAGCTCCGATGACCATGGTGCTTGTAAATAAGGCAAATGCGCCATCTAGTGGGATGCAGCATGTTTATTCGTGTTGGAGCAATGGCAAGTACTACTAACAAAACAAAAGATGCACAGGGTAAAAAAAATAATCATAAATTCAAGCCCAACAAAGATAACAGATGGGCATAACTGTACATAGTAATGATTACTAGTACTACCAACATTTGTATATTTTACTTTCAACTCGAATTTGAACTATTCATCCCCTTTTTTCAGCAGCCATTAACACTAATAAATTAAATTAAATCAAAACAATAAATTAAAGCTGCAAGCAGCGTTTGCGGGACTGAGCCGCCGTGGCCGACGCGATGCCCGATGACCCCCGATGACGCCTGACCCCTGTCGACGCCCGCAATTGACCCCCGTCCTCTGCCGACGCCCGGTGACATCTGCTGAAAGAAGTCTATGCAAATGATGCAGATTTCTCACCTCCATTTTTTTTTTTTGGAGGATGCTGTCAAATGTAAAATATTGGCCTTGATGAGACAAACACGTAGGTGTTTGAATGACGTCTGTAGCACTTTTCTAAAGGAAACTGCAGGCATTTGTGTGTTGACAAAGAGGGAGAAGAGGTCTAATCATCATATGCCTGTGTATGCAAATGATGCATATTTTTGACCTGCATTTTTTTTTAAGTGGCTGTCAAATGTAAAATATAGGTCTTGATGAGACAAACACGTGGATGTTTGAATGATGTCTGTAGCACTTTTGTAAAGGAAACTGCAGCCATTTACAGTATAGTGTGTGTGTGTGTGTGTGTGGAAGCAGGGATGTGCGATACCACTATTTTTCCTTTCGATACGATACCAGGTGATACCAAGGCTAGTATCCCGATACCAATACAGATACCGATACTTTTAGACGTCCAACTTGTGTCTATGAAAATGATGACTTTTACAACGAAAACTCGTGAATGTTATTATAAAAAATGTATTTTATACCTATGTATAAGAATTAAACAAGCTGCCAAATATCAGACTTTGTTTTAATTTTAATCAGAGAAATCAAATCAACAGGTCAACTGAAAATCTGAGCAAATCTCTCTCAAAAAAGAGAAAATAAGAACAGCTGCTCTCAATTCAATATAATTCTTTTTGGACCAGACAGAGTGGTCTTCAGGTTAGAACTTGACAGAATATGTCTGTCTCTTTGGGAGTCATCTATGAAAAATTTAAATATTCTTGATGTAAAAGGAAGTCTTTTTCTGGGAAGTATAACTCACATACCACCACAAATAGACTAAATAGCAACATTTTTACTTGAAATGTGCCATTTAAGTAATTTAATTATTATGCTTTTCCAACTTAAAAGTGACACTGAATTGTGTTAAGATGATGGCAGGAATGTGAGTTAAATTAACAAATACATATTGTGCTGGGAGGAAACATTTTTATCTAACTAAATAAATAAAATATGTTTTAATGAAAAATTTACAAACATTCTGGTATTTTATGTAAATGTATCTTATCTACGTCTATATGCCTGTGAAGGTGGGCACTGGGATGTATTTTCACTCCACCTGGATATTGCCTTTCTCTCTGCAGTGCTGGTTGGAAATTGCGCTCACGTTGACGGGGGGGGGGACGCACGCTATCGCTGTCGCGCTACGCTAACGTGTCAGCAAAGTTAACGTGCCAAGTTTCGTTGCAGGGGGGGGGGGCTGGACTCCAAGATGCTCCTGCTGATCACTGCTATGCTGGAGATGTGGGCTGTGATGTCTGCACTGGGAGGAAACTGAAGGCCCTCAAGTCCTGTCTGGTCTGTCGGGCCTCCTACTGTGACTCTCACCTCCAGCCTCATCGTGATGCTGCTCCCCTACAGAGACACAAGCTGGTGGAACCCAGCCAGCAGCTCCAGGAGAACATCTGCCCTCGTCATGATGAGGTGATGAAGATGTTCTGCCGCACTGATCAGAAGATCATCTGTGCTTTATGCTGTATGGATGAACATAAAGGTCATCAGACAGTGTCAGCAGCAGTACAGAGGCCTGGGAGGCAGAGAGAGCTGGAGGAGACCAGGCAGAAGATCCAGCAGAAGATCCAGCACACAGAGGAAGACCTGAAGGGGGTGGAGTCCATCAACGGCTCTGCTGATAAAGCAGTGAAGGACAGCGAGAAGATCCTCACCCAGATGATCCGTCTGCTGGAGAAAAGACGCTCTGAGGTGCAGCAGCAGGTCAGATCCACACAGGGGGCAGCAGTGAGTGGAGTCAAAGAGCTTGAGAAGAAGCTGGAGCAGGAGATGATGGAGCTGAAGAGGAGAGACGCTGAGCTGGAGAAGATCTCACACACACTGGACCACAGCCAGTTTCTCCACAGGTTCTCCTCACTGCCAGCACTCAGTCCGTCTCCAGACTCCTCCAGCCTGGAGATCCATCCTCTGAGATACTTTGAGGACGTGGCAGCAGCTGTGACCAAGCTGAGAGATGAAATACAGAAAGTTCTGCAGAGTGCACAAACGTCTGTTATTATCTGAGGAGAACAGAAAAGTGACATTCATGGAGGAAGTTCAGTCTTATTGTGATCATCCAGACAGATTCACTGACAAGAAGCAGGTCCTGAGTAGAGAAGGTCTGACTGGACGATGTTACTGGGAGGTTGAGTGGAGAAGGGGGAGGGACTTCTGTGGTTTATTTTAGGGGGTTGGTGTAGCAGTGGCCTACAGGAACATCAGTAGAGCAGGAAGGTCAGAGGAAAGTAGATTTGGATTCAATTGCTGTGTCTCAATTCAGGTTCTGCATCCTTGAAGTGCGCATTTTGAAAGGAAGTTGCGTCATCGCACTGCGCAAAGGCTTGTCCCAATTCCCGAGGGTGTTTAGGACGCTCAAAATGCGCACTCGTAAATACACACTCGTTTTAGCCGATTCCAAGGAAACACCGCTACTATCCTTCGCGTACTTGGGTATCCCATGCTGCTTTGCGTGCTGCTGCAAACCATCGTGGGATCCTGGGAAGTCAGCT
Organism: Nelusetta ayraudi; assembly: GCF_046127955.1. NCBI lineage: Eukaryota > Metazoa > Chordata > Actinopteri > Tetraodontiformes > Monacanthidae > Nelusetta > Nelusetta ayraudi. Next base: position 1,427,796 of record NW_027466079.1, read on the forward strand.
GAAATTAGCGGCATGTACTGGTTAAGGCACGACATATAAATCTAAATATTGACGTTTCACATAAAGTATCCAGTTTTTAAGGTAGGATTTTATTTATTTGAACATTCAACGGCATCGTTAGATGGCAAACCAATGGTTAGCGTGATACTATAAAAACGTCACTTCCGGGGTTGGCCAGCAGGAGGGAACGGCGGTGACGAAACGAGGAAATACGCCGAAGGCTAGACCGCCCCGAGTGGTTACCGGGGAGGCGGGGTTTGGTCCGTCCTTCTAGGCTGGGAACTCTAAGAACGCTTCTTTCAGACGGAGGACACTCGGTCTCAAGGGTGCAGAACCTGAATTGAGACACAGCAAATGACAAATCCTGGAGTTTATATTGTTACCCAGGTGAATATTGGTTTCGTCACAACAACATCAGTACTCGTGTCTCAGGTCCTCGGTCCTCCAGAGTGGGAGTGTACCTGGACCACAGAGCAGGTCTTCTGTCCTCCTACAGCGTCTCTGGAACCATGGAGCTCCTCCACAGAGTCCAGACCTCCTTCACTCAGCCGCTACATGTTGGACTTTATGTTCCTTCAGGTTCTTCAGCTGAGTTGATGAAAGTGTGACTGAAGTCGTCAGAGAGACTCTGAGCTGAATTCTCACCTTTGATTCTTCTTCTGTCTTGACGTTTGTTACCCAGTGTCTCCGGCTGTCAATCACAGGGTGGGCGGGGCCTGTACGCCACTTCCTGTTGGTGCTCCTGGTGACTGTTGTCCACCTGCTGGATGTTTGTTCCCTCTAAGCTGCTTGCTTGCGCAATCGCGCACTACTTGCACATTCTCAGCGCACAAGGAAATCTATGTAGCACATAAAATAAAATTCAACAGAAACGTATTAATTAATAATTTTAGAGCTTTTATTAGGCGGCGCACCGCTACGCCTTCGGAATGATGTTTTTTTTTCTTCCAGCTGCACCGTATGAGTCCAAAAGGCAGAGAAAGTTTCCAGGCTGCAGCACCGCGCTGACATAGATTGCGTAACAAAGTGAAGAGGTGCCACTCCGCTCTATTTTCACTGGCTAACTGCAGCACACTGGCTTAACTTGTCTATTCAGAGAAGAGCTATCACTTCGGCTTATTTTTCAATCTATCACGCGCATGCCACTGCACATTGACGCAACATGACCCTCAGCCAGGCCAAAGCAGGACTCTTCCTATGGTTAAAGCAGGACTCTCACATATAACACACTACACATCTCATCAACAACAAGATTTTGCTCTTTTTCATTTGAAGTGGGCCAAATCACTTCTATTCAAAGTCAACTCATGAAAATTGCTGCTGGAATTTGATTCTTTTAATAAGCCATGTAACTTGCTATGATCCAAGGTTTTGAACAGGTGTGATACTGGTGTGTGGCCACAGCGTGCACATCTGATGTTGCCCACAGTGGTCCTCAGTGTGCTCAAGGAGCTTGTCTGGATGCCCAGACACATGGAAAATTAGAGGGAGCATTGATCATAACACCCATGATCATGTGAATTCATATATAGGGATTATATAATTCTATAATATGTTATATATTATGTTGCCTGACAGCGCCACCTGGGGAGTTGCACCCCAGGAAATAGACTATAATAAAAATTCCTCGGGCTACACAGGTTCGTTACGCTTTGAGATTTGAGAGGATGAGACGGACTTCCAAAGAAACAGCTTTATTCAATCACAATTTAAAATAGTTGACTCTTTTTTAAACACACCAAGGAAAATCTTTTTTTAAAAAACAATAAGACCAGGTTTAGCTGCCTGAGTGAGTGTCAAAAAAAATAAGTACTATACCAAAAAGATTGTTCAACATCATAAGAAAATAAGGGGAGCAGGGCTGGACGTAGCCGAGCGGAAAGGCTAAAGAAAAAACAAAGAAAAACTGAAAAAAGGGAATAAACAAAGCGAAGGGAATCACTACAAAGCAAAATTTCCCTCGTGCTGTGCAAAATAAAGCAAAGTGAAGGGGAACCACCGACGCAGTCTGCCGCACGCTACGCCAACTCCTGTCCAAAAGAAAAGAGAACACAATGAATACACTAATACATTGAGACACTCAGGCAAGCGTTAAACAGTTCAAACAAAAGAAAAATTTTCTTTAGTCTTCACACACACACAAAACAAAAGGTAACGATCACTGGGAAACAAAATAGTAATGAACTAAAAAGGAAATCAAACTACTCAATAGAAAACCCAAAGTTTCACCAAAATTTTACCAAGAAAACAAAAGCAACCAAAGAAAGTGGTGACGCCAACAACAAAAACAGACAAACTCAGTTGTCTACACCAAATAAACCACAACCAGAGGAGGGGGGGGTTAAACATTCAGCAATGAATGCCCATTGCCCACCTCTGGGATTGCGAGCCGAAATGCCAAGAACTGCGGAGGACAGAGTTCTCAGCGTGGACACTGGGGTTGCCGGGGCGACGGAGTGGAGACAAAGTCAAGTGCGTCCCGTCTCAGTTCATTACGGGACAGCTTTTTTAGTTGCCAAATACGGGACAATCGCGTATTTGAGCACGGAAACGACGCAAAGTCACAAACACAAATACAAGTTTACAACGGTACAAAAAGAGGATCGTGGTGCAAACGCAAAAAAAACAAAACAAAAAAACAACACGCTGCAGGACATAAAAACATTCACTTCATCAGAGGAGCGATGCAAAGCAAGAAAACACATGCAAAAGAAAAAACGCTGCATAACGCATTCCCTACACCGGAAGTAGAGTTGCTCCACGAGGAGCGCTCCCCTACAGCGAAGAACAGTCCCGACACTTCCAGTGAGAGTCGCCGCCTCCTACAGTTTCAACACCGGGACATCTCGCGGGGGTGGAGGACCTCCACCTGAATGTGGAAGTGGGTGTGTTTCCACAAAATATGTGTCTTCATGGTATTTAGCTTTTTAATGAAAGGACTCTTAAAACACTGAAAAATAAATGCAATATAGCTATTTTATCACTTACTGTAAATGTACAGGTAGGAGACATTTCCTGCTTGGCATTGCTGCCTGTCGCACTTCTTTCGGTGCCCACGGGTCAGCTGCAGGGTCATCAACCATGAACTACCATTCATTGACGCTTCGCCCCTTGTGGCGGGACAGTGACAGGGACGTATGCCTCGTTGATTCTGTGGTTGTTGATGGGGTGAGGCGTTTTTTCCCCCAACTCCTGTCCTTGTTTCGTTCTTTATTTTATACAGTCAGGCAATCTTTGTAGATACACTACTTTTATTGTATGGCCGCTAGTTATAACAGTGCTCATCAGGTAAAACACCCGGAAGCCAACGTCATCAACTCGCACTAGATGTCTCTGCATATTGCATGGAACTTGGCTGCCATCTAGTGGTTAACTTTCGTAACATCTCCTTTAACATATGGAAAGAAAGCAGTTGAAAATGGACAATAGTGACCGGATGAGAGTTACGTGGCCAGCAACAACAATAGCTGTCTACAGGTTAAACAGAAATGACTAGTTCACTCTCCTAAACATTAGAAAAAAATGAACAGTCCACATGAACAAAGTGGCACAGAAATAAACAAGAGATGACATTCCTTCTTCAGAAAGTTTAAACAACAAAGTCTTTGCGGTACCTCTCAGGAGGTTTTATGTTGGATCTGGTTCTGGTCTGCTTGAGGCCTAAATGTCCAGATTGGGGGACACTTGGCACATCAGTCAACACTGGAGCCCGTTCTAGTTCTGAAGCCCCTTCCCTCCTGTCACCAACTATGTGCTCGAGTCTGCTGTGTGTTTGACTGTTGTCCCAGTCATCTTCCACCAGGGGACTATCAGATTGCATGATGAGAGTTTCATCCACCGGTCGAATGTGCCTCCTATTGCGCCTGTATACCTTGTCCTGTACAACCACTTCATATGACCTGTCACGCAATTGGTTGGTGCAAATCCCCAGTGACCAGGAGCGAGAGGGCCCATTTGGTTGTAGGAAGACCCAAACTGTGTCGCCTTGCATTATCATGGGCTTGTCGTGAGCATGTTGGTCATATCACCACTTCGATGCAGTGACCCGTGCCAGCTTACAAGGAAGTACCCCCTGTATCACAGCCGGCTTCAGCAGAGGTGGATGAGAGGGTAACAATGTGCGTGTGCGTCTGGACTGGAGTCGCTGAACAGGAGAGCTATTGAGTCCCTCTGTGGAAGTGTTCCTCCGTGCTAGTACGGCCCTCCATCTGTCATCACCAGCATGCACTGCCTTTCTCAGCAGGGTCTTGGCAATTTTGACAGCCGACTCAGCTTTACCATTACTCTGGCTGTGGTATGGTGAGGATGTGAGGTGTTTGAAGTCCCATACTGTTGAAAAAGTTTGAAAGTCCATGCTGGAGAACGGTTGTCCGTTGTCTGTGATGACAATATTTGGTATTCCATGCCGGCTAAACTGACGCTTGCAGCATTCAATGACAGTGGAAGCCGTTGTGTCTAGTGATGTCCAAACGAGGCTTCATGAGGCTTTGAACCCTTTTGGACTATTGTGTTGAAAATTGGTTCATTACTCGAAGCTTCATTCATTAAGAACGTGGGGGTCATCTGCTGGCGCACTGGTTGTACTGCAGCCATGCAAAAGGTTAATGACCTAGCAAGTGTGCGCCTTCAGATTTTCTGTATTTGTACACTTTTATTATTTATTTATTCAAACGTTGGTAACTTTTACTTTGTTTTATGACTCTGTGTTTTCGTATGTCCTTTTATGTATGTTGGCTACTGAACACAAATTTCCCCCTCTGGGGGATTAATAAAGCATCTATTTCTAGATAAAACTGAAACGAACTTCATTTCATGTGTTGCTGTTCCTTCTTGCTCCGCCCTACCAATATATCAAGGTTACCTTGATATATTGTTCATGTTAAACGAAATTTGTTCCTCTGTCTAACATTAAATAAATAATTAATAATAAATAAATAATAAACCATTGCCAAAATCATTGCTGAAAATGTTAGGGTCAGAAATAATAGTAGTAAAGAGGTAAAGTTCATGTGAATATGCAGATAAAAAGAAGAAATTGATTCATAATATATATATATATATATATTTATATATATATATATATATATATATATATATATATATATATATATATATATATATATATATATATATGTATATATATATATACACATTTGTATATATATGTATATATATATATAGTTGTTATCTTGCGTTGTTATCTCATAGTTTTCCCATTGTGCTCTAAAGAATGTCCAGTTGTTATATACGTCGCCCTTCATGTCCATTGCGTCTGGTACAGGAATCGAAAAACCCATGGTACTTCAGGTATTAGCTTAGCAGTTTAGCTCCATTGAAAAAACGTCCAGCCTTTATAGCGCCTTGTTGTTCTGTCTTCAGCCGCGGCATTAAGTTTCCGCTTCTTTTATACAGTCAGGCAATCTTTGTAGATACGCTACTTTTATTGTATGGCCGCTAGTTATAACCATAGATATATACAGAAGGCTAGATGTCTCACGGCGCAGAATCAAACGTCCGCACTGGCCGCCATCTTTCCACAGTCAGGCAGTCACGGTCTGATGTAGTGAATGTGAGGGAACGTGAGTGATCTGAACAAACATTAACACTCTGATCTCGCTGAAAACATGACGGCTTTGCACACGGTTTGCTTTCTTACAAACGTTCATAACGTAGCAATAATTCTGGATGGTTGAACATGTTGAGAGTGCAGCTTTCTATGAGAAAAAAAACACAACGGTGCTATGGCAGCTGCACAAGTTAATACGACTGAGACCACTAAGATTTTCATTTCTTAAGTTAAGTTTAGCCAACAGCTATTTCAGGACAAACTAGTATTTTGTTCACATACAATATTTGTGGTGTCGGTTGTAGTTATTCGCTGAGGTGCGTTTCCTATAACGTTGCTGCTGCATGAACGCAGTCTCATCAGTTCATGCAGCAGAGACACGGTGATCAATGAACTAGAGCTGCTGATATCTCATCCCCCACCTGTTTGATTCAGAGTCGAACGGTGACAACCTGAGATTACAGGCCGTCTTTTTTCTTGTTGTGATAAAAGGGATTAGGATTGGTAGGTGTAAATAAAACAAGCAATTTGACATATGGAGAGACAGAATAGCTTTTTTTCTATATAATTTAACTTAATTCGCAAATGATTTACAATTGGATTGCTTTGCTACAGCATCATGCATTATGGTTTCTACAGGAAATCGGTGACTGAAAAAATGCCGAACTTCTGTGCCGCTTATGGATGCAGCAATCGTCGCTGTCCACAAACAAAAGCTTGTAGGATCACATTTCATCTGTAAGCTATTGTTGGAGCTGTTTGATTAATGTTACGATTTAGTGCTGGTTTGTTTAGTTTAGCGTTTAGCATATATGTTTTTATTAAATACGGGTGTGTGCGTGTGTTTGCTATTTTCACATGAAAGCATATGGTTATAAATCATTAATAAGTATGCAGTATCATAACTATGCTTATAACCTTTATAACAAACCAAACCACTCGAAATTCGGTTGAAAATAGAGCAATTTAGGGCTATTTAAAAGAACATGCACAATAAGAATACATAGTTATGAGTGAGAGGGGCGGAGCGAGGTGACTGTGGCAAGATGGCCGCCAGTGCGGACGTTCGATTCCATTGGCCAGCAGCGCGGATAAGACATCTCGCCTTCTGTATATATCTATGGTTAGAACAGTGCTCATCAGGTAAAACACCCGGAAGCCAACGTCATCAACTCGCACTCGATGTCTCTGCATATTGCATGGAACTTGGCTGCCATCTAGTGGTTGACTCTCGTAACACTGTCCATTATGAGACATTTCGTCATCTACTCAAATCTTACAATAAAACTGTCAAACAGGCAAGAATAACCCATTTCTCCAACCTCATCACAAACAATAGCAAAAACCCTTGATTTCTTTTCTCTACCTTCAATCTTTTAACTAATACAAATTTTAATCAGGACGTACAGACACCAACAGATTTCTCATTATGATTATTCTCCCTTTTATACTTTTAGTGCCGGTGTTTCCTCATGGGGGGCCCTCCATGGTGGGAGCTACGCCTGGTCTGCCCATAGGGGCGCTGCAGGCCATGATGCCCCCTTGTATGGACGGCTCCCCATAGTGGCCTTTCCTCATCAGATTCTTCAGTGCCAAGCCGTTTTATCTAATGTCTGTGTGAATATGGGGGTGGGCGTGCGTTGGTGGGGAGGGGTGGGTCCGTATGGGGTGGGGGGAGGGGCAGTGGAGCTTTTTATTTTTTCTCATTGTTATTATTATGATTGTTGTTCTTCTTATTATTATTATTACCTTTCTTTGTTTTGTTTTGTTTTATTTTGTTAAGCACTGTGGGTTGCACATGTTGTGTATGAGCAGTGCTATATAAATAAAGTTTATTGTTATTATTATTATTATAGAAACATAAAGACACATCAAAGAGTAACATGAGGTTGTTGTTGTGACACTGGACGGTAGAGAGTCTGAATCCCCGTCCCAGGCGCAAATCCTCATGGAGGCTTCTGAGGAGGTCAAAGATGGCCAATCTGTCAATCCCAGCTCCATAACGGGGGTCTATGGAATGAAGCCGCGAGCATTGCGCACTGATCCAGGACAGCTTTCACCTGGCTTGATGAATCCGTGTCTTCTCATCCTGGATGGCTTTTAGTGCGACCCATGAAGCCTGGACACACATGTTGTGGATTGGTTGAACGCTGAAGGCTTAGTGACTCATCTTGGATGACGCAATCCTACTTTGGTGCAAGGGGGCCCAGACAGCAACATCATCAAGAGCCAGTAATGGACTCCACAGCACTCGTTCGCTCGCCCTCCCTCTCCCATTTTATTCTGTAGTGTCAGATTCTGAAGTCGATTTCACTTTGATTTTCAGAGTGATGACACCCTGGAAAAACTCTCCATCATTATAAACTCTCCATCATTTATTCTCTATTCAGGTTGGAGGGGTGCAGTTTGTCAGAGCTCAGCTGTGATTGGCTGCTCTCAGCTCTGAAGTCCAACCCCTCCCACCTCAGAGAGCTGCACCTGAGTTGGAACCAGCTGCAGGATTCATCAGTGAAGGAACTGAGTGGTTTTCTGCAGAGTCCAGACTGTAAACTGTAAACTCTGAGTAAACTCTGTCAGTACTGGTTTGGAACCAGTGGATGATGGTTTCAGCACCAAACACAGTTCATCACACATGTTGAATAAACATTGAACTGAAGGTTGATTCATATCAAAATGACATCCAGAATATGAAAACTTCATTCTGTTCATGTTTGAAGTGAAAAAAAAAAAAAAAAGGAAAAGGAAAAGGAAAAACAGATCATCAGTGGTCATCTGACCAAACATCATTTCAACACACATTAGCTTTGGACTGAGGATTTAATTTCAAGGTGACATTTTCTGTAGTGTCAGATTCTGAAGTCAACATTTCACTTTGATTTTCAGAGTGATGACACCCTGGAAAAACTCTCCATCATTATAAACTCTCCATCATTTATTCTCTATTCAGGTTGATTGACTGCAGTTTGTCAGAGCTCAGCTGTGATTGGCTGCTCTCAGCTCTGAAGTCCAACCCCTCCCACCTCAGAGAGCTGGACCTGAGTAGGAACCAGCTGAAGGAATCATCAGTGAAGCCACTGATGGATCTTGTGTACAGCAGTGACCATCAACTGGAGAGTGTGAGGTTAGTACTGGTTTGGAACCAGTGGATGATGGTTTCAGCACCAAAGCCAGTTGATCCCACAGCAGAGGTCCAGTGTTCCCAGTCACAGTGTGAGAGGAGGATGGTGACGTCCAGCTGCTCCTCATTCATCCAACATCTGCTGCCAAACTGCTTCTTCTCTCAGTTCACCACTCAATTATTGATCAGTTCATCTTCATCAGGCCTCAGTATCAGTCCAACACTCCATGGTCACATGACCTTCTGATGTTCCACACTTGACATGTGACTGAGAGTCTGCTTCTTCTCACCAGTCACTCCATCATCTCCATCAACAGTCAACGTCTCTGTGATGATGCGTTCAAGGACCGTGAGTCCTGACTCCTGCTGTCTCTTCTTATCTTTGCAGGTGGTGGTGAGGATGAGGAGAGTGAAGAGGAGAGCTCCATCTACTGGTGGCTGACAGAACTACAACCAGTGGAGCCAAACAGCAAGCTGGACGCACCAACACTGTGTGGGTGTGTCACGACCTTTGACCCCAGTGCAGCCTGGTGGCTGGCGGACTGCTTCTCCCTACAAGCTGCTGTGGTTACTGGGAGAGACGTCCCAGAAGCCACTGGTGGAGCTGAATCCTCAGTGGAAGAAGCAGGACTTGGAGCAGCTGCTCAGTGAAGGCAGCAGCAACACAACCACTGCTTCTGCTCTCATCATCCACGGCTGGAACATCTCAGCATGAAGGTTCCACACATCAACAACACACTGGTCTGCTCTCACTTCAGACTTCTATAACATCTTCATTTTGGAGGTGAAAAATACTTTTCAAGAGACTTTATTTCTGCTTCATGATCTTAAATAAGGAAATCATGTGGAAAAGATAAAGTGATTCACAACACCTGTGATGGGAACTCAAATCATTGAATTATAAGTAAGACAAAAGAAGTTTCCCTCAAAATAATTCATGGTTTTGATGCTTGCCAGATGTTTGTGTGGAGATTTCAGAAGGACGTCAATGAATCAGAAGGAAACCAGATCATTTATTTTATGTGATTATGTTATATCATCCTAACTTTGTTACGAGCTCAAACATTATATTTCAATGATTCAATATTCTGACAATAAAAGCCATCACAACCTCTGACCTGTGTAACCTTGACCTCAACTGACGTTTCATTTCTGCTGCTTTAACACTTTGATTATATATCTCCTGAAGTCCTGCCATGGGGATTCTCCATATCTGAATAACTTGTGTACTCAAACCTTCTGTAGGCCATACCCACTTCTCCACTAGGTCTCAACATAAACCATTAACCAACATTAAATAAATCTCACTTTTACAAACAAATCCAATTCAGTTCAAATATAATTTAAATAAAATAAATGATACATTATAATTAATCACCAACAGATAAATCAATGCTGGATATGAGGTGGTTTGCCCTCTCTGGGTTGGCGGGGAGGCCCTGCCTCAGAGGGAGGAGTTCCAGCATCTCGGGGTCTTGTTTGGGACGCCTCCCTGGGGAGGTGTTCCAGGCATGTCCCACCAGGAGGAGACCCTGCTGGAGGGACCAGGTCTCTGGGCTGGACTGGGAAGCCTTGGGGTCCCACTGGAGGAGCTGGAGGAGGTGACTGGGTCCAGGGAAGTCTGGGGGTCTCTGCTGAGGCTGCTGCCCCCGAGACCTGACTCCGGATACGGCAGTAGAAGATGGATGGATGGATGGATGGATGGATGGATGCCAGGTGATAGAACATTTCATAAAAACAGACTCTGCATTATAACTTCTATTACACTAAAAATAACTCACTCCAATATAACTGCACTCGTCCTTCTCTCACATTACATTGGATCACAATGACCAAACAACACAACAAAGACAATGATCCAACTGTACTGCCACGTCCAGACTCAGTGTAGGTCTGTAGGCCTCTTGGACCTTCATGTGAACCACTGCGTGTTGACTGGAGGTGAAACATGGCTGACTGCTGTCCTCCTACCTGGACAATGCAATCTCACTTTCAATCTCACAGCCACTAAAAAACCTGATTGTGATTGAGAGGTCCTCAGCAGCCAATCACTGTTGGGAGTCCAGCCTTCAAACACTCCTCCTGAATCCACAGTCACATCTGTGAGCATCTGGAACTTTGGCCCTGATCCTCCACACCACACAACTTGGGATGACAGCGCCACCTACCTGGATCCTTTCAGCAGCCAGTCCATGCTCTGACCCGTTTCCACTGTGGCCTCTTGGCTCATCTGGACCGGAGTCTGGATCATCAGTGTCCAGGTTCATGGAATCTGTCAGAGTGCCGCCGTCCTGTGATGTAATGATAGAGAATCACTCTATTTATACTAATGTGCAGAAACACTAGAGTGTCATTTCTTCACTGCTGTCAGCAACAAGCATTTGGTGTCACACTGGTGTACAACACTTATGGGCTAATTAATAAGAAATGACATATTTATGAATCACCCGCAATGCCCAGATTGTTGCTGCTTATCTGCTGATATGAGCCGTCAACTGTTGCAATATAGAACCACAGGCAGGAAATTACAATTAGGGTAGAGTGTATCATAATTTAAAAGTTTACTAACGGTAGTTCTTTAAAGAATTTAGCAGGGATGGAACAGGCTAACGTGACGACGTCACTTGTAAAACGGTAGGAGCTCAACCTGCTGTCACGGTGAAAACTCTGTGTTACGTCCCGTCTAGGGGGACCGAGACGCAACGTGTGGGACACCTTCCCCCACTCCCAAGCCTCATTAATTTCTCACGGCAGTTGGCAGTTTCAACAAAAAACATTTATGAATCAGTAAATGAAATAAACAAAACAACTTAACCAGTGGGCAGCAAAGGCTTCAGGGTGGGCCCAGGCCAAAATAATAAACCAAACTCCAACTAGCTCACCTTAAGAACTAACTAAAGAAAGAAAGAGAAGCCAAATACAGAAAGGCTAACCTCCCTACATACTTAATAAACAGGAGAAAAGAGGGGACAAAGAAAATGGCAGCCCACCCCCTTTTTTTTATTAACCTCTTTCAATGAACTACAAAACATACATGGTCAAAATCCATATTATTATTGTTGTTGTGTTTTTTTTTAATGCTCATACAAAACAAAAAAAGTGGAGGGAGAGTCGTCTGAATTGGGTTCAGTGAGGGTCACATCCACTTGTAGCGCATTGTTTCCAGCAAGCTTCTCCTGTTATGACTTTTCCGTTCACTAACTTACTCAACCTTGATTGATGTGGTGGAGTGACGAGCACACAGCACGTGACCTCTACGATGAGCTTCCTCCCACGGAAGTACCATAGGAGGAGATAGGAGGACACGGATTAAATAGTATGGCTTGTCCACCAGAAGGCTGTATTATGTTGTACATAATATAAAACTTCGGCCCAGTTCTGCTTGTATTGCATTGTATTGGTTGGTGTTCCTGAAGTTTCATTTTTCGTCCCTTTTTATTTTTTACATCCATGTTTGTGATGAAATAGTACTGTGAATCGCTAGCTCGCATTGCATGCTGGGAAATAGCGTCACTCAAGGAAGTTTTCGCTTCGCTGACACGGTCCTGGAGGGAAGTGGGTTTTAGTGCACTGGAATGGGATGACTGTGTTTAATCAAGCAGTACAAACCTGATTAATTGTCTTAATACTTCACTTCGAATGGCCATATTGTTTAGGATTAGAATTAGATGACAACTTCTTCACAATATTTGCAACTATTCAATTTGACCAGCAGGTGTCAGTAGAAGACGAAATTTCATGTTGACTATTTCCTAATGGAAGTGCTCTCTTGACGGACGGTGTAAAAGGAAAATGGCCAGCTGCAGCAGAAAAGTGGACCCCTACATATATATATATATATATATATATATATATATATATATATGTATATATATATATGCATATACACTTTTACACCGTCCGTCAAGAGAGCACTTCCATTAGGAAATAGTCAACATGAAATTTCGTCTTCTACCTATACCTGCTGGTGTGTATGTATATATATATATATATATATATATATATATATATATATACATCTGCAATTCATATTTTAACGGTTTATATATACCCCTCAGGCTCCATTCAAAATGGGGGTCATTGTAGGAGAGTTGCAGTCAACTGAGATTTGGAGAGAGTTTGGATTACTAGATTTTTGATAGCGTTTATAGTTTGGAGTGTTTGAGACTAGATAGCGTTTAGTTTGGAGATATTTTTGAGAGCTTAGGGAGAGAGTGAGGAGAGGAGAGGTGATAGGATGGAGCCCCCTGTCCTGTACATCAATGTCCATGTTACACAAGCATCTATGCCAGGGGTGCCCATTACGTCCATCGCGATCTACTGGTCAATTGCGAAGGGAGTTTGGGTGATCGCATGGAGAGAGAGAGGGAGAGAGAGAGTGAGTGTGAGAGAGAGAGAGAGAGAGAGAGAGATCCGCGTCAATTACAGCAGGTAGAATCGTTCAGGCAGGATTAGAAAACACGGTGGATCTGGTTGATTTTGATCATAATGTACGATGTGCTGGATTTTGTTCTTATATGTGCTGTGCTTTACAGTGAAACGTAAATGTGACGTATCGGCTTCGGCAGTATTCAGATCAAATAAAGACCAGACAGGGACAGGAAAAAGAGTTTCGCTGTTGTTTTACACGCAAAACTACCGGGGTTGTCGCGTGAGCTTGCAATCCTGGCGTAAACTGATGGAGACGCCTCGCTCGGAAAATGCGCTTCAAAGTGCGCACGCACTGCAGACGCGCCGGAGATCCTGGGAGATGCTGCTGGCAAAACGTCAGCGTCACACACACACGCACACCAATTATCCCTAACCTATGCGCTGGAAAACACAAAAATATACAGCAAAACATCTTAACTTAAACACACTTTTATTGATAAAATCAAACATAGGCAGATATAACCTTAACAATTTTAAACCATGAGTTTTCTGTGCAATGATGAGCATAAATGCACATGGGAACATGTTGACCCATTTAATCCTTTCTTTCTTTATCATTGGACTACAAATATATTGCTGAATGACTTTTCCTGTTTTATAGGAGGTGGATCTTTTTGACTTGCTCATTTTAAAAGTAGCTTGCATGTTGAAAAGGTGTGAGCACCCCTGATCTATGCCCTTTTCCAAGTCCCACAATCACTTTCACTGTCATCTGCCTGATTACACCCATGCCATTTTCAGAAAAAAATTGCACAAACAGAATACATTCAAAAAATGTATCATACACATAGTTATCAAGTCAAGTTATTTATTTATTGTCATTGTTGAACAAAGTTAACAACAAAATTTGTTCAGCAACATCCCCATAACCACTGGCATCAGTACCCATAAAAATAATCATAAATAAGCGAGAAAAACAAAACAAATATATATATATATATATAATTTATGTACCGAAATTATTTGGTCATTCATTTTTTGCAATTCATAGTCATTCCCAACAGACATAACAGACACAAAAATTCAATGCATCACACGTGGTTCAGACACAGCTTGCCTGTGATTGTACATTTGGCCAGTAGGTGGTTTCGTGTGCACATGAAGCTTCGAACCAGTTGGCTCAAGCGGTTCAATGCCTCATGAGGCTTCACCTCACCATCACTAGTCGTGACACACAGCTTGCTGTTTGGCTCCACTTGTTGTAGTTCTGTCAGCCACCACTAGATGGAGCGCTCCTCTTCAGTCTCCTCCTCATCCTCCCTCACCTCCACCTGTAGAGAGAAGAAGAGACAGCAGGAGTCAGGACTCAGGGTCCTTGAACGCATCATCACAGAGACGCTGACTGTTGATGGAGATGGTGGAGTGACTGGTGAGAAGAAGCAGACTCTCAGTCACATGTCTAGTGTGGAACATGTGAAGGTCATGTGACCATGGAGTGTTGGACTGATACTGAGGCCTGATGAAGATGAACTGATCAATAATTGGGTGGTGAACTGAGAGAAGAAGCAGTTTGGCAGCAGATGTTGGATGAATGAGGAGCAGCTGGACGTCACCATCCTCCTCTCACACTGTGACTGGGAACACTGGACCTCTGCTGTGGGATCAACTGGCTTTGGTGCTGGAACCATCATCCAATGGTTCCAAACCAGTACTGACCTCACACTCTCCAGTTGATAGTCTCTGCTGTGGACAAGATCCATTAGTGGCTTCACTCCTGAATCCTGCAGCTGGTTCCCATCCAGGTCCAGGTGTCTGAGGTGGGAGGGGTTGGACTTCAGAGCTGAGAGCAGCCAATCACAGCTGAGCTTTGACAACCTGCAATACTCCAACCTGAATAGAGAATAAATGATGGAGAGTTTATAATGATGGAGAGTTTTTCCAGGGTGTCATCACTCTGAAAATCAAAGTGAAATGTCCACTTCAGAAGCTGCAACAACACTTATATCAGTAGACTCATCAAGTTGCAAGGCAAATTTCTTACTGATAGGGATCTTGTCCAAAACCACACTTTCGATGTCTGCAGACATCTCATTAATACGTCTGGAGATTGTGTTATCTGAGAGAGGGACTTTGGCTATTTCTTTAGCCGCTTCGGGTCCGAGCGTCTCATTTACAATGGCTTTGCAGGCGGGAAGTATTAATTGCTCTGCCACAGTGTGGGACTTTTTTGATTTAGCCACAAGTTCAGCGTAGTGTTGCCACCCGTCCCGTTTTTCCCAGAATTGTTCTCTTTTTTCACCACCTGTCCCGGGAAAAATAAAATCTCTCCCGGGACACAATTTGTCCCGTTTTTAAGGGAAAATGACAAAACCTCATTTGATTTCTGCCTGTGGTCTACTCCCGTAAAATACGCGATTGTCCCGTACTTGGCAACTAAAAAACCGGTCCCGTAATGAACTGATACAGGACGCACTTCACTTTGTGTCCCGTATATTTCGGTGTATATTTTCGACACCCCCCCCCCCCCCCCCCAGAGGTCCCGGATTTGTAACTCTGGTAGGTGGCAACCCTAGTTCAGCGACGTGGTAGCTAGCTTTAAGGGCTCTCTCGTTTACTTTTGCGGTTTTTCTCATGAAAGTTGCCTGTTTCTCCGTGTGTTCACGCAGGCGAACAAAATACTCCACATTTTTCTTTTGAACTGAGGGCTGTTTCGTTTGGAGATGGCGTTTAAGCTTACTTGGGACATAGCACTGTTGGAGAGCTTTTCACCACATACCAAGCACAACGGAGTCGGTGCCGTTGCATCTCCGGTAAAAGTAAATCCAAATGAAAGATAGCTTTCATTGTATTGCCTCACGCCAGAAACTTTGCTCGACGTCACCGTCTTTGCCTCCACTCATACTAGGGCCTTCATCTGGGTCCGGATTTTGTCCAGGGTCCAGTTCAGAGTCAGCATTTTTCCTCTTCAAAAACTTATCCATCACTTTCAACCGTCGTCCCGCTATCCACAATCCACACACCTGTCGCTGCATCCATGCGTCACTAATTCGCTTGTCTCCAAGCGCAAGGCAATTAGCTATCTGCTGCTGCCACCTACTGGTATGGAAGAGTACTACATGATTACTCTGCCAGGCGCTAGACTGCACAGGCACACAAATGGGATCATTTCCCACGGCACACCTGACAATATCTCGCGGCACACAAACACTGGTTTACAGGAACGGGTGCTCATCAGAAAACGCTGGCAGTGTGTTTCCCGTGTCTTACTTCCTGTATAAAGTTCGCTTCAAAATTACAACAGAAATACTACCGAAAGATGCCAGTAGGTGGCAACGACGCTCTATAAATGCTTCTCTTAATGCAACAAATAAATGAAATGACTTTCATACTTACACCAACTGCTCTTAACCTATTTATTAAACAATTTAGACTTAAAGGCTTCTTTGTTGTTTCACCTTAACAGAACACTAATGATAATAATAATAATAATAATAATAATAATAATAATAATAATAATAATAATAATAACAATAATAATAATAATAATAATAATAATAATAATAATAAGAAGAAGAAGAAGAAGAAGAAGAAGAAGAAGAAGAAGAAATTGCCATTTACAAAACGTGCACATTTCTTTTAAACTTAAGTGTAGTTGTTTTCCATATCTATTGACGCAAATGACGTTAACCTTGCAATGAACGCAGCAACACTTGTACCTAATAACACTAATGATACAACAAATACACGTCAAAATGGTTGCAGTGAAAATGGACGCTTTTAATCATATATCAGTATATAATATATAATATATCATATATTATACGATTGTATAAAGCGCTTTGAGACGCCTTTGGTTGTGATTTAGCGCTGTACAAATAAAAGTTTATTATTATTATTATTAATAATAATAATATTATTATTATTATTATTATTATTATTATTATTATTATTATTATTATTATTATTATTATATATGTTTTGGCTCTTGCCAAGTAAAATTTCAGGAATTATTCTTTGTTTGTTTAGAATGTCGGACATGTATTCAGCGCTTTGTGATGAAGAGCTGGATGCCGTCATTGCAGAAATCCAACTCAGTCACCCAAACACAGGGTACAGAATGATGAGAGAATTCCTTCATGCCAGGGGATTTACGAGTGCAAAGTAAGTTTGATATGAAGTTGATCCCCACATGAATGTATTCAGTAATCTGTATTGTGCATCAGTTTAACCGAAACAAACAAATATAATTAGCTTTATTTGTATAACGCTTTCCGTACAAAATGTAGCTAAAAGTGCTTACATGGATGATTAAAAAAAGAATGGCGGTATATTTAAAAAAAGAAAGGGGGGGTATTTAATAAATGAAATCATACCTTTTGTCAGCATTATCTGTGTTAACACGGATTTGTGCCTTTAATATTTTATGTAGTTTGTCTTTCTTTTTTTTTTTTTGCTGTTGTTGTAGTTCAAAGAGTACGTGATTCCTTAAGAAGAGTGGACCCAATTGGGACTGAAGTGCGAGCCTTGGCCAATCGCACACTAAGACGGAGGCAGTATTCTGTTCCTGCACCAAATGTAATGTGGCACATAGATGGAAACCACAAATTAATACGGTATTTTTCAAAACTGTTTTTAAATACTTGAACAAATGAAACATTGAGATTTTCTACCCACTCCAAATCTTTTCATCTTTGTACCATACCTTTTTTGTGTCAAATAAGCTGTGCATGAACCTTTTTCAATTAGCTATCTGATGCCTTATATATTTTAGATTTCTCTTTCCATCTTCTCTCCCTTTTTTACCAAAAGCTGGAGATTTGTCATTCACGGTGGAATAGATGGCTTTAGCCGTTTAATTGTTTATCTGTCTGCTGCAATAAACAACCGAGCATCCACAGTGTTGGAAACAGGGGCGGTCCTAGAATTTTTTTCTTGGGGGGGCAAGCTCGGGGCACAGACGGGTGGCACACCGGAATGACATTTGTTTTGTTTTTTTAAATGCTCTATGCCTTAGGTAATAATAAATGGTAGGCGGAGGTATGAATAATAGAACTATTTTATTTACCCAAATAATGCACAAAACAGTGTATCATCCAGCATTTAGTAATCTTATCTGACTGAGTAAAATGCTTTTTGTTTGTTTGAGTGGGTTGATCTGTGCTCCGGGAGAGTATACTGGTGTATCTAGTACTAGTAACCTAGTATTAGTTTCAGCAAGATAAACAAGTGTTTCATAGGTATCTATGTATCTTTGTTAACTTATAGAGATGGAAACCAACAACTGAGTTTAGTTATGAATGTTTTTTTTTTTTTAATTCATAACAGGTACAAAGTGCATACACATGAAAAATCCCTTTGTGAGAATTATATTCAAGTTACCAAAGTTTGACTTATATTACAAGTACACAGTTTATGTGTATTATTTACAAACAGGATTATGACAGAATACGCTTGTTTTGGTGTTGACTACCTGCAGAATGCTGAATTGCAGATGATGGGCCCTCAACCTCATCATTGGGAAAAGTTCCTGGGAAAAGTTGTATAAATTACTCATAATGTCAATACAAGTATAACATCAACTCAACTTTTAATACTTATTCAAATGTTATCGATTTTAAAGACACCCTGCTTCCTTTCTTGACATTGTGGACATATCCTATTCACTTCATTTAAGCGTCTTATGTTATAGGCCACTTGTCTATCCATTAGCTCATAAAACAACAACCACACTTCCATTCAGCACCAATAAAGAGCATTAAAATAGACATAAAGTAATAAAACAGAATTTAATTAGATTAAATTAATATTGCCCATTCCACAGTCCAGAACAAAGCAGAGGTGGTGTGCGACTTTGAGTGTGACTGATTCAGGATGCAGTGACTGTAGTGATGGTGAGGTGAAGCCTCATGAGGCATTGAACCACTTGAGCCAACTGGTTCGAGAAACGGTTCATTTCTCGAAGTTTCATGTGCACACGAAACCACCTACTGGCCAAATGTACAATCACAGGCAAGCTGTGTCTGAACCACGTGTGATGCATTGAATTTTTGTGTCTGTTATGTCTGTTGGGAATGACTATGAATTGCAAAAAATGAATGACCAAATAATTTCTGTACATAAATTATATATTTTTTTGTTTTTTTTTCTCACTTATTTATGATTATTTTATCGGTACTGATGCCAGTGGTTATGGGGATGCTCCAAACAAATTGTTTTGTTAACTTTGTTCAACAATGACAATAAATAAATAACTTGACTTGATAACTATGTGTATGATACATTTTTTGAATGTATTCTGTTTGTGCAATTTTTTTCTGAAAATGGCATGGGTGTAATCAGGCAGATGACAGTGAAAGTGATTGTGGGACTTGGAAAAGGGCATAGATCAGGGGTGCTCACACTTTTTCAACATGCAAGCTACTTTTAAAATGAGCAAGTCAAAAAGATCCACCTCCTATAAAACAGGAAAAGTCATTCAGAAATATATTTGTAGTCCAATGATAAAGAAAGAAAGGATTAAATGGGTCAACATGTTCCCATGTGCATTTATGCTCATCATTGCACAGAAAACTCATGGTTTAAAATTGTTTAGGTTATATCTGCCTATGTTTGATTTTATCAATAAAAGTGTGTTTACGTTAAGATGTTTTGCTGTATAGTTTTGTGTTTTCCAGCGCATAGGTTAGGGATAAAGGTGTGTGTGTGTGTGTGTGTGTGTGTGTGTGTGTGTGTGTGTGTGTGTGTGTGTGTGATGCAGACGTTTTGCCAGCAGCATCTCTCAGGATCTTCGGCGCGTCTGCAGTGCGTGCGCACTTTGAAGCACATTTTCTGAGCGAGGCGTCTCCATCAGTTTACGCCAGGATTGCAAGCTCACGCGACAACCCCAGTAGTTTTGCGTGTAAAACAACAGTGAAACTGTTTTTCCTGTCCCTGTCTGGTCTTTATTTGATCTGAATAGTGCCGAAGCCGATACGTCACATTTACCCTGGACACCCTTGTCCAGGGTGTCCCCTGCCTTCGCCCTAAGACAGCTGGGAGAGGCTCCAGCAGACTCCCGTGACCCTGAGTTCGGGACTAAGCGGGTATGGAAAATGAATGAATGAATGAATGTAAAGCACAGCACATATAAGAACAAAATCCAGCACATCGTACATTATGACCAAAACCAACCAGATCCACCGTGTTTTCTAATCCTGCCTGAACGATTCTACCTGCTGTAATTGACGCGGATCTCTCTCTCTCTCTCTCTCTCTCTCTCTCTCTCTCCCTCTCTCTCTCTCACTCCCTCTCTCCCTCTCTCTCTCCATGCGATCGACCCAAACTCCCTTCGCAATTGACCAGTAGATCGCGATGGACGTAATGGGCACCCCTGGCATAGATGCTTGTGTAACATGGACATTGATGTACAGGACAGGGGGTTCCATCCTATCACCTCTCCTCTCCTCACTCTCTCCCTAAGCTCTCAAAACTATCTCCAAACTAAACGCTATCTAGTCTCAAACACTCCAAACTATAAACACTATCCAAAATCTAGTAATCCAAACTCTCTCCAAATCTCAGTTGACTGCAACTCTCCTACAATAACCCCCATTTTGAATGGAGCCTGAGGGGTCTATATAAACCGTTAACATATGAATTGCAGATATATATATATATATACATATATATGTTATATATATATATATATATATATATATATATATATATATATATATATATATATATATATATACATATATATGTATATATATATATATATATATATATATATATATATATATATATATACATATATATGTATATATGTATATATATATATATATATATATATATATATATACATATATATATATATATATATATATATATATATATATACATACATATATAGGTCCACTTTTCTGCTGCAGCTGGCCATTTTCATTTTACACCGTCCAAATTTACAGCTCAGGGCGCTGGGACGAATTGCAAATTGTGTGCAGATACAGGCCTACACTTCAAATAATTATGAGAAAAATCCAACATCAAGAGAGCACTTCCATTAGGAAATAGTCAACATGAAATTCCGTCTTCTACTGACACCTGCTGGTCAAATTGAATAGTTGCAAATATTGTGAAGAAGTTGTCATCTAATTCTAATCCTAAACAATATGGCCATTCCAAGTGAAGTATTAAGACAATTAATCAGGTTTGTACTGCTTGATTGAACACATTCATCCCGTTCCAGTGCACTAAAACCCACTTCCCTTCAGGACCGTGTCAGCGAAGCCAAAACTTCCTTGAGTGACGCTGTTTCCCAGCATGCAATGCGAGCTAGCGATTCACAATACAATTTCATCACAAACATGGATGTAAAAAATAAAAAGAGACGAAAAATGAAACTTCAGGAACACCAACCATTGCAATACAAGCAGAACTGGGCCAAAGTTTTATATTATGTACACCATAATCCAGCCTTCTGGTGGACAAGCCATACTATTTAATCCGTGTCCTCCTATGGTACTTCCGTGGGTGGAAGCTCATTGTTGAGGTCACGTGCTGTGTGCTCGTCACTCCACCAATCACCTCAGTGAAGGTCTAAGCCAATCAGTTGAATGAGTGAGTGAGTGTGAGTGAACGGAAAAGGAGAAGCTTGCTGCTGGAAATAATGCGCTACAAGTGGATGTGACGTTCACTGAACCCAATTCAGACTAGTCACCCTTCACTTTTTTTGTTTTGTATGAGCATTTAAAAAAAACAACATAATAATAATATGGATTTTGACCATGTATGTTTTGGAGTTCATTGAAAGAGGTTAATAAAAAATATATAATGCATATATATATATATGTGCGTGTGTGTGTGTGTGTGTGTGTAACTTTAACTAACTTATCTATTTCTATCCATCTATCAAACTTACTATCTAGGGATCTTGATATTGTGTTGGAAGATGCATGATCACGTGTACATGTGGACTAGCTGCAAAATTCTTATTTCGGGGGAACTGAGGGTTTTCTTGTTTAGTTTTGTTTGTCGGTATGTTAATAGGGTTTGGTTCTTAAGGGAGGGGGTGTTATGACCCACGGGTGGGTCTAGGTGCCTCTATGTTTCTGTCTGTGTGTGTGTGTGTGTGTGAGAGTGGATGACGCCTTGCAGGTGCGGTCCTGGATGTCGGCTGCTGATTGGACGCGCCACGGCTGAGAAGGAGGAGCAGTCGAGCCAGCCTGACGGTCATCCCTCCTCCGCTCCCAAGTCTGCAGTTAGTCACTTCTGAAATGGTGTTAGAGCACGCAGCCGTAGGGGTGGGCTGCCATTTTCTTTGTCCCCTCTTTTCTCCTGTTTATTAAGTATGTAGGGAGGTTAGCCTTTCTGTATTTGGCTTCTCTTTCTTTCTTTAGTTAGTTCTTAAGGCGAGCTAGTTGGAGTTTGGTTTATTATTTTGGCCTGGGCCCACCCTGAAGCCTTTGCTGCCCACCGGTTAAGTTGTTTTGTTTATTTCATTTACTGATCAATAAATGTTTTTGTTGAAAACCGCCAACTGCCGTGAGAAATTAATGAGGCTTGGGAGTGGGGGAAGGTGTCCCACATGTTGCGTCTCGGTCCCCCGAGACGGGACGTAACACAGAGTTTTCACCGTGACAGCAGGTTGAGTTCCTACCGTTTTACAAGTGACGTCGTCACGTTAGCCTGTTCCATCCCTGCTGAATTCTTTAAAGAACTACCGTTAGTAAACTTTTAAATTATAATACACTCTACACTAATTGTAATTTCCTGCCCGTAGTTCTATATTGCAACAGTTGACGGCTCATATGAGCAGATAAGCAGCAACAATCTGGGCATTGCGGGTGATTCATAAATATGTCATTTCTTATTAATTAGCCCATAAGTGTTGTACACCAGTGTGACACCAAATGCTTGTTGCTGACAGCAGTGAAGAAATGACACTCTAGTGGTTCTGCACATTAGTATAAATAGAGTGATTCTCTATCATTACATGACAGGACGGCGGCACTCTGACAGATTCCATGAACCTGGACACTGATGATCCAGACTCCGGTCCAGATGACACAACAGGCCACAGTGGAAACGGATCAGAGCATGGACTGGCTGCTGAAAGGATCCAGGTAGGTGGCGCTGTCATCCCAAGGTGTGTGGTGTGGAGGATCAGGGCCAAAGTTCCAGATGCTCACAGATGTGACTGTGGATTCAGGAGGAGTGTTTGAAGGCTGGACTCCCAACAGTGATTGGCTGCTGAGGACCTCTCAATCACAATCAGGTTTTTTAGTGGCTGTGAGATTGAAAGTGAGATTGCATTGTCCAGGTAGGAGGACAGCAGTCAGTCATGTTTCACCTCCAGTCAACACGCAGTGGTTCACATGAAGGTCCAAGAGGCCTACAGACCTACACTGAGTCTGGACGTGGCAGTACAGTTGGATCATTGTCTTTGTTGTGTTGTTTGGTCATTGTGATCCAATGTAATGTGAGAGAAGGACGAGTGCAGTTATATTGGAGTTAGTAATTTAGAGTGTAATAGAAGTTATAATGCAGAGTCTGTTTTTATGAAATGTTCTATCACCTGGCATCCATCCATCCATCCATCTTCTACTGCTGTATCTGGAGTCAGGTCTCGGGGGCAGCAGCCTCAGCAGAGACCCCCAGACTTCCCTGGACCCATTCACCTCCTCCAGCTCCTCCAGTGGGACCCCAAGGCTTCCCAGTCCAGCCCAGAGACCTGGTCCCTCCAGCAGGGTCTCCTCCTGGTGGGACATGCCTGGAACACCTCCCCAGGGAGGCGTCCCAAACAAGACCCCGAGATGCTGGAACTCCTCCCCCTGAAGCAGGGCCTCCCCACCGACCCAGAGTGGGCAAACCACCTCATATCCAGCATTGATTTATCTGTTGGTGATTAATTATAATGTATCATTTATTTTATTTAAATTATATTATATTTTATTTCAAATTGAATTTCCAACAGAAGTGAAGTGAAAATCATGACGACAACAACAAGAGTGATAGAAGTTGTAAAGTGAAGAGGGTGAACTGACCTCAGAGTCTCCAGTTTACAGTCTGGACTCTGCAGAAAACCACTCAGCTCCTTAACTGATGAATCCTGAAGATAGTTCTCAGCCAGGTCCAACTCTCTGAGGTGGGAGGGGTTGAACTTCAGAGCTGAGAGCAGCCAATCACAGCTGATCTATGACAACCTGAACCTCTCCAACCTGAATACGGAATAAATGATGGAGAGTGTCATTCACAGTTGGGTGTGCGCGCGCACGCGCGCGTGTGTGTGTGTGCGTGAGTGCGTGAGTGCGTATGTGCGCATACGTGTGTGTGTGTGTGTGTGTGTGTGTGTGTGTGTGTGTGTGTGTGTGTGTGTGTAATTTAAAACCAGTTTTACACATTTCTAATGGAATCAAAGTGAATTCCAACAAACTCAATTCAAAGTCATGACAACAATAACTGCAGCAGTTGTAGAGTGAAGAGGGTGAACTGACCTCAGAGCCTCCAGTTTACAGTCTGGACTCTGCACAAAACCACTCAGCACCTTCACTGTTGAATCCAGAAGGCAGTTCCAACTCAGCTCCAGGTGTCTGAGTTGGGAGGGGTTGGACTTCAGAGCTGAGAGCAGCCAATCACAGCTGAGCTCTAACAAACTACATCTCCACAACCTGAATAGAGAAGAAATGATGGAGAGTTTTTCCAGGGTGTCATCACTCTGAAAATCAAAGTGAAATGTTGACTTCAGAATCTGACACTAAAGCAATCTGAAAGCTGACCACTAGATGGTAGGATTTTACACACTGTACCTTTCCACCCAATTTCATACGCTTCAAACACAAAGCAGTGACTGCAAATTGAATTTCCAACAGCAGTGAAGTGAAAATCATGACAACAACAACAAGAGTGATAGAAGTTGTAGAGTGAAGAGGGTGAACTGACCTCAGAGTCTCCAGTTTACAGTCTGGACCCTGCAGAAAACCACTCAGCTCCTTCACTGTTGAATCCTGAAGGTGGTTCCAACTCAGGTCCAAGTGTCTGAGGTGGGAGGGGTTGGACTTCAGAGCTGAGAGCAGCCAATCACAGCTGAGCTTTGACAACCAGCAGTACTCCAACCTGAATAGAGAAGAAATGATGGAGAGTTCATAACGATGGAATTTTATCAGGGTGTCATCACTCTGAACATCAAAGTGAAACGTCGACTTCAGAATCTGCAACAAAAGCAGTCTGCAATCTGACCACTAGATGGGAGGATTTTACCCACTGTACCTTCAAGCCCAGTTTAGGGCGTGTTTTCATTGCCCTGCCTCACCACGGTTCGCCTCGGTACGATTGCATTTTCATTGGCTCTGTGATTACGAGACTGTGGGCGGAGTCGACACGGTAAAGCGGGACAATGTTTTCCCCAGCATCACTTCTGTGCAATACACAACAGCGCAGCGATGGACAAAGTAGAAGTTGTTTCATACCTGCTGCTCGGTCTGTGGTTGCTTTTCTGTTCAAGAAAGAACACTTTCCCTCACTGAAGTCACAGTTGATCATTTATGCAGCAACATTTATAATTTATTGTTTCGTTTTCCATGCGAGCAAATGTGTAGTTCAACCTTCATATTTTCACCAAAAGTAAACACGAGACGGATACAACGGGAAATAGCGTTTATTTAAAAACAAACAAACAGAAAAACAGACAGTAAACATGCCTCCTTATTTGAAATAGCTGCCCTCGCGAGCCAAGGACGACTTTGTTATATGCCGCGGTGTTTGAGGCTTCCTCGCGGCCAAGAGCCACGTCCTCTCGACGAATCAGTATTTCTTCTCTCCTCAAGACTCCTGGGGTTCCCTAGCTTACCGCGCCTCACGCAAGAGCAACTCGATTTGTTTTCTTTACCGAGCGCTTCGCCATTTGCCGTTTGTCGTTTTCGCGAATATGGTTGAACACACTCGCGACGTCGAGGGCATTCCCGGTTCGCCTGCCTCTCCCCAAAAGACGAAAGTAAACATGTATTGAAAAAGCTGTTTTCAAAAACTGTATACACATAAATGTATTTGTACAACACCAATAGTAGCTACTTGTATTCACGGTAAAATGTACCTGACACGGAAGTTCTGTGTCAAAGGAGTTGGCGTGGATGTCCGCTCTGACAGGGAACATCGACGCGGACACGGAGCCAATCCAGTGCCCTGCTCGTCGCTACGTCACCACTAAACTCGCTTCGTCTTGCTCGGACCCTGGGGGATTGAGGTACCAAAACAGCGCCCCCTACAACTGTGTAGCGGCCAGTGCAAACACCCTAACACCATACCATGGCGAGGCGAGGTGAGGCAATGAAAACACGCCCTTTCATTCATTATCAAAAAAAAAGTGTCTGCAAATTGAATTTCCAACAGCAGTGAAGTGAAAATCATGACAGCAACAACAAGAGTGATAGAAGTTGTAGAGTGAAGAGGGTGAACTGACCTCAGAGTCTCCAGTTTACAGTCTGGACTCCAGACCCCACTGAGCTCCTTCACTGATGAATCCTTAAGGTCGTTCCAACTCAGGTTCAGCTCTCTGAGGTGGGAGGGGTTGGACTTCAGAGCTGAGAGCAGCCAATCACAGCTGAGCTTTGTCAACCAGCAGTTCTCCAGCCTGAATAAAGAATCAATATTTGATTTCTTCCATGGTGTAAATGTCATATTCAGAGTCATTTCTCCCTGTTGATGATCCAGATGTGCAGCTGTTGGGATCACTGAGTCATTCCCTCAAAGGAGTCATTGTGCCAGTGGGTTGTCAACACAATAACAACAGCAGTGTGTCAGTCAGTGTGCAGCCAGTCAGCAGTGAAGATGGAAAATAATCAGTGAGTCCTTTGTGTGCTTGTGGCTGTTTTCAGTCATCAGAGACTCGTTACAAGTCAAACACATTCAAAGGACAAGATGAAGAAATACTGCTGCACTATTAATCTGCCTCTAATATTTCTTCACAGGATCTTCTGCTCAGTCATGTGACCTTCATCACCAATCAACAACTTCCATTGAGCTCCAAAGTGACTGGAGACATTTTCCACACTTTCTTCCACCATCCAAAGTCTTTTCTGGCTGCAGATTGTTGACATGAAAATATCAACAACATCCACTTTGTCTAGATGAGTCTTTAATATCTGCTTCAAAGTCTTCACACTGAGCAGCGTTACAC
Organism: Nelusetta ayraudi; assembly: GCF_046127955.1. Taxonomy (NCBI): domain Eukaryota; kingdom Metazoa; phylum Chordata; class Actinopteri; order Tetraodontiformes; family Monacanthidae; genus Nelusetta; species Nelusetta ayraudi. The sequence goes on from NW_027466079.1 coordinate 1,455,003, forward strand.
ACCAGTTGTCATCTGCTGACACACACTGTCCACCAGTAGAAAGCAGGAACTGACCTGAGAACTTCCAGTCTGCAGTTTGGACTCTGCAGTCCAGCACAGAGCAGCTTCACTCCAGGATCCCTCAGGAAGTTCTCACTCAGGTCCAGCAGTGTGAGGTGGGAGGGGCTGGACTGCAGAGCTGAAGACACCACTGCACACTCAAGCTCTGAGAGTTCACTGGATGAGAAGTTGTGGTCGACATGTGAGATTCTAAAGACAGTGAAAGTGAATCAAGACTCATTAATGTCTGATCATCATCATCATCATCATCATCATCACCATCATCATGTAAATGGAGGGAAGTCCCGCGGTGGTGCAGCATGTGTTTACATCTGTGGTGCGTGGTGCCGGGACACTGCAGTGGTATGCAAACGCTGTTCACCACTGGCACAGTTGATGATCATAAAGTGCCGTCCATTCTATCTGCCCTGGCAGTTTACTGCCATTTTGCTAGTTGCAGTTTACATCCCTCCCACCAACAACAGCAGTGAGAGGAACGCTGCACTCAATGAACTGTACCAGGCCATCAGTGATCAACAGACAGCAAACCCAAAAGCTTTACCATCCTCACTGGAGATTTTAGTCATGCTGACCTCAAGACTGTCCTTCCAAAAGTCCACCAGCATGTTGGATTTCCAACAAGGGGGGACAACGCTTTGTATGTGGAGGTGTTCCGAGGGAGGAGCAGGGCTCGTGCTCATGTGCGATCAATTCCACGAGGATTGGGACTCTCAAAGGAAATGGGTGTGCGTTTGTGCGTTCGCAACATTTTGAACATCCAGATTTTTTTGTTTCAGGATGAAATCCATGTACGTTTTTGTAAATGAAGCCCCAGGTCCTCAGTGTCTCCACTACAGTGTCCTCAGTGCAGCTTCACACTCCAGTGTGTTCCAGCCACTGAGTGTCAACACGTCCTGTTGTGACTGACAGTGTTGCTCTGATCTGCTGCTTCAACTCAACATGATGCTCAGTTGTGTGTAAAGTCACTGCAGCTTGGAGCTCCACTGGATCAGAGATCCTTCACTGGCGTCTCTTCGGACTCCACTGTATCTTTGATCCAACTGCTGTTTTATTGTCTGCTGCCAAATGAAGGAAGGATGTGATGTGTTTGTGTGTTCAATGTGTTGATTGTGTTGATTGACTGTGTAGTTCCACAGTTTTCATTCATGTAGCCGCTCTTTACCTTTGATGCTCAGGTGTCTTCAATGTCCGTCCGTCATACCAGCACCACTACATCATTCATAAATTGATGAGACGTGGGTTCCATTTAACTCGTTTATTTTCCTTCTTGAGTTTTTGGGTCGAGGCAACACAGACAACGTGAGGTCAAAAGAATTTTTGGCTCACCAACCACTCCGGCTTGACCCGCTTTCCATCAAACAAACATTTCGGCCATTTTTTTTTCTCGACCTAAAATAGCTGCGGGTCACCTTTCAAAATAAAATAACGGCTTCAGCATCAGAATCGGATGGTCTTGGTTCCCTTTCTTGAAGAACTTGGCAGTTGTCAGCCGGAAGGCATCTTGCACTGTACCCCTGACGACGCCATTAACTTCGTCCAGCAGTGCAACGTAGGGCTCTTTCATCAGACGTTGACTGATACATGACTGAACGAATGGCTCGCGGCTTAGCGCATCAGCGACAACGTTCTTAACGCCAGGGACATACTTCAGATCGAAATCGAATGCGGCAAGCTTAGCAACCCATCTTTGTTCACATGCGTCCAAACATGGCTTTGTTAAGATGTAGGACAATGGGCAATGACAATGACCAAACTTGTCACAAATGGCCCATTTTAACGCCAGGAATTCCAACCTGTGCGCTGGATAGTTAATTTGTGATCGGGACAGTGTCTTGCTGGCGAAAGCGACAGGTCGAGCAACAGTCTCACGTGGTGGCACTTGAGACAGGACTGCGCCAATGCCATCAAACGACGCATCAACAGCGAGAACGAAGGGCTCATTGAAGTTGGGGTGGGATAAGGTGACATTGCAAGCTAATTCATTCTTCAGGGTCTGGAACGATTCTTTGCATGCAGCAGTCCAGTCGCTCGCCATAAGCGCTGGTGGAGCAGATGATCGCTTTTTCACCTTCCTGCTTCTCATGGCCTTATGCTGCACCTGCCTTCCAGAGAGGAGTCTGAACAAGGGTTTTGCTTTAGCAGAGCAGTCAGCTATGAAGTGCTGATAGTAGAAGATTAGGCCCAGGAAAGAATTAATCTTTCTCCAGGAAGGGGTCACACCATCACTCTCCATCAGGTCAGCCTCTCCCACATCCATGATGGCTTTCATCTTGTCAGGGTCCTTCATCACCCCGTCCCCACAAATGACATGTCCCAGGAACCTTACTGACCTCCGCAAGAGATGACACTTCTTGGGGGCCAGTTTGAGTTTGTGACTTTTCAGACGGGAGAACACCATCTCTAGACGCTCAAGCGCCTGCTGTTCAGTTGGGGCAAAGACCATCAGGTCATCAAGATAGCAGAGCAGACTAGTGAAGTTTTCATCCCCGAAGATTGACATCATCATTCGCATGAATGTTGCAGGACTGTTGGACAGACCTTGTGGCATTCTGTTGTACTAGTGGAGGCCAAAAGGTGAAGAGAAAGCTGTGTATTTTTTGTGCTCTTCATGGAGTGGCACATTGTAGAAGCCAGACGTCAAGTCCATGGTGGAGAAGAAGACATTTCCTCCAAGTGCAACCCACCGATCCTGGGGTGCCTTGGGCCAGGCCGTCGAGTCGGACCATGAACAGGACTGTTTGAAGCTGGGGAAGATCTTTGCAGGAGCACCTTCTCCAGCATGTTAATAAGGCGGTTCAGGGCATCAGGGTCAGTGGCCTGTGGCTGCAGTGGGCTCTGTTCTTCAGCAGGTGGTGCAGGTGGCGAGACAGCAGCAAGAGCATTCACTGACACCCTTTCTCTGGAAGTTCTGTTCACTGACATCATTTCAGAATGATATTCGTTCAGAATGTCTTGGACTTCACGAGCAGTCCACTTGTCTATCGTCTTCGACCTGAAGGTCATGGCGAGCTCAGTAGGAGGGCAGTTCTTTATGAACATTCGAGTCACCTCAGTGCTGGGGCTGTCCAGTGACTTTCCTTGCTCCTTCAGACGTTCACTGGCCAAGTCAACAGCGCGGTTCAGTCTAAGCCAGTAGTCAAAGGCATCCTCACCCTTCCCAGGAAGAGTGGTGTAAAAGTCTGCTAATGGGAGTGGTGAACACGGAACAGAATCAAAGTGCTTCCGCAAGAGACCATAAATGGCATCGGGGTTACAGGTGATGTTAATACCACTGTTCCTGGTCCCAAACCTGACAACATCCTTTGCTTTGCCACCAAGATGAACAAGGATCTCCTCCGCTTGTTCCTCAGGTTGCAGATTCCCCCTCTTAATGACAGCTTCCTCTGTACTGAAGTAGCGATCGTATAGTTGTTGTTTCTACAATACAAATAATATTGAAAATAAAATACATTTTTCTACAAAATACAAAAAAAATGACATTCGCAATTTCAATAATTCGCTCCCTAAAGCTCCATTTTTATACACTGTAACATTCTTCCAGTTACACACACATACCTGAAACAGAATGGGACACAACCATAACTTGCTCTGTGAAACTTGGTCACCTCCTGCAGAGACAACGTGCTCCGTATGAGAGCTGTGTGCTGCTAATGGACATGCTAGCATGCTAATCGTTTTTAATAGCAATAAAAAAAAAAAACGAACTTTGCTAAAAAAAAAAAAAAAAAAAAAAAAATTAAATGAAAGACACCAGCACACATTTAAACACTGAAACACAGTTAGATGAAGCATAGCTCAACTTATTGCATTAATTTCTGTCTCAGCAGGGAGGAGACCGTCTCACCTGCTTCATGGGCTTCCTCTGTACCGAGGATCGCCCAGAATGCAAAGCGCTAACTTCAAAATAAAATACAAAATAAAATAAAAATAAAATATAAAGAGCCATGACTGTGCCCCAACCAAGTTTAACATGATTGAACACAATTTATTTTGTGTGTGTGTGAGAGAGAGAGAGTGGATGACGCCTTGCAGGTGCGGTCCTGGATGTCGGCTGCTGATTGGACGCGCCACGGCTGAGAAGGAGGAGCAGTCGAGCCAGCCTGACGGTCGTCCCTCCTCCGCTCCCAAGTCTGCAGTTAGTCACTTCTGAAATGGTGGCACGCAGCCGTAGGTAGTGATGGCCGATGGAGGCTTTGTTGAAGCTTCGACAGTTGTTTCAAAAAATGGTTCATTACTCGAGGCTTCAATGACACAGTGCTCGAGGAGGTCATCTAGTGCTCAATAAAATGAAGTGCAATAGAAACGTGTTCATTGTTTCATAGGTTGTTTGGGATTTGATTCGCCATGCATTCTTGTTGGACAACACTACATGCTTGTATGGTTCAATGCTGACACAATAAAATAAAAATGAAAAATAAAGACAATGTCTCTTTTTTGGCACGACTGATTGTAGTAGACTATAGCTCTTATACTTAGCCTGACAGTTTGTGCAATGAATTATATTATATCCTAAAACAAGACTAAATAGCCCATAGTTTAAAAATATGTTCAATAGTAAGTGTTCAGTGGGTCAGATGTCAAATGTGATCTATTTAAAATGTAGAATAGATGAGCTAAATAACACATATATAATACACGTTGATGGGAATTGAACCGTCGCCTCAGTCTTGCAAGTCCAAGATTGTCATAATGTACCACAAACCCAAATCACACTCCCTTTTTTCATCGAAGCTGTTTGAGTAGCATTAGCACACCGTGATTCCTCATCAACTACAGGCCTACACTTCAAATAATTATGAGAAAAATCCAACGTAAAGAGAGCACTTCCATTAGGAAATAGTCAACATGAAATTTCGTCTTCTACTGACACCTGCTGGTCAAATTGAATAGTTGCAAATATTGTGAAGAAGTTGTCATCTAATTCTAATCCTAAACAATATGGCCATTCGAAGTGAAGTATTAAGACAATTAATCAGGTTTGTACTGCTTGATTGAACACATTCATCCCGTTCCAGTGCACTAAAACCCACTTCCCTTCAGGACTGTGTCAGCGAAGCCAAAACTTCCTTGAGTGACGCTGTTTCCCAGCATGCAATGCGAGCTAGCGATTCACAATGCTATTTCATCACAAACATGGATGTAAAAAATAAAAAGGGACGAAAAATGAAACTTCAGGAACAGCAACCATTGCAATACAAGCAGAACTGGGCAGAAGTTTTATATTATGTACACCATAATACAGCCTTCTGGTGGACAAGCCATACTATTTAATCCGTGTCCTCCTATGGCACTTCCGTGGGTGGAAGCTCGTCGTAGAGGTCACGTGCTGGTTGCGCATCACTCCACCGATCACCTCAGGGAAGGTCGTTGCCCTTGCAGGGTACCTGATTCAGGTGAGTATATGGAAAATATGGGTCAATGTGGTCAGTCATAACATGAGAAGCTTGCTGGCAAAAATAATGCACTACAAGTGGATGTGACACTTTTTTTTTGTTTTGTATGAGCATTTATAAAAAACAACAACATAATAATAATATGGATTTTGACCATGTATGTTTTGGAGTTCATTGAAAGAGGTTAATATATATATGTATATATATATATACATATATATATATATATATATATATATATATGTATATATATATATATATATATATATATATATGTATATATGTATATATATGTATATATATATACATATATATATATATATATATATATATATATATATATATATATACATATATATATATATGTATATATATATATATATATATATATATATATATATATATATATATATATATATATACATATATATATGTGCGTGTGTGTAACTTTAACTAACTTATCTATTTCTATCCATCTATCAAACTTACTATCTAGGGATCTATCTACTACTAACTCTCAAAAAACTAACGGACAACCAAGAGCAACAAAACCAACCTACTGCAATTCGTATATTTTAGTGTGTGTGTGTGTGTGTGTGCGTGTGTGTGTGTGTGTGTGTGTGTGTGTGTGTGGGGGGGGGGGGGGGGGGGGGTGGTGGTTAAAATGAGCACAGTGATGGTTCCGCAGCATAAAGTGTATCTTCAGTTGTCGATTGTATGTGTGGGAGTCCCTCAGGTTCAGCCCAGCTGATTTAGTGTTCGGTGAGAGGACCCTTGCGTCTGTTAAGGGGTAAGTGGCTTTCCGATGTTAAACGAGTAGAGAATAATGTGTTAGATTACGTAATTTTTTTTCCGTGAACGCTTGCATCGTGCTTGTGAAACTGCTCACCAAACTCTTGTCGCCAGCCAGTCTAAAATGAAGCGGCAGTTTGACAAGAAAGCTGTGGCTCGAGTTTTTGAGACAGGCGTTGTGTGTTGGTATTGTTGCCGTTACCCGGTTCCGGTTTGCAGGCTGGTTTTTCTGGTCCGTATGTCGTGGAGCGCAAACTTTCCGATACAGATTATGTAGTGCACACTCCTGATAGAAAACGATCATCCCGCGTCTGCCACGTCAAAATGTTGAAAAGTTCCGCCCGGTTCACACAGGACGCGGAAGCGCCGCGAAGCGAAGCGCCGAGCGCTTCCATTCAGCGCCCATGTTAATCAATCAGTGCGTTTACATGCAGAGCTTAATCGGACTAAGCAATCATTCGGTTTTCTTGTCCAATCGGAGTTCTCACCTTGGTCCCCGTATACATGCAGTTGAGAAATTCAAATTATTGATGGGTCCTCCTCCCAACACTAGGGGGTGGAGTGAGTCTTTTCAGCCGGTCAGCTGCTTTCGGTTGACATATTAAATCTATTATGATATGGAACGATAGTTCATAATGTACGTGTTACTTGCTTTGCAGATAAGGTGTACCCTATTTCTTGTGCTCCTGGTTATTTTAAAAGGCAGACAAGAACGTTGTTTGCTGTTGGAGGGCTACAACAACACTTCGATGCTACGCTTTGTGCCGTCGCTACGGACCCCAAACTCTCGTTCTTGTTGGATTCGGGTTCGGAGCAGACTGGTGGGAGAGTTTGTGTACAGGTTTTGCAAAGGAACGGTGTCTTCAGTTATACACACGCTCATTAAAGTGCCGACCGTGGAGGAAGCTGGTGCCGCTGCACGCCGTTTCCAGCAGAATAACAGCGAAATTACCCAAATAAAAACAAATCAGGAAAACATGTCTTTGCTGTGCTTTTATTTACAAAGTTAAAATTCTTCTAACTTACAAAAAATGTGAACGAAAAGGTAGAAATATAAATACGAAGGAATACGTATTTGTTCAGGGGTGCGCAAAGCCGGAGCCCTGCATTTGCTGCGCTACCCTTTTTAAAAAGGTCTCCGCTGCGCGTTATTTTAATATGTCCATCTCTTTTAGAAGAGAAAGCATCACCCCGGTCTCATCCTCTCTCCAAATGTCAACATTCTTATTTGCGTTTGCCAGGTTGTTTTGCGCCGTCTGTTTTGTTAGACGACGTAGTTGTGCGGTCATGAGTCGCGAGAGCGAGGTGTGGCGCATGCGCACTCGCATTGTCCAGTTAATAGTCCGATTAAGGCGTATACATGGCAGAGAAATTCGAATTCCAATTGCATTATCTGGGTGTCTCAATCGGAGTTCTCCGATTCCAATCGGAGTTCTCAAACTCCAATCATAATCGGAGGAACATGTTTACACGCACATGAGTTCTCCGATCATAATCGGACTAAGGCAATAATTCGATTTTCTCTAGTGCCATGTAAACGCACTGAATGTAGTGGTTCAGACCAGACGCGAACAGGCGCGCGGCTCATGCCATTCATTTCAATGGAAGCGGAAGCGCCGCGCCAACGGATTTCGCGAGCGAGGCTCCAACTGGTTCACACCAGACGCGAACAGCTCCGCGACGGTCGACAAGCGCTTCTGCTCAGCTGCACTCTTTTTTTCACTCCCACTTTTTCACTTCTTTTTTTTTTCTTTAAAAAAAAATAAAATAAAAAAAATCATTTTCGTCATCGCCCCCCCTCGCCCCGTAGCCAGCCCGCTCCATAGCTCATTTTTTTGCGTGTGTGTGTAAATAAATAGAAACACGCACTCAGGTGTCCATCTCAAGACAAGACCTCTTTCATAATGATCATTGACCGGCATCTCTAGGATCAAACAGACGTATTTTGATCAAGTCTTCCTCTGTGTGTGTGTGTGTGTGTGTGTGTGTTTAATCTCTCTCGCACTCTGATACAATGTACTGACAAATATAACATACAAATATGATATATGATCGAATTTGTCATTGGGTTTTTATTTTGAAATTAGTTTATTTTGAAAATTCACCGGATTTTCTCGTTTTTATTGAGCGACTTCCTGTACTATTGACGAGGATCGCTCGCGGCTCGCGCACGAAATAGAGCAGACGCCGAAACAACAAATGCATGCCGCGAGCCGCGCAACCACCACATTGATTAACGTGGGTGCCGAATGGAAGCGCTCGGCGGCGCTTCGCTTCCACGTCCAGTGAACTGACATTAAATGCATGGCGCGATCTGCGAGGGGAGCCGCGCGCCTGTTCGCGTCTGGTGTGAACTACTACATTGCTTAACATGGGCGCCGAATGGAAGCGCTCGGCACTTTGCGGCGCTTTGTGGCGCTTCCGCGTCCAGTGTGAACCGAGCGTTACGTCGCTAGGAAAAATGTGTCACCTGAGCCTCCGCCCCCTCCGTGCCCATTGGCGGAGGGAGGGCTCATGAAAAAAAAAAAAAAAAAAATCGGTGTTCATTCGGCGCGCCTGGGAAACTCTGAAATTATGAATAACTTAAGCTTGTTTTTGTCCCATTTGCCTGCATCAGCCCGTCATGATATTGTTAAATTAATTGAGAGCCACCCACTATTGTTTTCTGACCACCCCCGCCGTACGTCAGTTTTGCACCATGACATAGAAGTAGAGGGACATGCCACAAGTAAGCAGCACGCAAACAGAGTCCATTCTGGGAAGTTAAGAAAGAAGCTTTGGCTCTCCTTCTGACAATGCCCATCTTGATGTTAATTTGGGGTCAGGTTTTTACAGACTATAATGCCCTCGTGGTCCTGGATAGGATGCGCAATCAAACCAGCCGTAGATGCGGTGGTCTGCTCCTGCAAGACTTCAATCTCCAGATTTGCCACAGGAAGGGGGGTTGATAATGTGTTGGCAGATGCATTATCACGTGTACATGTGGACGAGCTGCGGAATTCTTATTTCAGGGGAAGTGAGGTTTTTCTTGTTTAGTTTTGTTTGTAGGTATGTTAATAGGGTTTAGTTCTTAAGAGAGGGGGTGTTATGACCCACAGGTGGGTGTAGGTGCCTCTATCTAAATAACTATTACCAATTTTAAACGTTTAGTTTTTTACTACTACACAAATGTAAAGTCAAACAACATACGCTTACAGAAACTCACACAACAAAATATGAATTAAAATGTGTAAAACAAAAAGAAAAAAAACTCAGCATTCAGATAACAGTTTTGTCCTTTAGTGAAGATTGACAATGAGAAAAACCAAGAGCCTCATCTTTGTGCGGCTGATCCTGTTTCTTCTCTCTGTAAATATCTGCCCTGTTTTGGAGAAGATTCTCTCTGAGGGGACTGATGTTGCTACAATGCACAGTCTCCATGCTATCACATGTGTAAGGCGTCGGTAAATTGAAGCCTGCAGTTTGCAGTTGCAGCTGTTGCACGACAAAACGGGTCAACCAACCCGACAAACGACCCGGGTGATAATCGGCTCCGATCGGCTTGCGATGGAATTGGGACACCCGGGACAACACCACCTTTTTTTTTTACCTGCCGCACGGAATGACGTTGAGCGTAACGTACGCTAAATCATAATATCGCGCCAGTCAAGGTCATATCGCGGGCCTGTCCCGCTCACCAGATATCCAAGAAGGTTGGTGAGGGCTGAGCGGGCAAAACCTTTGGTGACTAAGTACTGAAGGGGTGAATTTTTTCTCTACCTTTTTGCGCCTGAGTAAAAACAGGGGGCACAGGGACGCCTGTGCAGCTACAAGTAATAAGTCTAGACAGGGATGGGGAAGAACCAGAGCAAAGTGGCTGCTGCAGTTCCCCAGGGGGGACAAATTGTGGACGACATGCGGAAAAAATACGGTCCAGATTGTCTTGATATGTTGGATGTTTGTGTTGAAAAGTATGGTTTCCCAGAGGGGGGATCACTGAGTATGGAGGAATTGAGAAACCTCCGGGATAAACTGAATATAGCCGAGGGAAAGGTTACAAAAAAGAAAAACCCAAACAGGTGGGAGATTCAAATCATCAAAGATCATGAAAGGTGTTTTTCATTCTGGAAACCTGAAGCAGAGGTCAGGGACAGGAAACAAGTAAAGAAAGGTGTGAACAGCGCTGGGCGCTGGAGCACAGGGGTGACAGAGATAACGGCAGAGGGTGCACACACTCACACACACTCCCCAGAGGAGGGAGAAAAGGAGCCACTCACACACGAGCATTCAAATGCACCAAATCGTCTGTATCCTTCTCTTACAGGCCCGAGGGACCCTCTCCTGGACATGCCTGTCTTCCCTCCTCCCGCCTGCCCTCATCCAACGCTACCACCGTACAACCCTGCGCACTCCAGCACCGACGCCGCAGCGTCGCCACGTTCATCAGGACTGCCGTCAACCAAACGGCCAGCCTCATCACTGCTTTCAGACAAGGGCTGCTCCCCCAGATCGCCAAAGCAGTTAACACAAGCTGCTGCGTGGGGATTGAAGATGCCCGGCTGACAGAGGTCCGACGTCATGCAGTGCACGCTGAGAGGCTTCTGCAGGAGGCCAGCGATGCAGAGGACAAGAAGATAAAGCGTGCCTCCCTCACCATGATGAAGCACCTCAGTGACACGGCGAGACGGCCCTACAGGAACAACGACAACCGACGAAGGGCGACTAGCGGAGACAGAGGCGAAAAGGGGGCGTGCCACATCTGCGGCCGAATGGGTCACTGGGCCAGAGAATGCCCTGACAAAGGAAGACACCGCGGGCAGAACCACGCCCACCGCAGCCAAGAGAGTGATCGCGAGGACCGGAAAAGAGGATCCAGAGGGGACCAGGACGTGTTTATGTAGCATAATTGTGGCAAAGCACTGTTCCTGCTTTTGTTGTGGTTTGTGGCGTGTGTGAGAGTGATCAGTGAGCAGGGTGCAGTTACCCACTTCTACCAGTGGAGGTCGTGTTCGCCCCGGGGAATAACGCTAGAGAGGTCTCTCAAGTGGCTCGTGAGACCTATGTGGAGCGAACCGTCGTAGCGGACGTTAACGTGTGTGTTATCTGTTGTGCTTCCACAGGTGAGAAGGGGAAATGGTTGAAAATAAGAGCAAATGTATGTGTGGCTGTTTCGTAATTGAAGTCTGAGATCGAGGGTATGTGAGTTAAATTTACGTTTTGAATGTATCGTCTCCGAGTGATTACCTAGCGAAGAGGAAACAACGGCTAGCCCGTTGCTAGGTTACCAGGAGGCGGGGTTGACGCTCGGTTACGTTAGTGTTCGTTTAACGTTATGGGATGTTTATTCAGTAGAAATGTGAATATTTAAATGTATACGAGTAAGATTGAATGTGGGAAACGACATGATTAATAAGTTCAAGTCGAAGTCGGGTATGGATCTGTGTTTTGAAATGTAAAAAGTAGATAACGCTCGAGAGGAAGTCTCTCAAGTGGCTCGTGAGACCTATGACCGTAGTAGCGGACGTTAACATGTGTGTTGTCTGTTGTGCTTCCACAGAAAACCAAAATAAATGTGTCTTCGCAACATTACCACGCTACATTTACGTTTGACTATCTGCTTTAATATAAAACCGCAAAAAATGTGTTTTATAATTTTCTTTATATAATCTACAAACGTATTTGTATGATCCAGGGAAAATTCCATGTTTGTTTGCGAAACTCATTGGAAGAATGAAGAAAATCTGTTCGATTGTTATTGTCATGAACATGAATCACAAAACATAAATATATATATATATATATATATTTTTTTTTTTTTCATGTGTCACTTTAACAGAGACAACACCATCTGTAATTACTATGTTTGGTTGCATTTCCCTGGCAGGCAAAGATAGATGGAAGAGACATCCTTCTGGGTGGAAAATGGGACTGGCTTGTCTGTGGATGGTGGAGGCTTGCTGGGCTCATCAATCCGTCCATCCATTCACCTTGTTCGTCTCATCCTGACTGCAGCACGCCACTGTGGAGGCTTGACATAACACACATTAGATTAATAACAGAAAAGCAAAATGTGACTGATGGTGTATTATTTAGTGTGCTTCAGTTATAATTCTCATAATAATGACTGTTTTGCTGGCTTCACACAATATATATAATTGGCCTGTCTTAGTTAAAAGCCCACTCACCACGACAAGGTGCAGGCCAAGAGTGGGAACACAAACACAGACCAGAAACGAACAGGACAAATCCAGACACGACTACAAAAAACACAAACACAAATAACACTAATATCACTTTGACCACTATCTTTTTTCACAAGAACTTTTATTTCTTTACAAATTGAACCTTAGATTGTGTCACAACAAACTAAATAAACCCTTGAAACAGCCAACAAAACATGAAATAACACTTCATCAATATTATAATGAGTATCCTCATAAATGATTTCAAGATAACTTTCAACACTTTCTTACAAATTTTTTTTTACGTCTGCCGTAACGATTTTCAAGTTTTTTTCATGTGAATATTTTAACATTGAACATGTTAACTGAACAGTCAATGTAAAATCCCTTCATTGTTGCTCTGACCTCTTCATCATTTGTGACCTCTTCATCATTGGTGATCTGTACATCATTTGTGACCTCTTCATCATTGGTGATCTGTACATCATTTGTGACCTCTACATCTACATCAGACACAGTATGGCTGTCACATGGTTCCTGAATCATGAGAAAACGGTCTTCTTCCAAGATCTCTGACACCTCTTTACATTTTTTAGAATATGTGTGGTCAAAGATTTGATCAAAATCACGTGTGTGTGTGTGGGTGTGTGTGTGACTCACTTACCTTTTGTTTGGTAGCCATGCTCTTACCTGATTTGAAGAAACTAAAAATGGTTGGGACAGCTGTTGAAGTTAGGCACTTTCTCTCACCACGCAAAATGAAAGATTTCTCCTCAAAGTGAAGAGCACACAGCCTGGAGTTGTCATTGGGTGTCCAGTTTTTTCTTCTCACATTTTCCACCCATTTGTGCAACCTTTTTCTGTCCCCAAAAGGAAAGCTGTAAAAAGCAAAACATTCCAAAAATAAATGTACAATATTTTTTTTTGTGTAATTTTACTTAAAATTGGGTATGCAAACATATTTAACTAATTTAAACTTAAACACAATGCAGACAGTTGTGCAGAAAGTTTAGTGTTAGCTAAAATATCGGGCACACAGACGTACTTATTATGTATACATTTCTTTCCATTGTAACAGGTCACTACAAGATCTGCAATCCATTACCTAGAATTGGTTTTCCTTAAACTGATGTACAGGATTACTAATCTGACTTTGATGGGCAAATTTGACAACAGAATACAATTATCAAGCACTAAAACACAGGACCACAAAACAATTAAATGCATGATGAAATAATGATATGCTTTGTTAAATGAAATAAAAGCGCTGCCGCCTCACAGCAAGAAGGTCGTGGGTTCGATTCCGGGGCCCGGACCTGGGACCTTTCTGTGTGGAGTTTGCATGTTCTCCCTGTGTCTGCGTGGGTTCTCTCCGGGTTCTCCGGCTTCCTCCCACACTCCAAAAACATGCACGTGAGGTCAATTGAACGTTCTAAATTGTCCGTAGGTGTGCATGTGAGTGTGAATGGTTGTTTGTCTCTATGTGGCCCTGCGATGAACTGGCGACTTGTCCAGGGTGTCACCCTGCCTTCGCCCTAAGACAGCTGGGATAGGCTCCAGCAGACCCCGTGACCCTGAATAGGAATAAGCGGGTATAGAAGATGAATGAATGAATGAATGAAATCTTTATTGAATGAATGACATATTTATTTCACTCGTCGTTTATGTAATTATTATTTTTTGCTCCATAGCTTTCATGATTCAGCATTACATGTTAAGAGTGATGAATTGCATGAAAAGAGAGAGCACTCACTGATAAATTAACATGGTATACTGTTTAATTCCATGAGGACGACAAAATATTTGCAAATTTGTGTTAGCTACACACATCGACAGGTGCAAGAGAAAGGGAGGAACTTTCAAGATCGTTGAGTTTTTATTTTTTATTTTTTTAGTTCTGATGAAATAAATAGACCAATCATTTTATTACTTTGTCTGCTTTCCAAAGAGGTTATTAATTAAAAAAATATGTGTGGCAGTGCTGTTATGGTCCATAGAGAGTTGCTTCAAAGAATTATCATTTATTATTCAGTGGCACATTGCTCACTTGTTTAATACACAAATAATAGTATATTATTATAATAATACTATTTTATTAATGTAATAATAATAATGATAATAATAATAATAATAATAATAATAATAATAATAATAATAATAATAATATTAATAATAATAATCATTATTATTGATACAATTTTAAAACAACAATCGTCAGTTGTTCCGTAAAAAATACATTCATTTCCATGTTGAATTTTGTAGGCACACCATAGTGACTAAACAGACCCCTAAGTACCTGAATAGTTTTCTCAGATGTGGTTGACTTCAACACCATGACTTCTGGCCACTTTGAGTGCGCATCCACCACGACCAGGAACATACGTCCCTCAAAAGGGCCAGCGAAATCAATGTGGATTCGCTGCCACGGAGCTGTGGGCCAGGGCCACGGATGTAATGGTGTTAAACTAGGTGTTTTCTGGATGCGTTGACAGGACACACACATTTTGCACTTTTCTTCAATTTGAGCATCAAGACCCGGCCACCATACATAGCTTCGTGCCATGGCTTTCATCTTGACCATTCCCAGGTGTCCTGTGTGCAGCTCCTCCAGCACCTGGTGACGCAGCTTTGGTGGGACAATCACTCTGTTACCCCACATTATACAGCCTTGCATCAGAGTCAGTTCATTTCTCCGTACTAAATACGGCGAAAGACTCTGGTCAGACGTCTTGGTGGTAGGAAAACGGCCAGTGGAAACCATCTCCATAACTTGAGACAGTCTACAGTCAGATCGGGTTTCTCGCCTCACATCCGCACAGCATATCGGCAAACAGTCCAGGTGGTTGATAAGAAACGTGTCAATTGTCCCCTGTTTGTCCTTATGTTGTTCAGGTAAAGGCAAACGGGACAAACCATCAGCATTGCCATGGTCAGCAGCAGGCCGGGACTTGATGGTGTAGTTGTGTGCTGCAAGCAGTAGTGCCCATCGCTGTAGCCTCGCAGCTGCCATGGAGGGAATCGCCTTGCTTGGACTGAGTATGGTTGTTAGGGGGCGATGATCAGTCAACAAAGTGAAGTGGCGACCATACAGGTAAGAGTGGAAGCGCCTAACTCCAAAGATGATTCCCAGTGCTTCTCGCTCTATCTGAGCATAGTTTTGCTCAGCTTTGCTCAATGTTCTTGATGCAAATGCAATGGGTTTCTCTTCACCACTCGGCAGTTTGTGGGAAATAACAGCTCCCACCCCATATGGTGAAGCGTCGCAGGCAAGGATAACTGGCAATGTGGAATCATAATGGGTTAGAACACTTTTGCTTGCAAGTTGTTCTTTTGCTTTACAAAAGGCATTGTTGCATTCTTTTGACCACTCCCACTTCACCTCCTTATGCAGCAAGGCATTCAATGGATGGAGAACGGTAGACATGTTTGGGACAAAACGTGCGTAGTAGTTAATGAGTCCCAAAAAGGAGCGCAACTGACTTGTGTCGGCTGGCTCAGGAGCGTCCAGTATGGCGCGAATCTTGTCAGGTGACTTATGAAGTCCTTTCGAGTCAATCACGTGTCCAAGATACTCCAGGGAACTCTTGAAAAACTCACACTTTTCTCTTTTTACTCTCAGACCAAACTGGTCCAATCGCTTGAGAACTGCTTTCAGGTTCTCTAAATGGTGAGCGTCATCTCTGCCGGTCACAAGGATGTCGTCCAAAAAGCAATGGACATTGGGGAGTCCCTGCAACACTTGGTCCATGGTTTTCTGAAAAATTGCAGGTGCAGACGTTATTTCGAAAGGTAATCGGTTAAAACGGAACAGGCCTTTGTGCGTCGTGATGGTGAGATATTTACGCGACTCCTCGCATACGGGCACCTGGAGATAAGCCTGTGAAAGATCCAGCTTGCTGAACCGATGTCCTCCGGAGAGAGAAGCAAAAAGATCCTCAATCCGGGGTATTGGGTAGTGTTCAACACATAGGGCCGGATTGATGGTAACCTTGAAATCTCCGCACATTCTCACACTACCACTCTTTTTAATTACTGGAACAATTGGGGTCGCCCAGTCGCTAAATTGCACTGGAGAGATCACTTCCTGTTGAAGTAATCGATCAATTTCAGCTTCCACCTTGGGCCTCAATGCGTATGGGACCACATGCGCCTGACAGAACTTCGGGTGTTGGCCTGGTTTTAATGTCAGGGACGTTTCAAACCCCTTCAATGTTCCAAGTGTTTCACTGAAAACTTGTACATGACACTTCAAGACATTTTCAAGTGTCTCGTCTGGTTTTGATCCTGTTCTTATTGTTTTTATTTCACGGCAGTTCAATTTAATTTTTCTTAGCCACTCACGGCCAAGGAGTGAGGGTGAATTTCCTTTCACAACATATAATGGCAATCTGATATTCTGCTTATTTAACTCCACCCAAACTTTCAACATGCCTTCAGGTAACAACACTTCTCCTGTGTATGTTTTCAACACCACGTCAGTTTTTTGCAATTGAACATGGGCAAATTTGGTTTTGTACAGTTCCATTGATATCAGGGATACAGCTGCACCAGTGTCGAGTTCCATATCTATGAGATGATCTTCAATTCTGGGTCTGACCATCATCAAAGATGATGCTGCATTTTGCTTTTTAACAGCCATCCCTTTTTCCATTTCTTCAACCATGGCTGTCACCATATGCAACGTCAGTTCAGTGTCTGAATCAGATGTAGAATCCCTTTCACTTTCAGTAGTCTTGGCATCAACTTTATGAATTTTCCCTCTTTTAGATTTGTCAAACTGTTTCCTCGGTTTCACTTTAGCTTCATGTTTCTCTTTTGAGTACTTTTGGTCTTTCGTTTTATTTCTGCACATACGAGCGATGTGCCCTTTTCTTTTGCAGCTATGGCAGGGCTGCTCTCTGTAGTAACAGTCACTTTCTTTATGATTTGACTTGCCACAGTGAAAGCATTTATCTCCCCCTTGTGGTGAAGAGGCGAACATTGCGTGCACTTTTAGGGAGGTTTTAAGATGTTCAGCTTCTCTAGCCACTGTTTCCATTGACATCGAAATGTCCACAGCACGTTGAAAAGTTAATGTTTCCTCAGTTAACATTTTCCTCTGAATACTTTCATTGCTGAGGCCACACACGAATCTATCACGCAAGGCGTCATGCAAATGGATGCCAAAATCGCAATGTTCAGACAGTTTCTTTAAGACCGCCACGTACTGCGCAACGCTCTCTCCCTCTTCCTGATTCCTCTTGTGGAAACGGAATCTCTCGGCGATTATAATCGGCTTCGGTGAGAAGTGGTCATGTAGAACTTTTACGAGGTCCGCGTACTGCTTACTTCCGGGTTTATCCGGAGCCAGTAAACTACGGAGTAGTCCATAGGTTGTAGCTCCGATTACACTTAAAAACACGGCAACCTTCTTCTCTGCTGGGACATCATTTGCTTGGGCAAAATGTTCAAACCTCTCGACGTAGGATGACCATTGCTCCGCGGACTCGTCAAAGGCGTCAATACGTCCGATGATCGCCGCCATTCTCGTAGTCTCTCTCCCGCGCCGATAACAGCTTGGTCACCAATAGCAGCTTCCGCGACGTGGTTCTCCTCCGACTCAAACAGCACCAGTAGGTTCTTTAGACTCGTCGCCAGTTTGTAATGTCTTCCTATTACTCAAGTTAGTATCAATATACTAAATCACATTAAATGAAAAGACAGCCGACCAACACCGATGTAGTTACGTACTCCATACTTTATTCTTGTTGTGGAGAGAGAGGGTGTACCTGAACCCTGCATGTAGTTGTGCGTTTACCGCGCCCCCCCCCCCCCCCGGTGGTATGGCTGACTAATTACACCAATACATCACAACCGCCAACGGAAACTAATCGTTATTCCACTGAACACTGCACATTGTTACCACATTCAACTAGACTCACTGACATTATTTCAACGTTTGGAATAATTTAATGATATTGTTTTAACTTTTGGAATCATTTAATTTCAATCATTATAGAGAAATTAGTTGAGATAATGTTGCAATCATTTGATAATTTGTTACATAACTTACACTTTACCACGCATCATATATAAAAATAAACATCCCATATAAACATGAATACACTTCAAAGAGTAACATGAGGTTCTTGTTTGTGACAGTGGACGGTCCTGTCACTATGCCTCCAATAATTGATCATGCACCCTGGCTACTTGACCAAATGGTTAGTGCACATGAGTATCACCTGGGAGTCTGGGGTTGGAAGTAGAGATGCACCGATCCAGTTTTTTCACTTCCAATACCGATATCTGAAGTTTAGTATCGGCCGATACCGATCCGATACCGATACAGAAAAACAGCACTGAATCACCTAACAAATTATGTCCTGTTGTTCAGAAAAAAAAACATTTTTTTTGCAAGGCAATGTCAGACTTTCCTCATTTTCTAAAAACAAATAAAATGATCCAGATGTACTGAAAACCTTATTTAATACTGTGTACCAGTACAGTAATTCAAAATAAACAAATAGCTTCTCTAGCTTTGTCAAAGTCAAACATGAAAAGAAATATATAATAAATATCTCCCTGTTCAGTCAGTGCAATTAGGAATTCAAAGTGCAATGTAAAATAAATAGTAAAGGAGCTGAAATTGAGAAACAAAACAATAGATTCATGAGCTTGAATGGCAGATGTTCAAAGTAAGCAGCAATCAGCTATAGTGTAGTGCAATTGTGCAAACAAAACTTTAACACCCATTACAAAACCAGATGAATAACAGAATAGCTTCAATAGCTTGGTAAAAAATAAAATAAAAAATAAAATCAGCTGTGTTTTTTTCCCCACATGCAACGGCATCACTCACTTCCCGCTGTGAGAGAAGTCCCTCGTTGACTACCAGCTGCATTGTATGTGCGATGCAGCCCACACACTACGCACTGCCATGTTGTCCATCGCCTTTCTCATGTTGCTGGCATTGTCCCTCAGAATCACATGGACTTTGCTCAACGGAATTTGCCACTTGTCAAACATATCCTTCAGGCTCGCGGCAGTTGCGTCGCTCGTGTGTGACCCACTAAAGTTTGCTGCATTTAACATTGCGCTGCGTGGAACGAAACTCATCCAGCCAGTGTGCTGTTAAACTCAAAAGCGACACGGGGGAAACGTCGGAGCTCCAGATATCGGTTGTAAAGCTACCGTCCACTATGTGTATCGGAACATTAACGGTGCAGATATTGCACGTAGCCGTGGAGTTTGATGGCTGAGGTAATGTAAAGTAGTTCCAGACGGCGGATCCTTTCGCTCGCTCCACTTTGAAAACCGCGTCAACCGCACGGCCACTGCTCTGTCGCAGACGTCACTCGCATCGCACAGCATAGAAATAGACAGAACGGAACTGCTCCTATGGATCGGGCCATTGGATCGGCTCATTGTCACCGATACCCGATCTAGAATTTTATTCAATATCGGATCTGATATCGATCCCTGTATCGGATCGGTGCCTCCCTAGTTGGAAGCCTGCCCAGGCCCTTTGCGTCTTGCCACATTTATTGAGGTTTCTATTTACACCTCACAAGCTGCAAATCATTAGTTTATTATCACTGTACCTTTTTTTTTTCAATTCAATGTCATTGTGATATCTACTACCTTAAAGAATAGATATTTCAACTGTTCCCTGTTCTCACATTTTATTACCATAAAGTGTTTCAATATTTCTGAAAAGTAGCATTTCATGGTACAATAAGTGCATTTCTTCTAACCTAATGAATGATGCCCGAGTTTCAACTTCCAACCAATCATAGCACCAAGGTAGGATTACAGATAAAAAAAACTTTCATCTCTTTTTAGGTCAAAAGGTGCATACATGAAACAAACAGACGGCATCATAATTCAATTGACCGTTATTTATTTTAAGATGTGTCATGTTCTTGGAGCTGGGAGAGGAAAGGAGAATAATTATTATTACATTTTTGTTCCAGTCAGCATACAGTGTGCATTGAAAGCATGACTCAGCTCTAATTCAAGTTTTTTTTCTTCTTCTTTTTTTTTCTCCATTTCAAGGTTGAGTTTTCTTATTGTTTTCCTTTTTATTTCGGACTCTTATAAAATGTCTGCAGTCTTCACCTTCTTGTATTGTATGCCCAAATCAGCCAGTTGCATTTGCTGCTGTAGATGCTGGGCATACAATTGTCTGATAACTTATGAGTTCTGTTAACCCATGACAATTAGCACAGTGGCAATTTTGCATAATGGAAATTTTACCTTCCATTAATTCCCACTATGTTGCCAGGATGGCTCTCTCCATACACAGCATCTGGGTCCTGTTACACAAATGAAATTTTGTGTGGGCACCAAATGATGCTAAAACAAAAGGTGAGCAGGCACCTTCTGCATACAACGTACACTTGTGTATCTTAAATATTAGTTAGGGTTACCATTTTGCAGGATGTTCTTGTATTTTATTGCATATCTTTTTTTTTAAGCTCAAACGGACATTCAGTGAAGTCGTCTATTTATCATTGTTACGGTTTTTTGGAGCTACATTTACACAATTTCACTCACATCTGCAATAAATTCCACCAACAATTTCAACTGGCTCGTAGTCGGAGTACTATATCCAGATATGATTATTATTATTAACTATTATGATCGTAATTGCGGTTGTTCCAGCGGAGGAGCGAGTTCGTATTAATAATTCATAGGGGATACTTTATGACAAAAACTGATTTATGGCTTTGACCTTTGATCTGCATATGCACCTGGAAATATGAATGGGAGGGGATTAAGAAGGGATTAATAAGGGGAGGGGCTGAGTGTGTAGGGAGGGGTGCTAAGTAGTTCTGGAGGGGGGTTGTTGATAAAGATTTATGACTATGTATCCTGGGAACTTGGAGATGGAAGTGTGGTTGGGAGGGGCTGAGTGGATCTGGAGGGGGGTTGTCGATAAAAGACATATGACTTTTTCAATCTGGGAATTTAGAGAAGGAAGTGTGGGTGGTTGGGGGAATGATGGCGTGTCAATAAAAGATATATGATTTTGTAACCTTTGAACCTCAGAGAGGAAAGTGGGGTGTTGGGTTGTGGGAATGGTATGTGTTGATCTGTGTCTGTGCTTATCTGTGTGTGTGTGTGTGTGTGCGTGTTTGTGTGTGTGTGAGTGTGTGCTTGCAGGTCTCACCGTGAGTATATTAGGCTGCTGCATAGAAGGCTACCTACTCTGCAGCATAAGGTAAAAGAAAAGTAGTGGAAAAGATGATGATGAGCGTTGAAGCGGTAACTGGGACCCCAGGCATCCCGACGATGATAAGCGAGACGCCCGTCAGCGTGTTCCAGGTCCGGCCGGGGACGCCGGGGCCCCTCGGAAGAGTATGTGGTTTCTCAGGCGGACGCAGGTCCCTCCGCCCGAAGAGCTGAGAGAGAGTTGTCCTTTGGAGCCGTTTATGCCTGGAAGATGGGGGTACGTGTTCCGCTACGAGACGGGGGAGCTGCATCTGTACCAGAGCAAGTTTGGCCATAGAGAGGAAGTGTGGATGTGAGGGGTTTGGTGGTGGGTGTGTGTGCTTGTACACTTTGTTTCCTTGGCGCTGAAGACAGACGACGACGACAAATCAAAGTGCATAGTTCACAATCTGAGTGGTCTGATTGGGGTCAAATAAAGAAAGAAAGAAAAAACTCCACACCGGAAGTTCATTCTTCTTCGTGAAATGTTTTGCTTATTCGGCGTCCATCCCGATAGCAGCATTGTATATCAAGAGTGTGAGAATGGTAAGAAAAAAGTTTTAAAAAAAAAAACACCAACGAGTGTGGCATGGTCACTAAAATGCGATTTGTGCTATTTACAAATGCGATGTTTGGAAGAATTCGTTAGAGTGTCGTGTTGTCGTGAAGGTTGTTTCTACGCTTGAGTCGATGGTCCGGGCTAACGTTAGCTTAGCCAAAGAAAGTATCACAAATGTAACTCTCCTTTTAAATGTTCAGGAATATTGCTCAGAAGATACAGTGTGTGCTGGGCAATGGACAGAGAAAACGGATAAGACTTGAAGGTACTTATATTCAATCTTGCTCACACTTGGCATAAGTGAGTGATGAGACTATTAACATTTGTTTTTCTTAAATCAGGGCTTCCCCGGACAAGACTTTGGCTCAGACTGTGACATATTCATGTTAATGGGAGGTCATAACAAGCTGTGGTAATATGTGCTGACCTTGGGCCCTTCTTTAGTTCAAAGAAACTCCTATTTTCTCATTTGTTATACTGTTATTACTATTGACTGATCGTGTCATTGCTTTACCTTTTGTCTTTTGTAAAGCAACAATGTTTGGCTTTACTTTAATATTAAGGAAGCGTTTGATCAATACTTGACTTAAATGGATATGTCTATACACAAATGGTACTGGACTAGAGTAGAAGAAGCCTAACTTACTTGTATTTACAAGATATAATGTCATTATAGCTATGGGAAAGTCTTTGCCCACTGGACCAAGGAATGCCAGGAGCTCCTAGAAGGAAATCATACTCCAGTCTTCCAGATAAAGAGGAAAGCTAAACAGGACACTGAGGTTTATTATAAAGAGAGGGATGTTAATACATATAGATGAAGCTTTGATGATTTCAGTCTTATTAAAATAGTTGAACACATGACTATGTTGGAGTTCTTCTAAATGCAAAAGGTTCTGGATCACAATTATCTTGACCTATTGGATGTACTTCTGCAAATTCACTTGTCCAGGAAACCATCGCAAGGAAGGAAAAAAGGAAAAAACTTCCAACAACTGCAAGATTTAGCAAAAGTGGGATTTTTGCCTCATTTGTTGTCTTTGTGTGCTGTCTTCCTTGCCATGGCAGCACCAAGTCCAGCTCAGTACAGCAAAAACACTTGTTTTCTGTCCGCTTCTGCAAGCACCACATCTACAGCACCCATCCCTGGTGGTTCTGACTCTCCCTTCAGCCGCAAGCTTTTTGACTCCCTTTGCCTCACTTTCAGTTTTGTAAGCGAGAAACATGTAGTTCCTCCTCCATTTATTCCTCCTTCCTTGTTACTGCACACAGTCCAAAAAATTTTGTCAATCAGCTCGTCTTGAACTCGGCAGAGCGGCAAATGAGCAAAAGAAAATAATGTTGGCTTGTCCCTTTAACAAAGTGTAGTGCCACATCTGGACGTAATGTTTTTCACCAGGACAATTGGAATTTATTGCAGCATGGCGTTCCGGTGAACCACCTTTGGAGGAACTAAAGGTGGTACCTGATTGGCTGTGAGGCTACTTTCTCTGCGACTATCTCTACTTAAAATCTTAAAGCTGTAAAACACCCGCACTAGGAAGGACACTTTCACCCACAAATCCCAGTTGGGAGTCCACTCCAAAGCTTTCTCAGACGACCTGGTTCCAGGCAGGGACTGGTACCACTGGCGGCCAGCGGTAGTTTTACCACCGTTATCTCTCTGCAGAACATTCCAAGGGGCCATCCTCAACACAGATGTTCCTGAACATCTCAATATCAGACAATGTTAAACACTCTATTTTCCCTTTTACAGAGACATCTGGAAGTCACATTTCTGTGACCACCATCAAAAATAAAGCATTAATGGACTTGAATCACTCTTCTAACCTCAAAATTAACGGATTTAGGATTTCCTCCTAAAGGAAGCCTGAAGGCTTTCAAGCTTCAGATGGAGCAAGAGTGTCCCCTAAGGGGGGGTTACGAAAGTGATTTCTAAGTGATCGATTAAAAGTTGAATAAACTTTGCACCTCGGTTTTCCTCATATCAATGTTACATGCTTTGTCATAATCCCTATCATTACCATCAACAGTTTTCTACGTTACACTTAGGCGACTGTTACCTCAATCCGTACATACACCTTTTAAACAGATGGCTTCTTGAATCATGACATGTTGTCTTGACAGGCTTTCTGACTCAAGTTCAGCTTCTCACTTGGCTGCGTTCATCAGGCTGCTGGCCAAGTTTCCGTGGCTCCGTTTTGATTGTACACAAAGCTCTTGCGTTTGTGTCCACTTTCTCTCCCCATTCTCTGTTCCCTGAGTTTCAGTGTCCAATCACTGGTGGAACCAGAAAAGATTTGGTGACAGTTAAACAATTGACACTGATTTAGGTATTAGTTGTTGAAACATGGACAAACAAGATTAAGACTGAGCCCAAGACATTCCATTGCAGAGTGTGAGAGATGTGCATGAGTGTCAAGATAGATATTGGTCAGTGTTTCCTTTGGTCCTAGTAGCGTCATTAATCATTTGAATTTGTTTTGTGGCGGGTTAAGATTGCACGGACTGACAATTTCCTTGCCAGACGTAGCAGGAAGTTTGAACGGAAACTTGGTGTTGGAAGCCATTGTGGATCGGTCAGGACGTGGTCACGTGGCCAGAACTAACTTTAAGCTGCATCCACTTGCATTAGGTTGGCCAACTTCTGCTGCTCACTGTCCATGGAAGGTTCATCCACACTTTTAGCACCTTGTTGTTGTTGAGGCCAAGTAAATGCTGCCGCGATGCGCCGTGAGCGAGGGTGGCTGTGAGCGGAATGACTCCCTGTGCTCGCCAGTGACGTGGTATCGCTTCTTGGCCTTTTGGCTAAGATCAAGTGTAGTATCTGTTCTTATCAGTTTAATATCTGATACGTCCGCTACCCGGGGACCATATATTAAATTGATTTTTGGACCAGGCAGATGGAATAGGGGCTTGCTCCGTCCACTCCACGCATCGACCCGGTATGGCAGTATCTCCAGGAATGGTGCACTCCTCCTTATGTTGTCTAAAATCAAGCTCAACTAGATGGGGTCGAGGTCAGATTTGATCGGTGGTTTGGAGCGCTCCTGCAATAGCACATGCGGGGTTGCCTTTCCGTGCGTAATTCCCACAATGGGTAGAGTATGATTTCACGTCCCCTGCAGTCCTCTGACTTAGAGCACATCTCCGTAGTAAACAGCAGAGGGCGTTGCACTGCGACCTGTCAGCTGTTGGTTCGGCATCAAGCAGTCTGTTTTCTACTCCTCGATGAATTAGTTGAGTGGTCATTTGTTTTGTTTTTCCCCTTGACGATTCAGAATGTTCTTCTTTTCTCTGAATTTCCCACTGGAATCGCACATCACAGATTTCAAATGGAGCTCTTTTTGCCACATTTTCTCTGGTGGTTTAGTTGTTGATTCTTTTGGAGGTAAATGGGATGAAATGAGTGGTTTTCCGAATTCCCTTTTGTTGTGGTCATGCAGCAGTGAACTGTGGAAAGAGGATTGCTCACGTACAAATCTGTTATTTGGGAGACATGAGGTTGGGACAGATTTCTTTCTCATTCAACCAAATATCAACTATTGCTTTTCTTTCTGACATGCCTTTGGCTGTGAACACGTGGCGAGCACCGTGAGCCAGCGCGGAATGACTGTGGAAGACGTGGTCATGTCAGCCATGGACAACTCATACTTACCTGGCAGGGGAGACACCATGATCAAGAAGGTGGTTCACCCAGGGCGAGGCGCGACCATTGCACTCCGGTTGTGCTGACCCCTGCGAATTCCCCAAATGTGGGAATCTCGACTGCATAATTTCTGGTAGTGGGGGACTGCGTTCGCGCTCTCCCCTGATCAGATGTTGAAAAGCAAGAGTACGTTCTCTCGTACGCCAGTAAGAAATGCTGTCTGTCCAGCGTGCGCAATGCCCGTGATCAGATGGCTTCTTGAATCATGACATGTTGTCTTGAGAGGCTTTCTGACTCAAGTTCAGCTTCTCACTTGGCTGAGTTCATCAGGCTGCTGGCCAAGTTTCCGTGGCTCCGTTTCGATTGTACACAAAGCTCTTGCGTTTGTGTCCACTTTCTCTCCCCATTCTCTGTTCCCTGAGTTTCAGTGTCCAATCACTGGTGGAACCAGAAAAGATTTGGTGACAGTTAAACAATTGACACTGATTTAGGTATTAGTTGTTGAAACATGGACAAACAAGATTAAGACTGAGCCCAAGACATTCCATTGCAGAGTGTGAGAGATGTGCATGAGTGTCAAGATAGATATTGGTCAGTGTTTCCTTTGGTCCTAGTAGCGTCATTAATCATTTGAATTTGTTTTGTGGCGGGTTAAGATTGCACGGACTGACAATTTCCTTGCCAGACGTAGCAGGAAGTTTGAACGGAAACTTGGTGTTGGAAGCCATTGTGGATCGGTCAGGACGTGGTCACGTGGCCAGAACTAACTTTAAGCTGCATCCACTTGCATTAGGTTGGCCAACTTCTGCTGCTCACTGTCCATGGAAGGTTCATCCACACTTTTAGCACCTTGTTGTTGTTGAGGCCAAGTAAATGCTGCGATGCGCCGTGAGCGAGGGTGGCTGTGAGCGGAATGACTCCCTGTGCTCGCCAGTGACGTGGTATCGCTTCTCGGCCTTTTGGCTAAGACAGTGGTCGCCTCCTAATTTTGGTAGCATTGGTTGCCTGCTGTGGCATCCTTTTTGTTATCAGAGCTTGGGAGGATATTCTTTTTTCATTCCTTGTGCAAAGCATTCCTTCTTTTTAATAGTTGGACATCTTTCACAAACAGGAATTCATTTGTTCAGGGGACTCTGTTTCCTTGTTTTGCCAGGTAAGTTGCCAGTTTTTTTGTTGTTTTTTTTTACATCCTGTTTTAGGTGTCTATTTATTTATTCACTTGGTTTTAGTGTCTATTTATTGTCCTTTTTAGCATTGTTTTTAGCTCTTCAGTTCTAGTGCGTAGTGCCTCCACCATGTCGGCCAGCCATGCCGGCATGCGGAGGCACCACAGTGTTCGTTTCAGCTTTTTAGAAAAGGATGGAAAACTCCTGGGGATGTCCAGGTTGGACTTCTCCAGGAGGCTCATTCAAAAAACTTTGAACTTCAGCCCAGATGACTTAAACTGTGTTTTGACTTTGCCTTTTAACAAAGGTTTTGACGTAAGCTTTCGTTCTGCTGTTTTGCTTTGTGAGTTTTGGAAGAGATTTGAGGAAGTGAAAACCCAGTTTTCTGCTTTCAATGTTGAGAAACTGACTGACAATGCTTTGAAAACAGTCATTGTTAGGATGTTCAATGAGACAGTAAATGCAGATGACATTAGTTGGTGGCTGGGAAGATATTGCACTGTTAAAGGCCAAGCTACCAAGGTGAGAGATGAAGATGGCATATGGAACTGTGCCTGGAGGGTCCCCATTCAACAATGGCAGGACCCTCAAGGCTATCAGGGCTTGAAACATCTCCCATCCATGATAGTTTTAGGTGAAAACAGGGGCTACATTCATTACCAGGGACAGCCCAAGCTCTGCCGCAAGTGTGGTGAGCAAGGGCACCTGGCAGAAGCATGCCAGCAGATTGTTTGCCGAAAATGTCGAGAAATTGGGCACACCTTTGAGGAATGTACCAATGGCAGAAGGTGCAATCTTTGTGGAGAAACAAGCCACCTCTTCAGAGATTGCCCCAAGTCTTTTGCCAACAAACTCAAAGCCGCAAAGCAAACTGAAAGAAGGAAAACAGAAGCATTTACAGAGCAATGTGAAGAAGCTGGGCAAGAAATTTCAAATCTCCCGCCAAATTCTGTGGTTGGAGGAGAGGAGTCAGGTGAGGCGGGAGAAGGGGAGGGGCCTGCCACACCCCCATCAATAGATGGGGAAATGCAGGCAGAAGGCGGAGCTGAAATAGAAAGCCAACTTCAGGAAAATAGCGAGGATGCCTCCCTCCCCAATGCTCAGCAAACTAAGAGACCTTTATCTGAATTGTCATTCGATTCTCCTATTATGATGGAGAAGAGAGGAAGACTTGTGGCCCCATCAGAAAATTCGTCCTTGGATGAGCCCAGAGTCTTCCCCTCCAGTTCACCAAATGAAGTCTCTTTTTTAACAATTGCTCTGCGATCAACCCCTAGAGGTTCAGATCTTGACGCAACCATGCAGCAGAGGTTTGATCCCAAAGCACAAAGGGGGAACAAGCTCAAAACCTTCACTCTTCACCTGTTGAGATGAGGGAAGAGTTATGTTCACAAGAAACTGCCTAAATGTTTTACAGCCTTTTTTTGATATCCTTATATGTTTTTAAAAGAATGTCACACCTGTTGTTTTTAACCATTCTTATGACACTCACCTTCTCTACCATAAATGTGAGAAGTGTGAAGTCGAGAGTCAGAGCCCAGAGTGTTTTATCCTTTTTATTTCCCCATGAATCAGATGTGTTTTTAATACAGGAATGTGGCCTACCCTTTTTAAAACAATATAGAACATGGGAAGATATGTGGCCACAAACGTCTCTATGGAGTGGATCAAACGAAAATAAAAATGACGGAGTAGCCATTTTAATAAAAAACCCTCAGGTTCTGGTGAAGGGTAGCACAGTGGTGAGAGATGGTCGGGCACTTTTAGCACATCTAAATTTTATGGGGCGGGATTTTAACCTTCTCAATATTTATAGCTTTAATGACAAAAATGACAGGTATGACCTTTTAGAAAACTTGCAGTCCCACATGCTAGGCAGGGCACCTTTAGTTGTAGCAGGTGATTTTAATTGCATTTTAAACAAGACGGATAGAAGAAGAGCAGGAGAAGATTTTAAAATAGACAAGACATCAGTTTTATTACAGGGCATTTGCAGGGGTTTTAAAACCATGCATCCCAGAGAGGAGGGCTTCACCTGGTTCAGTGGTGACAGTACCAGAGCCTCTCGCATAGATTATGTTTTTACACGGGACTGCCCGCCCACCGATGCTAGATTGACCCCTGTTTTCTTCTCTGATCACCTCATGGTGTCTTGCACTCTGTCACTCTCTTCAGGTGTGACTTCAGGAAGTGGTCTGTGGAAACTCAACTGCTCCCTTTTAATAGATAGGGACTTAGTCAGGCAGTTCAGGGAGCAGTACAAAGAGTGGCAGACCCTCCAAGACTTTTACGAAACACATGCACACTGGTGGGAAATGGTGAAGGAAAAGACAAAGACTTTCTTTAGGCAGGCAGGTAGGGAAAAAAAGAATAGGGAACACAGACGCATGATGGGACTGCAGAAAAGACTTCAATGCTATTTTAACCTTAACCAACATGGTATGGACTTCAACGAAGAAATTAAACAAGTCAAGAAAGAGATGTCGGCCCTATCAGAAATCCACAGCAAAGGTGTCATTTTAAGGAGCAGGGAACGGGAAATAGAAGAGGGTGAAAAGTGCACACGGTATTTCTTTAGGAAAATTATAAATAAAGGGGGGGGGCATTGCAAAACTGAAGAAAGAAAATGGGTGCACAACAGAAACAATGGATGAAATAAAAGAGACAATTGAGACATTTTATTCAAACCTGTACTCAGAAAAACCTGTTAAAACTGACACCATGACAGAAGTTCTAAAATTCATTGATAAAACAGTAAGCAACAGCGTGCTTTTATCCCAAGATTTTACTTTTTTAGAATTAAATAAATGTTTGTCTGGTTTTAAAAAAGGGAAGTCCCCTGGACAAGACGGACTTCCCTTAGAGTTTTATTTGACCTTTTGGGACATTTTAGCACCTGATTTGATGACTGTTTTTATGGATTTTGAACACCTTGACCGACTTCCTGACAGTTTTAGAATAGGGATAGTGACTCTTCTTTACAAAAAAAAAGACAAGACTGACTTGAAGAATTGGAGACCGATCACGCTTTTAAACTTTGACTGCAAACTTTTTAGCAAACTTTTAGCCACACGGATGTCCATGTTTTTAGAAGAAGTGATTCACCCGGATCAAGCCTGTGCCGTTCCGGGGAGGAAGATCACTGACAGCCTCGTACTGATCAGAGACACCATCTGTTACGCGAGAGACAGAAACATCCGACTAGTAGTACTAAATTTAGACTTTGAGAAAGCCTTTGATCGGGTCTCGCATCAGTACCTCTTCCGGGTACTGGAAAAAATGGGGTTCCCAGAAAGGTTTGTAGCTTGGGTGGGATTGCTGTACCGGGGCATCTCCAGCAAATTCATTGTTAACGGGCTTTTGACAAAAGCAGTCAACATCAACTGCGGTGTCCGTCAGGGGTGTCCTTTATCTGCCCTCCTCTACATTACCTGTATAGAACCACTGGCACAGATCTTGAGAAGGGACCAACGAATCAATGGGGTGGGTGTCCCGGGGAGTGGGGGACTGGTGACCAAGTGTGTTTTATACATGGACGACATTAACATTTTATGCACTGACCTTTTATCCGTGAACAGGACACTGGACTTGACTGACTTTTTCGGACAGGCCTCTGGGTCAAAATTGAACAGAGACAAGACCCAAGCCCAATTTTATGGACCATGGACAGCAAACGAGACAACGGGACTCCCCCTGACTACGACCCAGACCAACCAGAAAATATTGGGAATCAAATTTGATAAGGAAGGGGGAGGGGACACAAACTGGGATGACGTCACAGGGAAAGTTAGACAAAGACTAGGGTACTGGGGACTTAGAGGACTGACCCTTGAAGGAAAAGTTTTAATCATCAAAGCAGTGATTTTACCCTTGCTTTTACTGATCAGTTCTGTTTTTATCCCACCAAGACGTGTGCTTTTAATCCTGGAGCGAGCCATTTTCTACTTCCTGTGGGGATCTAAGTGGGGAAGACTAAGAAGAGACTTCATGAAAAGGCCAAAGGAGAAAGGAGGAAAAGCAGTGCCAGACCTTTACCTATTTTTAGGAAGCACCTTTACGGCCTCGCACATCAAAATAGCAACAACCCCATCCAGAAACCCCAGGACGGCTGCAATGACACGTTTCTGGATGGGGTCCTACCTCAGAAAACTGAAATTGTTACCCACAGACCTGAAAGTACCGGTGTCTTTTAATCTGCCTTTAACATATGCTTTGATCCAGACGTTTTTAAAGTATTTTAATTTGGAAAAGGAGGAGTTGCATGTTTTAACAAGCCACCGCTCTCTTGTTTCTATTGTGCAGGAGCGAGAACCAGTGAGTCCAGTGCGCGGGCTCGCACTCAGCGAGCCCTCAACAGTTTGGCGCAATGTGAACCATCCTGCTCTCCCAAACAGACTCCGAGACCTGTCATGGATGGTGGCTCACGAGATCCTCCCGGTCAGGTCCGTCTTGCACTCCCGGGGCATGTCACCATCAGCGACTTGCCCCCGACCTGGTTGTGGCGCGCCCGAGTCAGTGAGGCATCTCTTCTGGGAGTGCAGTGCTGCTGTAGACCAGTGGGCAACAGCCAGGTCCTTGAAATTCCCGTACTTACCAGCAAGGGAGGTCCTTACAGCACAACTAGTGCTATATGGGGTGAGCCCCCAGAAGATGCCAGCAAGGGACTTTGCAGAGCAGTGGCTCACCCTAGCCGCCATCAAAGACGCCATATGGACCTCCAGAAACTTGCTGGTAAGGAAGCACATGCAGATCCCCCCCGTGGTTGTGATCCAGATGGCTATGCAGGCGGCGGGCCCTAGGACACAACCACAAAGACGAATCGCCTCTGGGCCCATTCGGAGGAAGGACCTGGAACCACACACAAAAAGGTCAAAGCAGCAACGGCCTGGCTCTCCGGGTGAGGCAGGAGGGAAGGAGCAAAAGGGCGAGGATCTCCTCTGAGCACCACGACAAGGTCCTGAGCGAACAAATGTTTGGGGGAGCAGAATGAAAAATTTTTTTGGTAAGGACTCATTGCGTTCCTGCACAAAAGAGACAAAGACATTGAGCCCCTTTTAAAATTGTGCACTCCTGTTCATATCTCTTGTTTTAATCATGTTTTTTACAGAAAAATTTTGTCTTACTATTTATGTGTATTGTGTCTGTGGAAACACATTAATGCAAATGTAAAAAATCATGTAACAAAATTAACTGAATGAGTGTCAATAAACTTTTTTCGAAAGAAAAAAAAAAAAATAAAAATCTGTTCTTATCAGTTTAATATCTGATACGTCCCCTATCCGGGGACCATATATTAAATTCATTTTTGGACCAGGGAGATGGAATAGGGGCTTGCTCCGTCCACTCCACGCATCGACCCGGTATGGCAGTATCTCCAGGAACGGTGCACTCCTCCTTATGTTGTCTAAAATCAAGCTCAACTAGATGGGGTCGAGGTCAGATTTGATCGGTGGTTTGGAGCGCTTCTGTAATAGCACATGCGGGGTTGCCTTTCCGTGCGTAATTCCCACAATGGGTATAGTATGATTTCACGTCCCCTGCAGTCCTCTGACTTAGAGCACATCTCCGTAGTAAACAGCAGAGGGCGTTGCACTGCGACCTGTCAGCTGTTGGTCCGGCATCAAGCAGTCTGCTGCCTTTTCTTTGGTGCCGTCCCGCTGTATGCATTGCAGCTAGTGCTTTAGCGTTGCGTTTTCTACTCCTCGATGAATTAGTTGAGTGGTCATTTGTTTTGTTTTTCCCCTTGACGATTCAGAATGTTCTTCTTTTCTCTGAATTTCCCACTGGAATCGCACATCACAGATTTCAAATGGAGCTCTTTTTGCCACATTTTCTCTGGTGGTTTAGTTGTTGATTCTTTTGGAGGTAAATGGGATGAAATGAGTGGTTTTCCGAATTCCCTTTTGTTGTGGTCATGCAGCAGTGAACTGTGGAAAGAGGATTGCTCACGTACAAATCTGTTATTTGGGAGACATGAGGTTGGGACAGATTTCTTTCTCATTCAACCAAATATCAACTATTGCTTTTCTTTCTGACATGCCTTTGGCTGTGAACACGTGGCGAGCACCGTGAGCCAGCGCGGAATGACTGTGGAAGACGTGGTCATGTCAGCCATGGACAACTCATACTTACCTGGCAGGGGAGACACCATGATCAAGAAGGTGGTTCACCCAGGGCGAGGCGCGACCATTGCACTCCGGTTGTGCTGACCCCTGCGAATTCCCCAAATGTGGGAATCTCGACTGCATAATTTCTGGTAGTGGGGGACTGCGTTCGCGCTCTCCCCTGATCAGATGTTGAAAAGCAAGAGTACGTTCTCTCGTACGCCAGTAAGAAATGCTGTCTGTCCAGCGTGCGCAATGCCCGTGATCAGATGGCTTCTTGAATCATGACATGTTGTCTTGAGAGGCTTTCTGACTCAAGTTCAGCTTCTCACTTGGCTGCGTTCATCAGGCTGCTGGCCAAGTTTCCGTGGCTCCGTTTCGATTGTACACAAAGCTCTTGCGTTTGTGTCCACTTTCTCTCCCCATTCTCTGTTCCCTGAGTTTCAGTGTCCAATCACTGGTGGAACCAGAAAAGATTTGGTGACAGTTAAACAATTGACACTGATTTAGGTATTAGTTGTTGAAACATGGGCAAACAAGATTAAGACTGAGCCCAAGACATTCCATTGCAGAGTGTGAGAGATGTGCATGAGTGTCAAGATAGATATTGGTCAGTGTTTCCTTTGGTCCTAGTAGCGTCATTAATCATTTGAATTTGTTTTGTGGCGGGTTAAGATTGCACGGACTGACAATTTCCTTGCCAGACGTAGCAGGAAGTTTGAACGGAAACTTGGTGTTGGAAGCCATTGTGGATCGGTCAGGACGTGGTCACGTGGCCAGAACTAACTTTAAGCTGCATCCACTTGCATTAGGTTGGCCAACTTCTGCTGCTCACTGTCCATGGAAGGTTCATCCACACTTTTAGCACCTTGTTGTTGTTGAGGCCAAGTAAATGCTGCCGCGATGCGCCGTGAGCGAGGGTGGCTGTGAGCGGAATGACTCCCTGTGCTCACCAGTGACGTGGTATCGCTTCTCGGCCTTTTGGCTAAGATCAAGTGTAGTATCTGTTCTTATCAGTTTAATATCTGATACGTCCCCTACCCGGGCACCATATATTAAATTGATTTTTGGACCAGGCAGATGGAATAGGGGCTTGCTCCGTCCACTCCACGCATCGACCCGGTATGGCAGTATCTCCAGGAACGGTACACTCCTCCTTATGTTGTCTAAAATCAAGCTCAACTAGATGGGGTCGAGGTCAGATTTGATCGGTGGTTTGGAGCGCTTCTGCAATAGCACATGCGGGGTTGCCTTTCCGTGCGTAATTCCCACAATGGGTAGAGTATGATTTCACGTCCCCTGCAGTCCTCTGACTTAGAGCACATCTCCGTAGAAACAGCAGAGGGCGTTGCACTGCGACCTGTCAGCTGTTGGTCCGGCATCAAGCAGTCTGTTTTCTACTCCTCGATGAATTAGTTGAGTGGTCATTTGTTTTGTTTTTCCCCTTGACGATTCAGAATGTTCTTCTTTTCTCTGAATTTCCCACTGGAATCGCACATCACAGATTTCAAATGGAGCTCTTTTTGCCACATTTTCTCTGGTGGTTTAGTTGTTGATTCTTTTGGAGGTAAATGGGATGAAATGAGTGGTTTTCCGAATTCCCTTTTGTTGTGGTCATGCAGCAGTGAACTGTGGAAAGAGGATTGCTCACGTACAAATCTGTTATTTGGGAGACATGAGGTTGGGACAGATTTCTTTCTCATTCAACCAAATATCAACTATTGCTTTTCTTTCTGACATGCCTTTGGCTGTGAACACGTGGCGAGCACCGTGAGCCAGCGCGGAATGACTGTGGAAGACGTGGTCATGTCAGCCATGGACAACTCATACTTACCTGGCAGGGGAGACACCATGATCAAGAAGGTGGTTCACCCAGGGCGAGGCGCGACCATTGCACTCCGGTTGTGCTGACCCCTGCGAATTCCCCAAATGTGGGAATCTCGACTGCATAATTTCTGGTAGTGGGGGACTGCGTTCGCGCTCTCCCCTGATCAGATGTTGAAAAGCAAGAGTACGTTCTCTCGTACGCCAGTAAGAAATGCTGTCTGTCCAGCGTGCGCAATGCCCGTGATCAGATGGCTTCTTGAATCATGACATGTTGTCTTGAGAGGCTTTCTGACTCAAGTTCAGCTTCTCACTTGGCTGCGTTCATCAGGCTGCTGGCCAAGTTTCCGTGGCTCCGTTTCGATTGTACACAAAGCTCTTGCGTTTGTGTCCACTTTCTCTCCCCATTCTCTGTTCCCTGAGTTTCAGTGTCCAATCACTGGTGGAACCAGAAAAGATTTGGTGACAGTTAAACAATTGACACTGATTTAGGTATTAGTTGTTGAAACATGGGCAAACAAGATTAAGACTGAGCCCAAGACATTCCATTGCAGAGTGTGAGAGATGTGCATGAGTGTCAAGATAGATATTGGTCAGTGTTTCCTTTGGTCCTAGTAGCGTCATTAATCATTTGAATTTGTTTTGTGGCGGGTTAAGATTGCACGGACTGACAATTTCCTTGCCAGACGTAGCAGGAAGTTTGAACGGAAACTTGGTGTTGGAAGCCATTGTGGATCGGTCAGGACGTGGTCACGTGGCCAGAACTAACTTTAAGCTGCATCCACTTGCATTAGGTTGGCCAACTTCTGCTGCTCACTGTCCATGGAAGGTTCATACACACTTTTAGCACCTTGTTGTTGTTGAGGCCAAGTAAATGCTGCCGCGATGCGCCGTGAGCGAGGGTGGCTGTGAGCGGAATGACTCCCTGTGCTCACCAGTGACGTGGTATCGCTTCTCGGCCTTTTGGCTAAGATCAAGTGTAGTATCTGTTCTTATCAGTTTAATATCTGATACGTCCCCTACCCGGGCACCATATATTAAATTGATTTTTGGACCAGGGAGATGGACTAGGGGCTTGCTCCGTCCACTCCACGCATCGACCCGGTATGGCAGTATCTCCAGGAACGGTACACTCCTCCTTACGTTGTCTAAAATCAAGCTCAACTAGATGGGGTTGAGGTCAGATTTGATCGGTGGTTTGGAGCGCTTCTGCAATAGCACATGCGGGGTTGCTTTTCCGTGCGTAATTCCCACAATGGGTAGAGTATGATTTCACGTCCCCTGCAGTCCTCTGACTTAGAGCACATCTTCGTAGTAAACAGCAGAGGGCGTTGCACTGCGACCTGTCAGCTGTTGGTCCGGCATCAAGCAGTCTGCTGCCTTTTCTTTGGTGCCGTCCCGCTGTATGCATTGCAGCTAGTGCTTTAGCGTTGCGTTTTCTACTCCTCGATGAATTAGTTGAGTGGTCATTTGTTTTGTTTTTCCCCTTGACGATTCAGAATGTTCTTCTTTTCTCTGAATTTCCCACTGGAATCGCACATCACAGATTTCAAATGGAGCTCTTTTTGCCACATTTTCTCTGGTGGTTTAGTTGTTGATTCTTTTGGAGGTAAATGGGATGAAATGAGTGGTTTTCCGAATTCCCTTTTGTTGTGGTCATGCAGCAGTGAACTGTGGAAAGAGGATTGCTCACGTACAAATCTGTTATTTGGGAGACATGAGGTTGGGACAGATTTCTTTCTCATTCAACCAAATATCAACTATTGCTTTTCTTTCTGACATGCCTTTGGCTGTGAACACGTGGCGAGCACCGTGAGCCAGCGCGGAATGACTGTGGAAGACGTGGTCATATCAGCCATGGACAACTCATACTTACCTGGCAGGGGAGACACCATGATCAAGAAGGTGGTTCACCCAGGGCGAGGTGCGACCATTGCACTCCGGTTGTGCTGACCCCTGCGAATTCCCCAAATGTGGGAATCTCGACTGCGTAATTTCTGGTAGTGGGGGACTGCGTTCGCGCTCTCCCCTGATCAGATGTTGAAAAGCAAGAGTACGTTCTCTCGTACGCCAGTAAGAAATGCTGTCTGTCCAGCGTGCGCAATGCCCGTGATCAGATGGCTTCTTGAATCATGACATGTTGTCTTGAGAGGCTTTCTGACTCAAGTTCAGCTTCTCACTTGGCTGCGTTCATCAGGCTGCTGGCCAAGTTTCCGTGGCTCCGTTTCGATTGTACACAAAGCTCTTGCGTTTGTGTCCACTTTCTCTCCCCATTCTCTGTTCCCTGAGTTTCAGTGTCCATTCACTGGTGGAACCAGAAAAGATTTGGTGACAGTTAAACAATTGACACTGATTTAGGTATTAGTTGTTGAAACATGGGCAAACAAGATTAAGACTGAGACCAAGACATTCCATTGCAGAGTGTGAGAGATGTGCATGAGTGTCAAGATAGATATTGGTCATTGTTTCCTTTGGTCCTAGTAGCGTCATTAATCATTTGAATTTGTTTTGTGGCGGGTTAAGATTGCACGGACTGACAATTTCCTTGCCAGACGTAGCAGGAAGTTTGAACGGAAACTTGGTGTTGGAAGCCATTGTGGATCGGTAAGGACGTGGTCACGTGGCCAGAACTAACTTTAAGCTGCATCCACTTGCATTAGGTTGGCCAACTTCTGCTGCTCACTGTCCATGGAAGGTTCATCCACACTTTTAGCACCTTGTTGTTGTTGAGGCCAAGTAAATGCTGCCGCGATGCACCGTGAGCGAGGGTGGCTGTGAGCGGAATGACTCCCTGTGCTCGCCAGTGACGTGGTATCGCTTCTCGGCCTTTTGGCTAAGATCAAGTGTAGTATCTGTTCTTATCAGTTTAATATCTGATACGTCCCCTACCCGGGCACCATATATTAAATTGATTTTTGGACCAGGCAGATGGAATAGGGGCTTGCTCCGTCCACTCCACGCATCGACCCGGTATGGCAGTAACTCCAGGAACGGTACACTCCTCCTTATGTTGTCTAAAATCAAGCTCAACTAGATGGGGTCGAGGTCAGATTTGATCGGTGGTTTGGAGCGCTTCTGCAATAGCACATGCGGGGTTGCCTTTCCGTGCGTAATTCCCACAATGGGTAGAGTATGATTTCACGTCCCCTGCAGTCCTCTGACTTAGAGCACATCTCCGTAGAAACAGCAGAGGGCGTTGCACTGCGACCTGTCAGCTGTTGGTCCGGCATCAAGCAGTCTGTTTTCTACTCCTCGATGAATTAGTTGAGTGGTCATTTGTTTTGTTTTTCCCCTTGACGATTCAGAATGTTCTTCTTTTCTCTGAATTTCCCACTGGAATCGCACATCACAGATTTCAAATGGAGCTCTTTTTGCCACATTTTCTCTGGTGGTTTAGTTGTTGATTCTTTTGGAGGTAAATGGGATGAAATGAGTGGTTTTCCGAATTCCCTTTTGTTGTGGTCATGCAGCAGTGAACTGTGGAAAGAGGATTGCTCACGTACAAATCTGTTATTTGGGAGACATGAGGTTGGGACAGATTTCTTTCTCATTCAACCAAATATCAACTATTGCTTTTCTTTCTGACATGCCTTTGGCTGTGAACACGTGGCGAGCACCGTGAGCCAGCGCGGAATGACTGTGGAAGACGTGGTCATGTCAGCCATGGACAACTCATACTTACCTGGCAGGGGAGACACCATGATCAAGAAGGTGGTTCACCCAGGGCGAGGCGCGACCATTGCACTCCGGTTGTGCTGACCCCTGCGAATTCCCCAAATGTGGGAATCTCGACTGCATAATTTCTGGTAGTGGGGGACTGCGTTCGCGCTCTCCCCTGATCAGATGTTGAAAAGCAAGAGTACGTTCTCTCGTACGCCAGTAAGAAATGCTGTCTGTCCAGCGTGCGCAATGCCCGTGATCAGATG
This sequence comes from Nelusetta ayraudi, assembly GCF_046127955.1. Lineage (NCBI taxonomy): Eukaryota > Metazoa > Chordata > Actinopteri > Tetraodontiformes > Monacanthidae > Nelusetta > Nelusetta ayraudi. The sequence goes on from NW_027466079.1 coordinate 1,493,832, forward strand.
GCTTCTTGAATCATGACATGTTGTCTTGAGAGGCTTTCTGACTCAAGTTCAGCTTCTCACTTGGCTGCGTTCATCAGGCTGCTGGCCAAGTTTCCGTGGCTCCGTTTCGATTGTACACAAAGCTCTTGCGTTTGTGTCCACTTTCTCTCCCCATTCTCTGTTCCCTGAGTTTCAGTGTCCAATCACTGGTGGAACCAGAAAAGATTTGGTGACAGTTAAACAATTGACACTGATTTAGGTATTAGTTGTTGAAACATGGACAAACAAGATTAAGACTGAGACCAAGACATTCCATTGCAGAGTGTGAGAGATGTGCATGAGTGTCAAGATAGATATTGGTCAGTGTTTCCTTTGGTCCTAGTAGCGTCATTAATCATTTGAATTTGTTTTGTGGCGGGTTAAGATTGCACGGACTGACAATTTCCTTGGCAGACGTAGCAGGAAGTTTGAACGGAAACTTGGTGTTGGAAGCCATTGTGGATCGGTCAGGACGTGGTCACGTGGCCAGAACTAACTTTAAGCTGCATCCACTTGCATTAGGTTGGCCAACTTCTGCTGCTCACTGTCCATGGAAGGTTCATACACACTTTTAGCACCTTGTTGTTGTTGAGGCCAAGTAAATGCTGCCGCGATGCGCCGTGAGCGAGGGTGGCTGTGAGCGGAATGACTCCCTGTGCTCGCCAGTGACGTGGTATCGCTTCTCGGCCTTTTGGCTAAGATCAAGTGTAGTATCTGTTCTTATCAGTTTAATTTCTGATACGTCCCCTACCCGGGGGCCATATATTAAATTGATTTTTGGACCAGGGAGATGGAATAGGGGCTTGCTCCGTCCACTCCACGCATCGACCCGGTATGGCAGTATCTCCAGGAACGGTGCACTCCTCCTTATGTTGTCTAAAATCAAGCTTAACTAGCTGGGGTCGAGGTCAGATTTGATCGGTGGTTTGGAGCGCTTCTGTAATAGCACATGCGGGGTTGCCTTTCCGTGCGTAATTCCCACAATGGGTAGAGTATGATTTCACGTCCCCTGCAGTCCTCTGACTTAGAGCACATCTCCATAGTAAACAGCAGAGGGCGTTGCACTGCGACCTGTCAGCTGTTGGTCCGGCATCAAGCAGTCTGCTGCCTTTTCTTTGGTGCCGTCCCGCTGTATGCATTGCAGCTAGTGCTTTAGCGTTGCGTTTTCTACTCCTCGATGAATTAGTTGAGTGGTCATTTGTTTTGTTTTTCCCCTTGACGATTCAGAATGTTCTTCTTTTCTCTGAATTTCCCACTGGAATCGCACATCACAGATTTCAAATGGAGCTCTTTTTGCCACATTTTCTCTGGTGGTTTAGTTGTTGATTCTTTTGGAGGTAAATGGGATGAAATGAGTGGTTTTCCGAATTCCCTTTTGTTGTGGTCATGCAGCAGTGAACTGTGGAAAGAGGATTGCTCACGTACAAATCTGTTATTTGGGAGACATGAGGTTGGGACAGATTTCTTTCTCATTCAACCAAATATCAACTATTGCTTTTCTTTCTGACATGCCTTTGGCTGTGAACACGTGGCGAGCACCGTGAGCCAGCGCGGAATGACTGTGGAAGACGTGGTCATGTCAGCCATGGACAACTCATACTTACCTGGCAGGGGAGACACCATGATCAAGAAGGTGGTTCACCCAGGGCGAGGCGCGACCATTGTACTCCGGTTGTGCTGACCCCTGCGAATTCCCCAAATGTGGGAATCTCGACTGCATAATTTCTGGTAGTGGGGGACTGCGTTCGCGCTCTCCCCTGATCAGATGTTGAAAAGCAAGAGTACGTTCTCTCGTACGCCAGTAAGAAATGCTGTCTGTCCAGCGTGCGCAATGCCCGTGATCAGATGGCTTCTTGAATCATGACATGTTGTCTTGAGAGGCTTTCTGACTCAAGTTCAGCTTCTCACTTGGCTGCGTTCATCAGGCTGCTGGCCAAGTTTCCGTGGCTCCGTTTCGATTGTACACAAAGCTCTTGCGTTTGTGTCCACTTTCTCTCCCCATTCTCTGTTCCCTGAGTTTCAGTGTCCAATCACTGGTGGAACCAGAAAAGATTTGGTGACAGTTAAACAATTGACACTGATTTAGGTATTAGTTGTTGAAACATGGACAAACAAGATTAAGACTGAGACCAAGACATTCCATTGCAGAGTGTGAGAGATGTGCATGAGTGTCAAGATAGATATTGGTCAGTGTTTCCTTTGGTCCTAGTAGCGTCATTAATCATTTGAATTTGTTTTGTGGCGGGTTAAGATTGCACGGACTGACAATTTCCTTGCCAGACGTAGCAGGAAGTTTGAACGGAAACTTGGTGTTGGAAGCCATTGTGGATCGGTAAGGACGTGGTCACGTGGCCAGAACTAACTTTAAGCTGCATCCACTTGCATTAGGTTGGCCAACTTCTGCTGCTCACTGTCCATGGAAGGTTCATCCACACTTTTAGCACCTTGTTGTTGTTGAGGCCAAGTAAATGCTGCCGCGATGCGCCGTGAGCGAGGGTGGCTGTGAGCGGAATGACTCCCTGTGCTCGCCAGTGACGTGGTATCGCTTCTCGGCCTTTTGGCTAAGATCAAGTGTAGTATCTGTTCTTATCAGTTTAATATCTGATACGTCCCCTACCCGGGCACCATATATTAAATTGATTTTTGGACCAGGCAGATGGAATAGGGGCTTGCTCCGTCCACTCCACGCATCGACCCGGTATGGCAGTATCTCCAGGAACGGTACACTCCTCCTTATGTCGTCTAAAATCAAGCTCAACTAGATGGGGTCGAGGTCAGATTTGATCGGTGGTTTGGAGCGCTTCTGCAATAGCACATGCGGGGTTGCCTTTCCGTGCGTAATTCCCACAATGGGTAGAGTATGATTTCACGTCCCCTGCAGTCCTCTGACTTAGAGCACATCTCCGTAGTAAACAGCAGAGGGCGTTGCACTGCGACCTGTCAGCTGTTGGTCCGGCATCAAGCAGTCTGTTTTCTACTCCTCGATGAATTAGTTGAGTGGTCATTTGTTTTGTTTTTCCCCTTGACGATTCAGAATGTTCTTCTTTTCTCTGAATTTCCCACTGGAATCGCACATCACAGATTTCAAATGGAGCTCTTTTTGCCACATTTTCTCTGGTGGTTTAGTTGTTGATTCTTTTGGAGGTAAATGGGATGAAATGAGTGGTTTTCCGAATTCCCTTTTGTTGTGGTCATGCAGCAGTGAACTGTGGAAAGAGGATTGCTCACGTACAAATCTGTTATTTGGGAGACATGAGGTTGGGACAGATTTCTTTCTCATTCAACCAAATATCAACTATTGCTTTTCTTTCTGACATGCCTTTGGCTGTGAACACGTGGCGAGCACCGTGAGCCAGCGCAGAATGACTGTGGAAGACGTGGTCATGTCAGCCATGGACAACTCATACTTACCTGGCAGGGGAGACACCATGATCAAGAAGGTGGTTCACCCAGGGCGAGGCGCGACCATTGCACGCCGGTTGTGCTGACCCCTGCGAATTCCCCAAATGTGGGAATCTCGACTGCATAATTTCTGGTAGTGGGGGACTGCGTTCGCGCTCTCCCCTGATCAGATGTTGAAAAGCAAGAGTACGTTCTCTCGTACGCCAGTAAGAAATGCTGTCTGTCCAGCGTGCGCAATGCCCGTGATCAGATGGCTTCTTGAATCATGACATGTTGTCTTGAGAGGCTTTCTGACTCAAGTTCAGCTTCTCACTTGGCTGCGTTCATCAGGCTGCTGGCCAAGTTTCCGTGGCTCCGTTTCGATTGTACACAAAGCTCTTGCGTTTGTGTCCACTTTCTCTCCCCATTCTCTGTTCCCTGAGTTTCAGTGTCCAATCACTGGTGGAACCAGAAAAGATTTGGTGACAGTTAAACAATTGACACTGATTTAGGTATTAGTTGTTGAAACATGGAAAAAACAAGATTAAGACTGAGACCAAGACATTCCATTGCAGAGTGTGAGAGATGTGCATGAGTGTCAAGATAGATATTGGTCAGTGTTTCCTTTGGTCCTAGTAGCGTCATTAATCATTTGAATTTGTTTTGTGGCGGGTTAAGATTGCACGGACTGACAATTTCCTTGCCAGACGTAGCAGGAAGTTTGAACGGAAACTTGGTGTTGGAAGCCATTGTGGATCGGTCAGGACGTGGTCACGTGGCCAGAACTAACTTTAAGCTGCATCCACTTGCATTAGGTTGGCCAACTTCTGCTGCTCACTGTCCATGGAAGGTTCATACACACTTTTAGCACCTTGTTGTTGTTGAGGCCAAGTAAATGCTGCCGCGATGCGCCGTGAGCGAGGGTGGCTGTGAGCGGAATGACTCCCTGTGCTCGCCAGTGACGTGGTATCTCTTCTCGGCCTTTTGGCTAAGATCAAGTGTAGTATCTGTTCTTATCAGTTTAATATCTGATACGTCCCCTACCCGGGCACCATATATTAAATTGATTTTTGGACCAGGGAGATGGAATAGGGGCTTGCTCCGTCCACTCCACGCATCGACCCGGTATGGCAGTATCTCCAGGAACGGTACACTCCTCCTTATGTTGTCTAAAATCAAGCTCAACTAGATGGGGTCGAGGTCAGATTTGATCGGTGGTTTGGAGCGCTTCTGCAATAGCACATGCGGGGTTGCCTTTCCGTGCGTAATTCCCACAATGGGTAGAGTATGATTTCACGTCCCCTGCAGTCCTCTGACTTAGAGCACATCTCCGTAGTAAACAGCAGAGGGCGTTGCACTGCGACCTGTCAGCTGTTGGTCCGGCATCAAGCAGTCTGTTTTCTACTCCTCGATGAATTAGTTGAGTGGTCATTTGTTTTGTTTTTCCCCTTGACGATTCAGAATGTTCTTCTTTTCTCTGAATTTCCCACTGGAATCGCACATCACAGATTTCAAATGGAGCTCTTTTTGCCACATTTTCTCTGGTGGTTTAGTTGTTGATTCTTTTGGAGGTAAATGGGATGAAATGAGTGGTTTTCCGAATTCCCTTTTGTTGTGGTCATGCAGCAGTGAACTGTGGAAAGAGGATTGCTCACGTACAAATCTGTTATTTGGGAGACATGAGGTTGGGACAGATTTCTTTCTCATTCAACCAAATATCAACTATTGCTTTTCTTTCTGACATGCCTTTGGCTGTGAACACGTGGCGAGCACCGTGAGCCAGCGCGGAATGACTGTGGAAGACGTGGTCATGTCAGCCATGGACAACTCATACTTACCTGGCAGGGGAGACACCATGATCAAGAAGGTGGTTCACCCAGGGCGAGGCGCGACCATTGCACTCCGGTTGTGCTGACCCCTGCGAATTCCCCAAATGTGGGAATCTCGACTGCATAATTTCTGGTAGTGGGGGACTGCGTTCGCGCTCTCCCCTGATCAGATGTTGAAAAGCAAGAGTACGTTCTCTCGTACGCCAGTAAGAAATGCTGTCTGTCCAGCGTGCGCAATGCCCGTGATCAGATGGCTTCTTGAATCATGACATGTTGTCTTGAGAGGCTTTCTGACTCAAGTTCAGCTTCTCACTTGGCTGCGTTCATCAGGCTGCTGGCCAAGTTTCCGTGGCTCCGTTTCGATTGTACACAAAGCTCTTGCGTTTGTGTCCACTTTCTCTCCCCATTCTCTGTTCCCTGAGTTTCAGTGTCCAATCACTGGTGGAACCAGAAAAGATTTGGTGACAGTTAAACAATTGACACTGATTTAGGTATTAGTTGTTGAAACATGGGCAAACAAGATTAAGACTGAGCCCAAGACATTCCATTGCAGAGTGTGAGAGATGTGCATGAGTGTCAAGATAGATATTGGTCAGTGTTTCCTTTGGTCCTAGTAGCGTCATTAATCATTTGAATTTGTTTTGTGGCGGGTTAAGATTGCACGGACTGACAATTTCCTTGCCAGACGTAGCAGGAAGTTTGAACGGAAACTTGGTGTTGGAAGCCATTGTGGATCGGTCAGGACGTGGTCACGTGGCCAGAACTAACTTTAAGCTGCATCCACTTGCATTAGGTTGGCCAACTTCTGCTGCTCACTGTCCATGGAAGGTTCATCCACACTTTTAGCACCTTGTTGTTGTTGAGGCCAAGTAAATGCTGCCGCGATGCGCCGTGAGCGAGGGTGGCTGTGAGCGGAATGACTCCCTGTGCTCACCAGTGACGTGGTATCGCTTCTCGGCCTTTTGGCTAAGATCAAGTGTAGTATCTGGTCTTATCAGTTTAATATCTGATACGTCCCCTACCCGGGCACCATATATTAAATTGATTTTTGGACCAGGGAGATGGACTAGGGGCTTGCTCCGTCCACTCCACGCATCGACCCGGTATGGCAGTATCTCCAGGAACGGTACACTCCTCCTTACGTTGTCTAAAATCAAGCTCAACTAGATGGGGTCGAGGTCAGATTTGATCGGTGGTTTGGAGCGCTTCTGCAATAGCACATGCGGGGTTGCTTTTCCGTGCGTAATTCCCACAATGGGTAGAGTATGATTTCACGTCCCCTGCAGTCCTCTGACTTAGAGCACATCTTCGTAGTAAACAGCAGAGGGCGTTGCACTGCGACTTGTCAGCTGTTGGTCCGGCATCAAGCAGTCTGCTGCCTTTTCTTTGGTGCCGTCCCGCTGTATGCATTGCAGCCAGTGCTTTAGCGTTGCGTTTTCTACTCCTCGATGAATTAGTTGAGTGGTCATTTGTTTTGTTTTTCCCCTTGACGATTCAGAATGTTCTTCTTTTCTCTGAATTTCCCACTGGAATCGCACATCACAGATTTCAAATGGAGCTCTTTTTGCCACATTTTCTCTGGTGGTTTAGTTGTTGATTCTTTTGGAGGTAAATGGGATGAAATGAGTGGTTTTCCGAATTCCCTTTTGTTGTGGTCATGCAGCAGTGAACTGTGGAAAGAGGATTGCTCACGTACAAATCTGTTATTTGGGAGACATGAGGTTGGGACAGATTTCTTTCTCATTCAACCAAATATCAACTATTGCTTTTCTTTCTGACATGCCTTTGGCTGTGAACACGTGGCGAGCACCGTGAGCCAGCGCGGAATGACTGTGGAAGACGTGGTCATGTCAGCCATGGACAACTCATACTTACCTGGCAGGGGAGACACCATGATCAAGAAGGTGGTTCACCCAGGGCGAGGTGCGACCATTGCACTCCGGTTGTGCTGACCCCTGCGAATTCCCCAAATGTGGGAATCTCAACTGCGTAATTTCTGGTAGTGGGGGACTGCGTTCGCGCTCTCCCCTGATCAGATGTTGAAAAGCAAGAGTACGTTCTCTCGTACGCCAGTAAGAAATGCTGTCTGTCCAGCGTGCGCAATGCCCGTGATCAGATGGCTTCTTGAATCATGACATGTTGTCTTGAGAGGCTTTCTGACTCAAGTTCAGCTTCTCACTTGGCTGCGTTCATCAGGCTGCTGGCCAAGTTTCCGTGGCTCCGTTTCGATTGTACACAAAGCTCTTGCGTTTGTGTCCACTTTCTCTCCCCATTCTCTGTTCCCTGAGTTTCAGTGTCCATTCACTGGTGGAACCAGAAAAGATTTGGTGACAGTTAAACAATTGACACTGATTTAGGTATTAGTTGTTGAAACATGGGCAAACAAGATTAAGACTGAGACCAAGACATTCCATTGCAGAGTGTGAGAGATGTGCATGAGTGTCAAGATAGATATTGGTCATTGTTTCCTTTGGTCCTAGTAGCGTCATTAATCATTTGAATTTGTTTTGTGGCGGGTTAAGATTGCACGGACTGACAATTTCCTTGGCAGACGTAGCAGGAAGTTTGAACGGAAACTTGGTGTTGGAAGCCATTGTGGATCGGTCAGGACGTGGTCACGTGGCCAGAACTAACTTTAAGCTGCATCCACTTGCATTAGGTTGGCCAACTTCTGCTGCTCACTGTCCATGGAAGGTTCATCCACACTTTTAGCACCTTGTTGTTGTTGAGGCCAAGTAAATGCTGCCGCGATGCGCCGTGAGCGAGGGTGGCTGTGAGCGGAATGACTCCCTGTGCTCACCAGTGACGTGGTATCGCTTCTCGGCCTTTTGGCTAAGATCAAGTGTAGTATCTGGTCTTATCAGTTTAATATCTGATACGTCCCCTACCCGGGCACCATATATTAAATTGATTTTTGGACCAGGGAGATGGACTAGGGGCTTGCTCCGTCCACTCCACGCATCGACCCGGTATGGCAGTATCTCCAGGAACGGTACACTCCTCCTTATGTTGTCTAAAATCAAGCTCAACTAGATGGGGTCGAGGTCAGATTTGATCGGTGGTTTGGAGCGCTTCTGCAATAGCACATGCGGGGTTGCCTTTCCGTGCGTAATTCCCACAATGGGTAGAGTATGATTTCACGTCCCCTGCAGTCCTCTGACTTAGAGCACATCTCCGTAGTAAACAGCAGAGGGCGTTGCACTGCGACCTGTCAGCTGTTGGTCCGGCATCAAGCAGTCTGTTTTCTACTCCTCGATGAATTAGTTGAGTGGTCATTTGTTTTGTTTTTCCCCTTGACGATTCAGAATGTTCTTCTTTTCTCTGAATTTCCCACTGGAATCGCACATCACAGATTTCAAATGGAGCTCTTTTTGCCACATTTTCTCTGGTGGTTTAGTTGTTGATTCTTTTGGAGGTAAATGGGATGAAATGAGTGGTTTAAGATGTTGAAAAGCAAGAGTACGTTCTCTCGTACGCCAGTAAGAAATGCTGTCTGTCCAGCGTGCGCAATGCCCGTGATCAGATGGCTTCTTGAATCATGACATGTTGTCTTGAGAGGCTTTCTGACTCAAGTTCAGCTTCTTACTTGGCTGCATTCAGTCTGCTGCCTTTTCTTTGGTGCCGTCCCGCTGTATGCATTGCAGCTAGTGCTTTAGCGTTGCGTTTTCTACTCCTCGATGAATTAGTTGAGTTGTCATTTGTTTTGTTTTTCCCCTTGACGATTCAGAATGTTCTTCTTTTCTCTGAATTTCCCACTGGAATCGCACATCACAGATTTCAAATGGAGCTCTTTTTGCCACATTTTCTCTGGTGGTTTAGTTGTTGATTCTTTTGGAGGTAAATGGGATGAAATGAGTGGTTTTCCGAATTCCCTTTTGTTGTGGTCATGCAGCAGTGAACTGTGGAAAGAGGATTGCTCACGTACAAATCTGTTATTTGGGAGACATGAGGTTGGGACAGATTTCTTTCTCATTCAACCAAATATCAACTATTGCTTTTCTTTCTGACATGCCTTTGGCTGTGAACACGTGGCGAGCACCGTGAGCCAGCGCGGAATGACTGTGGAAGACGTGGTCATGTCAGCCATGGACAACTCATACTTACCTGGCAGGGGAGACACCATGATCAAGAAGGTGGTTCACCCAGGGCGAGGCGCGACCATTGCACTCCGGTTGTGCTGACCCCTGCGAATTCCCCAAATGTGGGAATCTCGACTGCATAATTTCTGGTAGTGGGGGACTGCGTTCGCGCTCTCCCCTGATCAGATGTTGAAAAGCAAGAGTACGTTCTCTCGTACGCCAGTAAGAAATGCTGTCTGTCCAGCGTGCGCAATGCCCGTGATCAGATGGCTTCTTGAATCATGACATGTTGTCTTGAGAGGCTTTCTGACTCAAGTTCAGCTTCTCACTTGGCTGCGTTCATCAGGCTGCTGGCCAAGTTTCCGTGGCTCCGTTTCGATTGTACACAAAGCTCTTGCGTTTGTGTCCACTTTCTCTCCCCATTCTCTGTTCCCTGAGTTTCAGTGTCCAATCACTGGTGGAACCAGAAAAGATTTGGTGACAGTTAAACAATTGACACTGATTTAGGTATTAGTTGTTGAAACATGGGCAAACAAGATTAAGACTGAGCCCAAGACATTCCATTGCAGAGTGTGAGAGATGTGCATGAGTGTCAAGATAGATATTGGTCAGTGTTTCCTTTGGTCCTAGTAGCGTCATTAATCATTTGAATTTGTTTTGTGGCGGGTTAAGATTGCACGGACTGACAATTTCCTTGCCAGACGTAGCAGGAAGTTTGAACGGAAACTTGGTGTTGGAAGCCATTGTGGATCGGTCAGGACGTGGTCACGTGGCCAGAACTAACTTTAAGCTGCATCCACTTGCATTAGGTTGGCCAACTTCTGCTGCTCACTGTCCATGGAAGGTTCATCCACACTTTTAGCACCTTGTTGTTGTTGAGGCCAAGTAAATGCTGCCGCGATGCGCCGTGAGCGAGGGTGGCTGTGAGCGGAATGACTCCCTGTGCTCACCAGTGACGTGGTATCGCTTCTCGGCCTTTTGGCTAAGATCAAGTGTAGTATCTGTTCTTATCAGTTTAATATCTGATACGTCCCCTACCCGGGCACCATATATTAAATTGATTTTTGGACCAGGGAGATGGACTAGGGGCTTGCTCCGTCCACTCCACGCATCGACCCGGTATGGCAGTATCTCCAGGAACGGTACACTCCTCCTTATGTTGTCTAAAATCAAGCTCAACTAGATGGGGTCGAGGTCAGATTTGATCGGTGGTTTGGAGCGCTTCTGCAATAGCACATGCGGGGTTGCCTTTCCGTGCGTAATTCCCACAATGGGTAGAGTATGATTTCACGTCCCCTGCAGTCCTCTGACTTAGAGCACATCTCCGTAGAAACAGCAGAGGGCGTTGCACTGCGACCTGTCAGCTGTTGGTCCGGCATCAAGCAGTCTGTTTTCTACTCCTCGATGAATTAGTTGAGTGGTCATTTGTTTTGTTTTTCCCCTTGACGATTCAGAATGTTCTTCTTTTCTCTGAATTTCCCACTGGAATCGCACATCACAGATTTCAAATGGAGCTCTTTTTGCCACATTTTCTCTGGTGGTTTAGTTGTTGATTCTTTTGGAGGTAAATGGGATGAAATGAGTGGTTTTCCGAATTCCCTTTTGTTGTGGTCATGCAGCAGTGAACTGTGGAAAGAGGATTGCTCACGTACAAATCTGTTATTTGGGAGACATGAGGTTGGGACAGATTTCTTTCTCATTCAACCAAATATCAACTATTGCTTTTCTTTCTGACATGCCTTTGGCTGTGAACACGTGGCGAGCACCGTGAGCCAGCGCGGAATGACTGTGGAAGACGTGGTCATGTCAGCCATGGACAACTCATACTTACCTGGCAGGGGAGACACCATGATCAAGAAGGTGGTTCACCCAGGGCGAGGCGTGACCATTGCACTCCGGTTGTGCTGACCCCTGCGAATTCCCCAAATGTGGGAATCTCGACTGCATAATTTCTGGTAGTGGGGGACTGCGTTCGCGCTCTCCCCTGATCAGATGTTGAAAAGCAAGAGTACGTTCTCTCGTACGCCAGTAAGAAATGCTGTCTGTCCAGCGTGCGCAATGCCCGTGATCAGATGGCTTCTTGAATCATGACATGTTGTCTTGAGAGGCTTTCTGACTCAAGTTCAGCTTCTCACTTGGCTGCGTTCATCAGGCTGCTGGCCAAGTTTCCGTGGCTCCGTTTCGATTGTACACAAAGCTCTTGCGTTTGTGTCCACTTTCTCTCCCCATTCTCTGTTCCCTGAGTTTCAGTGTCCAATCACTGTTGGAACCAGAAAAGATTTGGTGACAGTTAAACAATTGAAACTGATTTAGGTATTAGTTGTTGAAACATGGGCAAACAAGATTAAGACTGAGCCCAAGACATTCCATTGCAGAGTGTGAGAGATGTGCATGAGTGTCAAGATAGATATTGGTCAGTGTTTCCTTTGGTCCTAGTAGCGTCATTAATCATTTGAATTTGTTTTGTGGCGGGTTAAGATTGCACGGACTGACAATTTCCTTGGCAGACGTAGCAGGAAGTTTGAACGGAAACTTGGTGTTGGAAGCCATTGTGGATCGGTCAGGACGTGGTCACGTGGCCAGAACTAACTTTAAGCTGCATCCACTTGCATTAGGTTGGCCAACTTCTGCTGCTCACTGTCCATGGAAGGTTCATCCACACTTTTAGCACCTTGTTGTTGTTGAGGCCAAGTAAATGCTGCCGCGATGCGCCGTGAGCGAGGGTGGCTGTGAGCGGAATGACTCCCTGTGCTCACCAGTGACGTGGTATCGCTTCTAGGCCTTTTGGCTAAGATCAAGTGTAGTATCTGGTCTTATCAGTTTAATATCTGATACGTCCCCTACCCGGGCACCATATATTAAATTGATTTTTGGACCAGGGAGATGGACTAGGGGCTTGCTCCGTCCACTCCACGCATCGACCCGGTATGGCAGTATCTCCAGGAACGGTACACTCCTCCTTACGTTGTCTAAAATCAAGCTCAACTAGATGGGGTCGAGGTCAGATTTGATCGGTGGTTTGGAGCGCTTCTGCAATAGCACATGCGGGGTTGCCTTTCCGTGCGTAATTCCCACAATGGGTAGAGTATGATTTCACGTCCCCTGCAGTCCTCTGACTTAGAGCACATCTTCGTAGTAAACAGCAGAGGGCGTTGCACTGCGACTTGTCAGCTGTTGGTCCGGCATCAAGCAGTCTGCTGCCTTTTCTTTGGTGCCGTCCCGCTGTATGCATTGCAGCCAGTGCTTTAGCGTTGCGTTTTCTACTCCTCGATGAATTAGTTGAGTGGTCATTTGTTTTGTTTTTCCCCTTGACGATTCAGAATGTTCTTCTTTTCTCTGAATTTCCCACTGGAATCGCACATCACAGATTTCAAATGGAGCTCTTTTTGCCACATTTTCTCTGGTGGTTTAGTTGTTGATTCTTTTGGAGGTAAATGGGATGAAATGAGTGGTTTTCCGAATTCCCTTTTGTTGTGGTCATGCAGCAGTGAACTGTGGAAAGAGGATTGCTCACGTACAAATCTGTTATTTGGGAGACATGAGGTTGGGACAGATTTCTTTCTCATTCAACCAAATATCAACTATTGCTTTTCTTTCTGACATGCCTTTGGCTGTGAACACGTGGCGAGCACCGTGAGCCAGCGCGGAATGACTGTGGAAGACGTGGTCATGTCAGCCATGGACAACTCATACTTACCTGGCAGGGGAGACACCATGATCAAGAAGGTGGTTCACCCAGGGCGAGGTGCGACCATTGCACTCCGGTTGTGCTGACCCCTGCGAATTCCCCAAATGTGGGAATCTCAACTGCGTAATTTCTGGTAGTGGGGGACTGCGTTCGCGCTCTCCCCTGATCAGATGTTGAAAAGCAAGAGTACGTTCTCTCGTACGCCAGTAAGAAATGCTGTCTGTCCAGCGTGCGCAATGCCCGTGATCAGATGGCTTCTTGAATCATGACATGTTGTCTTGAGAGGCTTTCTGACTCAAGTTCAGCTTCTCACTTGGCTGCGTTCATCAGGCTGCTGGCCAAGTTTCCGTGGCTCCGTTTCGATTGTACACAAAGCTCTTGCGTTTGTGTCCACTTTCTCTCCCCATTCTCTGTTCCCTGAGTTTCAGTGTCCATTCACTGGTGGAACCAGAAAAGATTTGGTGACAGTTAAACAATTGACACTGATTTAGGTATTAGTTGTTGAAACATGGGCAAACAAGATTAAGACTGAGACCAAGACATTCCATTGCAGAGTGTGAGAGATGTGCATGAGTGTCAAGATAGATATTGGTCATTGTTTCCTTTGGTCCTAGTAGCGTCATTAATCATTTGAATTTGTTTTGTGGCGGGTTAAGATTGCACGGACTGACAATTTCCTTGCCAGACGTAGCAGGAAGTTTGAACGGAAACTTGGTGTTGGAAGCCATTGTGGATCGGTAAGGACGTGGTCACGTGGCCAGAACTAACTTTAAGCTGCATCCACTTGCATTAGGTTGGCCAACTTCTGCTGCTCACTGTCCATGGAAGGTTCATCCACACTTTTAGCACCTTGTTGTTGTTGAGGCCAAGTAAATGCTGCCGCGATGCACCGTGAGCGAGGGTGGCTGTGAGCGGAATGACTCCCTGTGCTCGCCAGTGACGTGGTATCGCTTCTCGGCCTTTTGGCTAAGATCAAGTGTAGTATCTGTTCTTATCAGTTTAATATCTGATACGTCCCCTACCCGGGCACCATATATTAAATTGATTTTTGGACCAGGGAGATGGAATAGGGGCTTGCTCCGTCCACTCCACGCATCGACCCGGTATGGCAGTATCTCCAGGAACGGTACACTCCTCCTTATGTTGTCTAAAATCAAGCTCAACTAGATGGGGTCGAGGTCAGATTTGATCGGTGGTTTGGAGCGCTTCTGCAATAGCACATGCGGGGTTGCCTTTCCGTGCGTAATTCCCACAATGGGTAGAGTATGATTTCACGTCCCCTGCAGTCCTCTGACTTAGAGCACATCTCCGTAGAAACAGCAGAGGGCGTTGCACTGCGACCTGTCAGCTGTTGGTCCGGCATCAAGCAGTCTGTTTTCTACTCCTCGATGAATTAGTTGAGTGGTCATTTGTTTTGTTTTTCCCCTTGACGATTCAGAATGTTCTTCTTTTCTCTGAATTTCCCACTGGAATCGCAAATCACAGATTTCAAATGGAGCTCTTTTTGCCACATTTTCTCTGGTGGTTTAGTTGTTGATTCTTTTGGAGGTAAATGGGATGAAATGAGTGGTTTTCCGAATTCCCTTTTGTTGTGGTCATGCAGCAGTGAACTGTGGAAAGAGGATTGCTCACGTACAAATCTGTTATTTGGGAGACATGAGGTTGGGACAGATTTCTTTCTCATTCAACCAAATATCAACTATTGCTTTTCTTTCTGACATGCCTTTGGCTGTGAACACGTGGCGAGCACCGTGAGCCAGCGCGGAATGACTGTGGAAGACGTGGTCATGTCAGCCATGGACAACTCATACTTACCTGGCAGGGGAGACACCATGATCAAGAAGGTGGTTCACCCAGGGCGAGGCGCGACCATTGTACTCCGGTTGTGCTGACCCCTGCGAATTCCCCAAATGTGGGAATCTCGACTGCATAATTTCTGGCAGTGGGGGACTGCATTCGCGCTCTCCCCTGATCAGATGTTGAAAAGCAAGAGTACGTTCTCTCGTACGCCAGTAAGAAATGCTGTCTGTCCAGCGTGCGCAATGCCCGTGATCAGATGGCTTCTTGAATCATGACATGTTGTCTTGAGAGGCTTTCTGACTCAAGTTCAGCTACTTACTTGGCTGCGTTCATCAGGCTGCTGGCCAAGTTTCCGTGGCTCCGTTTCGATTGTACACAAAGCTCTTGCGTTTGTGTCCACTTTCTCTCCCCATTCTCTGTTCCCTGAGTTTCAGTGTCCAATCACTGGTGGAACCAGAAAAGATTTCGTGACAGTTAAACAATTGACACTGATTTAGGTATTAGTTGTTGAAACATGGGCAAACAAGATTAAGACTGAGACCAAGACATTCCACTGCAGAGTGTGAGAGATGTGCATGAGTGTCAAGATAGATATTGGTCAGTGTTTCCTTTGGTCCTAGTAGCGTCATTAATCATTTGAATTTGTTTTGTGGCGGGTTAAGATTGCACGGACTGACAATTTCCTTGCCAGACGTAGCAGGAAGTTTGAACGGAAACTTGGTGTTGGAAGCCATTGTGGATCGGTCAGGACGTGGTCACGTGGCCAGAACTAACTTTAAGCTGCATCCACTTGCATTAGGTTGGCCAACTTCTGCTGCTCACTGTCCATGGAAGGTTCATCCACACTTTTAGCACCTTGTTGTTGTTGAGGCCAAGTAAATGCTGCCGCGATGCGCCGTGAGCGAGGGTGGCTGTGAGCGGAATGACTCCCTGTGCTCGCCAGTGACGTGGTATCGCTTCTCGGCCTTTTGGCTAAGATCAAGTGTAGTATCTGTTCTTATCAGTTTAATATCTGATACGTCCCCTACCCGGGCACCATATATTAAATTGATTTTTGGACCAGGGAGATGGAATAGGGGCTTGCTCCGTCCACTCCACGCATCGACCCGGTATGGCAGTATCTCCAGGAACGGTACACTCCTCCTTATGTTGTCTAAAATCAAGCTCAACTAGATGGGGTCGAGGTCAGATTTGATCGGTGGTTTGGAGCGCTTCTGCAATAGCACATGCGGGGTTGCCTTTCCGTGCGTAATTCCCACAATGGGTAGAGTATGATTTCACGTCCCCTGCAGTCCTCTGACTTAGAGCACATCTCCGTAGTAAACAGCAGAGGGCGTTGCACTGCGACCTGTCAGCTGTTGGTCCGGCATCAAGCAGTCTGTTTTCTACTCCTCGATGAATTAGTTGAGTGGTCATTTGTTTTGTTTTTCCCCTTGACGATTCAGAATGTTCTTCTTTTCTCTGAATTTCCCACTGGAATCGCACATCACAGATTTCAAATGGAGCTCTTTTTGCCACATTTTCTCTGGTGGTTTAGTTGTTGATTCTTTTGGAGGTAAATGGGATGAAATGAGTGGTTTTCCGAATTCCCTTTTGTTGTGGTCATGCAGCAGTGAACTGTGGAAAGAGGATTGCTCACGTACAAATCTGTTATTTGGGAGACATGAGGTTGGGACAGATTTCTTTCTCATTCAACCAAATATCAACTATTGCTTTTCTTTCTGACATGCCTTTGGCTGTGAACACGTGGCGAGCACCGTGAGCCAGCGCGGAATGACTGTGGAAGACGTGGTCATGTCAGCCATGGACAACTCATACTTACCTGGCAGGGGAGACACCATGATCAAGAAGGTGGTTCACCCAGGGCGAGGCGCGACCATTGCACTCCGGTTGTGCTGACCCCTGCGAATTCCCCAAATGTGGGAATCTCGACTGCATAATTTCTGGTAGTGGGGGACTGCGTTCGCGCTCTCCCCTGATCAGATGTTGAAAAGCAAGAGTACGTTCTCTCGTACGCCAGTAAGAAATGCTGTCTGTCCAGCGTGCGCAATGCCCGTGATCAGATGGCTTCTTGAATCATGACATGTTGTCTTGAGAGGCTTTCTGACTCAAGTTCAGCTTCTCACTTGGCTGCGTTCATCAGGCTGCTGGCCAAGTTTCCGTGGCTCCGTTTCGATTGTACACAAAGCTCTTGCGTTTGTGTCCACTTTCTCTCCCCATTCTCTGTTCCCTGAGTTTCAGTGTCCAATCACTGGTGGAACCAGAAAAGATTTGGTGACAGTTAAACAATTGACACTGATTTAGGTATTAGTTGTTGAAACATGGACAAACAAGATTAAGACTGAGACCAAGACATTCCATTGCAGAGTGTGAGAGATGTGCATGAGTGTCAAGATAGATATTGGTCAGTGTTTCCTTTGGTCCTAGTAGCGTCATTAATCATTTGAATTTGTTTTGTGGCGGGTTAAGATTGCACGGACTGACAATTTCCTTGCCAGACGTAGCAGGAAGTTTGAACGGAAACTTGGTGTTGGAAGCCATTGTGGATCGGTAAGGACGTGGTCACGTGGCCAGAACTAACTTTAAGCTGCATCCACTTGCATTAGGTTGGCCAACTTCTGCTGCTCACTGTCCATGGAAGGTTCATCCACACTTTTAGCACCTTGTTGTTGTTGAGGCCAAGTAAATGCTGCCGCGATGCGCCGTGAGCGAGGGTGGCTGTGAGCGGAATGACTCCCTGTGCTCGCCAGTGACGTGGTATCGCTTCTCGGCCTTTTGGCTAAGATCAAGTGTAGTATCTGTTCTTATCAGTTTAATATCTGATACGTCCCCTACCCGGGCACCATATATTAAATTGATTTTTGGACCAGGCAGATGGAATAGGGGCTTGCTCCGTCCACTCCACGCATCGACCCGGTATGGCAGTATCTCCAGGAACGGTACACTCCTCCTTATGTTGTCTAAAATCAAGCTCAACTAGATGGGGTCGAGGTCAGATTTGATCGGTGGTTTGGAGCGCTTCTGCAATAGCACATGCGGGGTTGCCTTTCCGTGCGTAATTCCCACAATGGGTAGAGTATGATTTCACGTCCCCTGCAGTCCTCTGACTTAGAGCACATCTCCGTAGTAAACAGCAGAGGGCGTTGCACTGCGACCTGTCAGCTGTTGGTCCGGCATCAAGCAGTCTGTTTTCTACTCCTCGATGAATTAGTTGAGTGGTCATTTGTTTTGTTTTTCCCCTTGACGATTCAGAATGTTCTTCTTTTCTCTGAATTTCCCACTGGAATCGCACATCACAGATTTCAAATGGAGCTCTTTTTGCCACATTTTCTCTGGTGGTTTAGTTGTTGATTCTTTTGGAGGTAAATGGGATGAAATGAGTGGTTTTCCGAATTCCCTTTTGTTGTGGTCATGCAGCAGTGAACTGTGGAAAGAGGATTGCTCACGTACAAATCTGTTATTTGGGAGACATGAGGTTGGGACAGATTTCTTTCTCATTCAACCAAATATCAACTATTGCTTTTCTTTCTGACATGCCTTTGGCTGTGAACACGTGGCGAGCACCGTGAGCCAGCGCAGAATGACTGTGGAAGACGTGGTCATGTCAGCCATGGACAACTCATACTTACCTGGCAGGGGAGACACCATGATCAAGAAGGTGGTTCACCCAGGGCGAGGCGCGACCATTGCACGCCGGTTGTGCTGACCCCTGCGAATTCCCCAAATGTGGGAATCTCGACTGCATAATTTCTGGTAGTGGGGGACTGCGTTCGCGCTCTCCCCTGATCAGATGTTGAAAAGCAAGAGTACGTTCTCTCGTACGCCAGTAAGAAATGCTGTCTGTCCAGCGTGCGCAATGCCCGTGATCAGATGGCTTCTTGAATCATGACATGTTGTCTTGAGAGGCTTTCTGACTCAAGTTCAGCTTCTCACTTGGCTGCGTTCATCAGGCTGCTGGCCAAGTTTCCGTGGCTCCGTTTCGATTGTACACAAAGCTCTTGCGTTTGTGTCCACTTTCTCTCCCCATTCTCTGTTCCCTGAGTTTCAGTGTCCAATCACTGGTGGAACCAGAAAAGATTTGGTGACAGTTAAACAATTGACACTGATTTAGGTATTAGTTGTTGAAACATGGAAAAAACAAGATTAAGACTGAGACCAAGACATTCCATTGCAGAGTGTGAGAGATGTGCATGAGTGTCAAGATAGATATTGGTCAGTGTTTCCTTTGGTCCTAGTAGCGTCATTAATCATTTGAATTTGTTTTGTGGCGGGTTAAGATTGCACGGACTGACAATTTCCTTGCCAGACGTAGCAGGAAGTTTGAACGGAAACTTGGTGTTGGAAGCCATTGTGGATCGGTCAGGACGTGGTCACGTGGCCAGAACTAACTTTAAGCTGCATCCACTTGCATTAGGTTGGCCAACTTCTGCTGCTCACTGTCCATGGAAGGTTCATACACACTTTTAGCACCTTGTTGTTGTTGAGGCCAAGTAAATGCTGCCGCGATGCGCCGTGAGCGAGGGTGGCTGTGAGCGGAATGACTCCCTGTGCTCGCCAGTGACGTGGTATCTCTTCTCGGCCTTTTGGCTAAGATCAAGTGTAGTATCTGTTCTTATCAGTTTAATATCTGATACGTCCCCTACCCGGGCACCATATATTAAATTGATTTTTGGACCAGGGAGATGGAATAGGGGCTTGCTCCGTCCACTCCACGCATCGACCCGGTATGGCAGTATCTCCAGGAACGGTGCACTCCTCCTTATGTTGTCTAAAATCAAGCTTAACTAGCTGGGGTCGAGGTCAGATTTGATCGGTGGTTTGGAGCGCTTCTGTAATAGCACATGCGGGGTTGCCTTTCCGTGCGTAATTCCCACAATGGGTAGAGTATGATTTCACGTCCCCTGCAGTCCTCTGACTTAGAGCACATCTCCATAGTAAACAGCAGAGGGCGTTGCACTGCGACCTGTCAGCTGTTGGTCCGGCATCAAGCAGTCTGCTGCCTTTTCTTTGGTGCCGTCCCGCTGTATGCATTGCAGCTAGTGCTTTAGCGTTGCGTTTTCTACTCCTCGATGAATTAGTTGAGTGGTCATTTGTTTTGTTTTTCCCCTTGACGATTCAGAATGTTCTTCTTTTCTCTGAATTTCCCACTGGAATCGCACATCACAGATTTCAAATGGAGCTCTTTTTGCCACATTTTCTCTGGTGGTTTAGTTGTTGATTCTTTTGGAGGTAAATGGGATGAAATGAGTGGTTTTCCGAATTCCCTTTTGTTGTGGTCATGCAGCAGTGAACTGTGGAAAGAGGATTGCTCACGTACAAATCTGTTATTTGGGAGACATGAGGTTGGGACAGATTTCTTTCTCATTCAACCAAATATCAACTATTGCTTTTCTTTCTGACATGCCTTTGGCTGTGAACACGTGGCGAGCACCGTGAGCCAGCGCGGAATGACTGTGGAAGACGTGGTCATGTCAGCCATGGACAACTCATACTTACCTGGCAGGGGAGACACCATGATCAAGAAGGTGGTTCACCCAGGGCGAGGCGCGACCATTGCACTCCGGTTGTGCTGACCCCTGCGAATTCCCCAAATGTGGGAATCTCGACTGCATAATTTCTGGTAGTGGGGGACTGCGTTCGCGCTCTCCCCTGATCAGATGTTGAAAAGCAAGAGTACGTTCTCTCGTACGCCAGTAAGAAATGCTGTCTGTCCAGCGTGCGCAATGCCCGTGATCAGATGGCTTCTTGAATCATGACATGTTGTCTTGAGAGGCTTTCTGACTCAAGTTCAGCTTCTCACTTGGCTGCGTTCATCAGGCTGCTGGCCAAGTTTCCGTGGCTCCGTTTCGATTGTACACAAAGCTCTTGCGTTTGTGTCCACTTTCTCTCCCCATTCTCTGTTCCCTGAGTTTCAGTGTCCAATCACTGGTGGAACCAGAAAAGATTTGGTGACAGTTAAACAATTGACACTGATTTAGGTATTAGTTGTTGAAACATGGGCAAACAAGATTAAGACTGAGCCCAAGACATTCCATTGCAGAGTGTGAGAGATGTGCATGAGTGTCAAGATAGATATTGGTCAGTGTTTCCTTTGGTCCTAGTAGCGTCATTAATCATTTGAATTTGTTTTGTGGCGGGTTAAGATTGCACGGACTGACAATTTCCTTGCCAGACGTAGCAGGAAGTTTGAACGGAAACTTGGTGTTGGAAGCCATTGTGGATCGGTCAGGACGTGGTCACGTGGCCAGAACTAACTTTAAGCTGCATCCACTTGCATTAGGTTGGCCAACTTCTGCTGCTCACTGTCCATGGAAGGTTCATCCACACTTTTAGCACCTTGTTGTTGTTGAGGCCAAGTAAATGCTGCCGCGATGCGCCGTGAGCGAGGGTGGCTGTGAGCGGAATGACTCCCTGTGCTCACCAGTGACGTGGTATCGCTTCTCGGCCTTTTGGCTAAGATCAAGTGTAGTATCTGTTCTTATCAGTTTAATATCTGATACGTCCCCTACCCGGGCACCATATATTAAATTGATTTTTGGACCAGGGAGATGGACTAGGGGCTTGCTCCGTCCACTCCACGCATCGACCCGGTATGGCAGTATCTCCAGGAACGGTACACTCCTCCTTATGTTGTCTAAAATCAAGCTCAACTAGATGGGGTCGAGGTCAGATTTGATCGGTGGTTTGGAGCGCTTCTGCAATAGCACATGCGGGGTTGCCTTTCCGTGCGTAATTCCCACAATGGGTAGAGTATGATTTCACGTCCCCTGCAGTCCTCTGACTTAGAGCACATCTCCGTAGAAACAGCAGAGGGCGTTGCACTGCGACCTGTCAGCTGTTGGTCCGGCATCAAGCAGTCTGTTTTCTACTCCTCGATGAATTAGTTGAGTGGTCATTTGTTTTGTTTTTCCCCTTGACGATTCAGAATGTTCTTCTTTTCTCTGAATTTCCCACTGGAATCGCACATCACAGATTTCAAATGGAGCTCTTTTTGCCACATTTTCTCTGGTGGTTTAGTTGTTGATTCTTTTGGAGGTAAATGGGATGAAATGAGTGGTTTAAGATGTTGAAAAGCAAGAGTACGTTCTCTCGTACGCCAGTAAGAAATGCTGTCTGTCCAGCGTGCGCAATGCCCGTGATCAGATGGCTTCTTGAATCATGACATGTTGTCTTGAGAGGCTTTCTGACTCAAGTTCAGCTTCTTACTTGGCTGCATTCAGTCTGCTGCCTTTTCTTTGGTGCCGTCCCGCTGTATGCATTGCAGCTAGTGCTTTAGCGTTGCGTTTTCTACTCCTCGATGAATTAGTTGAGTTGTCATTTGTTTTGTTTTTCCCCTTGACGATTCAGAATGTTCTTCTTTTCTCTGAATTTCCCACTGGAATCGCACATCACAGATTTCAAATGGAGCTCTTTTTGCCACATTTTCTCTGGTGGTTTAGTTGTTGATTCTTTTGGAGGTAAATGGGATGAAATGAGTGGTTTTCCGAATTCCCTTTTGTTGTGGTCATGCAGCAGTGAACTGTGGAAAGAGGATTGCTCACGTACAAATCTGTTATTTGGGAGACATGAGGTTGGGACAGATTTCTTTCTCATTCAACCAAATATCAACTATTGCTTTTCTTTCTGACATGCCTTTGGCTGTGAACACGTGGCGAGCACCGTGAGCCAGCGCGGAATGACTGTGGAAGACGTGGTCATGTCAGCCATGGACAACTCATACTTACCTGGCAGGGGAGACACCATGATCAAGAAGGTGGTTCACCCAGGGCGAGGCGCGACCATTGCACTCCGGTTGTGCTGACCCCTGCGAATTCCCCAAATGTGGGAATCTCGACTGCATAATTTCTGGCAGTGGGGGACTGCGTTCGCGCTCTCCCCTGATCAGATGTTGAAAAGCAAGAGTACGTTCTCTCGTACGCCAGTAAGAAATGCTGTCTGTCCAGCGTGCGCAATGCCCGTGATCAGATGGCTTCTTGAATCATGACATGTTGTCTTGAGAGGCTTTCTGACTCAAGTTCAGCTTCTCACTTGGCTGCGTTCATCAGGCTGCTGGCCAAGTTTCCGTGGCTCCGTTTCGATTGTACACAAAGCTCTTGCGTTTGTGTCCACTTTCTCTCCCCATTCTCTGTTCCCTGAGTTTCAGTGTCCAATCACTGGTGGAACCAGAAAAGATTTGGTGACAGTTAAACAATTGACACTGATTTAGGTATTAGTTGTTGAAACATGGGCAAACAAGATTAAGACTGAGACCAAGACATTCCATTGCAGAGTGTGAGAGATGTGCATGAGTGTCAAGATAGATATTGGTCATTGTTTCCTTTGGTCCTAGTAGCGTCATTAATCATTTGAATTTGTTTTGTGGCGGGTTAAGATTGCACGGACTGACAATTTCCTTGCCAGACGTAGCAGGAAGTTTGAACGGAAACTTGGTGTTGGAAGCCATTGTGGATCGGTCAGGACGTGGTCACGTGGCCAGAACTAACTTTAAGCTGCATCCACTTGCATTAGGTTGGCCAACTTCTGCTGCTCACTGTCCATGGAAGGTTCATCCACACTTTTAGCACCTTGTTGTTGTTGAGGCCAAGTAAATGCTGCCGCGATGCGCCGTGAGCGAGGGTGGCTGTGAGCGGAATGACTCCCTGTGCTCACCAGTGACGTGGTATCGCTTCTCGGCCTTTTGGCTAAGATCAAGTGTAGTATCTGGTCTTATCAGTTTAATATCTGATACGTCCCCTACCCGGGCACCATATATTAAATTGATTTTTGGACCAGGGAGATGGACTAGGGGCTTGCTCCGTCCACTCCACGCATCGACCCGGTATGGCAGTATCTCCAGGAACGGTACACTCCTCCTTATGTTGTCTAAAATCAAGCTCAACTAGATGGGGTCGAGGTCAGATTTGATCGGTGGTTTGGAGCGCTTCTGCAATAGCACATGCGGGGTTGCCTTTCCGTGCGTAATTCCCACAATGGGTAGAGTATGATTTCACGTCCCCTGCAGTCCTCTGACTTAGAGCACATCTCCGTAGTAAACAGCAGAGGGCGTTGCACTGCGACCTGTCAGCTGTTGGTCCGGCATCAAGCAGTCTGTTTTCTACTCCTCGATGAATTAGTTGAGTGGTCATTTGTTTTGTTTTTCCCCTTGACGATTCAGAATGTTCTTCTTTTCTCTGAATTTCCCACTGGAATCGCACATCACAGATTTCAAATGGAGCTCTTTTTGCCACATTTTCTCTGGTGGTTTAGTTGTTGATTCTTTTGGAGGTAAATGGGATGAAATGAGTGGTTTAAGATGTTGAAAAGCAAGAGTACGTTCTCTCGTACGCCAGTAAGAAATGCTGTCTGTCCAGCGTGCGCAATGCCCGTGATCAGATGGCTTCTTGAATCATGACATGTTGTCTTGAGAGGCTTTCTGACTCAAGTTCAGCTTCTTACTTGGCTGCATTCAGTCTGCTGCCTTTTCTTTGGTGCCGTCCCGCTGTATGCATTGCAGCTAGTGCTTTAGCGTTGCGTTTTCTACTCCTCGATGAATTAGTTGAGTGGTCATTTGTTTTGTTTTTCCCCTTGACGATTCAGAATGTTCTTCTTTTCTCTGAATTTCCCACTGGAATCGCACATCACAGATTTCAAATGGAGCTCTTTTTGCCACATTTTCTCTGGTGGTTTAGTTGTTGATTCTTTTGGAGGTAAATGGGATGAAATGAGTGGTTTTCCGAATTCCCTTTTGTTGTGGTCATGCAGCAGTGAACTGTGGAAAGAGGATTGCTCACGTACAAATCTGTTATTTGGGAGACATGAGGTTGGGACAGATTTCTTTCTCATTCAACCAAATATCAACTATTGCTTTTCTTTCTGACATGCCTTTGGCTGTGAACACGTGGCGAGGCACCGTGAGCCAGCGCGGAATGACTGTGGAAGACGTGGTCATGTCAGCCATGGACAACTCATACTTACCTGGCAGGGGAGACACCATGATCAAGAAGGTGGTTCACCCAGGGCGAGGCGTGACCATTGCACTCCGGTTGTGCTGACCCCTGCGAATTCCCCAAATGTGGGAATCTCGACTGCATAATTTCTGGTAGTGGGGGACTGCGTTCGCGCTCTCCCCTGATCAGATGTTGAAAAGCAAGAGTACGTTCTCTCGTACGCCAGTAAGAAATGCTGTCTGTCCAGCGTGCGCAATGCCCGTGATCAGATGGCTTCTTGAATCATGACATGTTGTCTTGAGAGGCTTTCTGACTCAAGTTCAGCTTCTCACTTGGCTGCGTTCATCAGGCTGCTGGCCAAGTTTCCGTGGCTCCGTTTCGATTGTACACAAAGCTCTTGCGTTTGTGTCCACTTTCTCTCCCCATTCTCTGTTCCCTGAGTTTCAGTGTCCAATCACTGGTGGAACCAGAAAAGATTTGGTGACAGTTAAACAATTGAAACTGATTTAGGTATTAGTTGTTGAAACATGGGCAAACAAGATTAAGACTGAGCCCAAGACATTCCATTGCAGAGTGTGAGAGATGTGCATGAGTGTCAAGATAGATATTGGTCAGTGTTTCCTTTGGTCCTAGTAGCGTCATTAATCATTTGAATTTGTTTTGTGGCGGGTTAAGATTGCACGGACTGACAATTTCCTTGCCAGACGTAGCAGGAAGTTTGAACGGAAACTTGGTGTTGGAAGCCATTGTGGATCGGTCAGGACGTGGTCACGTGGCCAGAACTAACTTTAAGCTGCATCCACTTGCATTAGGTTGGCCAACTTCTGCTGCTCACTGTCCATGGAAGGTTCATCCACACTTTTAGCACCTTGTTGTTGTTGAGGCCAAGTAAATGCTGCCGCGATGCGCCGTGAGCGAGGGTGGCTGTGAGCGGAATGACTCCCTGTGCTCACCAGTGACGTGGTATCGCTTCTAGGCCTTTTGGCTAAGATCAAGTGTAGTATCTGGTCTTATCAGTTTAATATCTGATACGTCCCCTACCCGGGCACCATATATTAAATTGATTTTTGGACCAGGGAGATGGACTAGGGGCTTGCTCCGTCCACTCCACGCATCGACCCGGTATGGCAGTATCTCCAGGAACGGTACACTCCTCCTTACGTTGTCTAAAATCAAGCTCAACTAGATGGGGTCGAGGTCAGATTTGATCGGTGGTTTGGAGCGCTTCTGCAATAGCACATGCGGGGTTGCTTTTCCGTGCGTAATTCCCACAATGGGTAGAGTATGATTTCACGTCCCCTGCAGTCCTCTGACTTAGAGCACATCTTCGTAGTAAACAGCAGAGGGCGTTGCACTGCGACTTGTCAGCTGTTGGTCCGGCATCAAGCAGTCTGCTGCCTTTTCTTTGGTGCCGTCCCGCTGTATGCATTGCAGCCAGTGCTTTAGCGTTGCGTTTTCTACTCCTCGATGAATTAGTTGAGTGGTCATTTGTTTTGTTTTTCCCCTTGACGATTCAGAATGTTCTTCTTTTCTCTGAATTTCCCACTGGAATCGCACATCACAGATTTCAAATGGAGCTCTTTTTGCCACATTTTCTCTGGTGGTTTAGTTGTTGATTCTTTTGGAGGTAAATGGGATGAAATGAGTGGTTTTCCGAATTCCCTTTTGTTGTGGTCATGCAGCAGTGAACTGTGGAAAGAGGATTGCTCACGTACAAATCTGTTATTTGGGAGACATGAGGTTGGGACAGATTTCTTTCTCATTCAACCAAATATCAACTATTGCTTTTCTTTCTGACATGCCTTTGGCTGTGAACACGTGGCGAGCACCGTGAGCCAGCGCGGAATGACTGTGGAAGACGTGGTCATGTCAGCCATGGACAACTCATACTTACCTGGCAGGGGAGACACCATGATCAAGAAGGTGGTTCACCCAGGGCGAGGTGCGACCATTGCACTCCGGTTGTGCTGACCCCTGCGAATTCCCCAAATGTGGGAATCTCAACTGCGTAATTTCTGGTAGTGGGGGACTGCGTTCGCGCTCTCCCCTGATCAGATGTTGAAAAGCAAGAGTACGTTCTCTCGTACGCCAGTAAGAAATGCTGTCTGTCCAGCGTGCGCAATGCCCGTGATCAGATGGCTTCTTGAATCATGACATGTTGTCTTGAGAGGCTTTCTGACTCAAGTTCAGCTTCTCACTTGGCTGCGTTCATCAGGCTGCTGGCCAAGTTTCCGTGGCTCCGTTTCGATTGTACACAAAGCTCTTGCGTTTGTGTCCACTTTCTCTCCCCATTCTCTGTTCCCTGAGTTTCAGTGTCCATTCACTGGTGGAACCAGAAAAGATTTGGTGACAGTTAAACAATTGACACTGATTTAGGTATTAGTTGTTGAAACATGGGCAAACAAGATTAAGACTGAGACCAAGACATTCCATTGCAGAGTGTGAGAGATGTGCATGAGTGTCAAGATAGATATTGGTCATTGTTTCCTTTGGTCCTAGTAGCGTCATTAATCATTTGAATTTGTTTTGTGGCGGGTTAAGATTGCACGGACTGACAATTTCCTTGCCAGACGTAGCAGGAAGTTTGAACGGAAACTTGGTGTTGGAAGCCATTGTGGATCGGTAAGGACGTGGTCACGTGGCCAGAACTAACTTTAAGCTGCATCCACTTGCATTAGGTTGGCCAACTTCTGCTGCTCACTGTCCATGGAAGGTTCATCCACACTTTTAGCACCTTGTTGTTGTTGAGGCCAAGTAAATGCTGCCGCGATGCACCGTGAGCGAGGGTGGCTGTGAGCGGAATGACTCCCTGTGCTCGCCAGTGACGTGGTATCGCTTCTCGGCCTTTTGGCTAAGATCAAGTGTAGTATCTGTTCTTATCAGTTTAATATCTGATACGTCCCCTACCCGGGCACCATATATTAAATTGATTTTTGGACCAGGCAGATGGAATAGGGGCTTGCTCCGTCCACTCCACGCATCGACCCGGTATGGCAGTATCTCCAGGAACGGTACACTCCTCCTTATGTTGTCTAAAATCAAGCTCAACTAGATGGGGTCGAGGTCAGATTTGATCGGTGGTTTGGAGCGCTTCTGCAATAGCACATGCGGGGTTGCCTTTCCGTGCGTAATTCCCACAATGGGTAGAGTATGATTTCACGTCCCCTGCAGTCCTCTGACTTAGAGCACATCTCCGTAGAAACAGCAGAGGGCGTTGCACTGCGACCTGTCAGCTGTTGGTCCGGCATCAAGCAGTCTGTTTTCTACTCCTCGATGAATTAGTTGAGTGGTCATTTGTTTTGTTTTTCCCCTTGACGATTCAGAATGTTCTTCTTTTCTCTGAATTTCCCACTGGAATCGCAAATCACAGATTTCAAATGGAGCTCTTTTTGCCACATTTTCTCTGGTGGTTTAGTTGTTGATTCTTTTGGAGGTAAATGGGATGAAATGAGTGGTTTTCCGAATTCCCTTTTGTTGTGGTCATGCAGCAGTGAACTGTGGAAAGAGGATTGCTCACGTACAAATCTGTTATTTGGGAGACATGAGGTTGGGACAGATTTCTTTCTCATTCAACCAAATATCAACTATTGCTTTTCTTTCTGACATGCCTTTGGCTGTGAACACGTGGCGAGCACCGTGAGCCAGCGCGGAATGACTGTGGAAGACGTGGTCATGTCAGCCATGGACAACTCATACTTACCTGGCAGGGGAGACACCATGATCAAGAAGGTGGTTCACCCAGGGCGAGGCGCGACCATTGTACTCCGGTTGTGCTGACCCCTGCGAATTCCCCAAATGTGGGAATCTCGACTGCATAATTTCTGGCAGTGGGGGACTGCATTCGCGCTCTCCCCTGATCAGATGTTGAAAAGCAAGAGTACGTTCTCTCGTACGCCAGTAAGAAATGCTGTCTGTCCAGCGTGCGCAATGCCCGTGATCAGATGGCTTCTTGAATCATGACATGTTGTCTTGAGAGGCTTTCTGACTCAAGTTCAGCTACTTACTTGGCTGCGTTCATCAGGCTGCTGGCCAAGTTTCCGTGGCTCCGTTTCGATTGTACACAAAGCTCTTGCGTTTGTGTCCACTTTCTCTCCCCATTCTCTGTTCCCTGAGTTTCAGTGTCCAATCACTGGTGGAACCAGAAAAGATTTCGTGACAGTTAAACAATTGACACTGATTTAGGTATTAGTTGTTGAAACATGGGCAAACAAGATTAAGACTGAGACCAAGACATTCCACTGCAGAGTGTGAGAGATGTGCATGAGTGTCAAGATAGATATTGGTCAGTGTTTCCTTTGGTCCTAGTAGCGTCATTAATCATTTGAATTTGTTTTGTGGCGGGTTAAGATTGCACGGACTGACAATTTCCTTGCCAGACGTAGCAGGAAGTTTGAACGGAAACTTGGTGTTGGAAGCCATTGTGGATCGGTCAGGACGTGGTCACGTGGCCAGAACTAACTTTAAGCTGCATCCACTTGCATTAGGTTGGCCAACTTCTGCTGCTCACTGTCCATGGAAGGTTCATCCACACTTTTAGCACCTTGTTGTTGTTGAGGCCAAGTAAATGCTGCCGCGATGCGCCGTGAGCGAGGGTGGCTGTGAGCGGAATGACTCCCTGTGCTCGCCAGTGACGTGGTATCGCTTCTCGGCCTTTTGGCTAAGATCAAGTGTAGTATCTGTTCTTATCAGTTTAATATCTGATACGTCCCCTACCCGGGCACCATATATTAAATTGATTTTTGGACCAGGGAGATGGAATAGGGGCTTGCTCCGTCCACTCCACGCATCGACCCGGTATGGCAGTATCTCCAGGAACGGTACACTCCTCCTTATGTTGTCTAAAATCAAGCTCAACTAGATGGGGTCGAGGTCAGATTTGATCGGTGGTTTGGAGCGCTTCTGCAATAGCACATGCGGGGTTGCCTTTCCGTGCGTAATTCCCACAATGGGTAGAGTATGATTTCACGTCCCCTGCAGTCCTCTGACTTAGAGCACATCTCCGTAGTAAACAGCAGAGGGCGTTGCACTGCGACCTGTCAGCTGTTGGTCCGGCATCAAGCAGTCTGTTTTCTACTCCTCGATGAATTAGTTGAGTGGTCATTTGTTTTGTTTTTCCCCTTGACGATTCAGAATGTTCTTCTTTTCTCTGAATTTCCCACTGGAATCGCACATCACAGATTTCAAATGGAGCTCTTTTTGCCACATTTTCTCTGGTGGTTTAGTTGTTGATTCTTTTGGAGGTAAATGGGATGAAATGAGTGGTTTTCCGAATTCCCTTTTGTTGTGGTCATGCAGCAGTGAACTGTGGAAAGAGGATTGCTCACGTACAAATCTGTTATTTGGGAGACATGAGGTTGGGACAGATTTCTTTCTCATTCAACCAAATATCAACTATTGCTTTTCTTTCTGACATGCCTTTGGCTGTGAACACGTGGCGAGCACCGTGAGCCAGCGCGGAATGACTGTGGAAGACGTGGTCATGTCAGCCATGGACAACTCATACTTACCTGGCAGGGGAGACACCATGATCAAGAAGGTGGTTCACCCAGGGCGAGGCGCGACCATTGCACTCCGGTTGTGCTGACCCCTGCGAATTCCCCAAATGTGGGAATCTCGACTGCATAATTTCTGGCAGTGGGGGACTGCATTCGCGCTCTCCCCTGATCAGATGTTGAAAAGCAAGAGTACGTTCTCTCGTACGCCAGTAAGAAATGCTGTCTGTCCAGCGTGCGCAATGCCCGTGATCAGATGGCTTCTTGAATCATGACATGTTGTCTTGAGAGGCTTTCTGACTCAAGTTCAGCTACTTACTTGGCTGCGTTCATCAGGCTGCTGGCCAAGTTTCCGTGGCTCCGTTTCGATTGTACACAAAGCTCTTGCGTTTGTGTCCACTTTCTCTCCCCATTCTCTGTTCCCTGAGTTTCAGTGTCCAATCACTGGTGGAACCAGAAAAGATTTGGTGACAGTTAAACAATTGACACTGATTTAGGTATTAGTTGTTGAAACATGGGCAAACAAGATTAAGACTGAGACCAAGACATTCCACTGCAGAGTGTGAGAGATGTGCATGAGTGTCAAGATAGATATTGGTCAGTGTTTCCTTTGGTCCTAGTAGCGTCATTAATCATTTGAATTTGTTTTGTGGCGGGTTAAGATTGCACGGACTGACAATTTCCTTGCCAGACGTAGCAGGAAGTTTGAACGGAAACTTGGTGTTGGAAGCCATTGTGGATCGGTCAGGACGTGGTCACGTGGCCAGAACTAACTTTAAGCTGCATCCACTTGCATTAGGTTGGCCAACTTCTGCTGCTCACTGTCCATGGAAGGTTCATCCACACTTTTAGCACCTTGTTGTTGTTGAGGCCAAGTAAATGCTGCCGCGATGCGCCGTGAGCGAGGGTGGCTGTGAGCGGAATGACTCCCTGTGCTCGCCAGTGACGTGGTATCGCTTCTCGGCCTTTTGGCTAAGATCAAGTGTAGTATCTGTTCTTATCAGTTTAATATCTGATACGTCCCCTACCCGGGCACCATATATTAAATTGATTTTTGGACCAGGGAGATGGAATAGGGGCTTGCTCCGTCCACTCCACGCATCGACCCGGTATGGCAGTATCTCCAGGAACGGTACACTCCTCCTTATGTTGTCTAAAATCAAGCTCAACTAGATGGGGTCGAGGTCAGATTTGATCGGTGGTTTGGAGCGCTTCTGCAATAGCACATGCGGGGTTGCCTTTCCGTGCGTAATTCCCACAATGGGTAGAGTATGATTTCACGTCCCCTGCAGTCCTCTGACTTAGAGCACATCTCCGTAGTAAACAGCAGAGGGCGTTGCACTGCGACCTGTCAGCTGTTGGTCCGGCATCAAGCAGTCTGTTTTCTACTCCTCGATGAATTAGTTGAGTGGTCATTTGTTTTGTTTTTCCCCTTGACGATTCAGAATGTTCTTCTTTTCTCTGAATTTCCCACTGGAATCGCACATCACAGATTTCAAATGGAGCTCTTTTTGCCACATTTTCTCTGGTGGTTTAGTTGTTGATTCTTTTGGAGGTAAATGGGATGAAATGAGTGGTTTTCCGAATTCCCTTTTGTTGTGGTCATGCAGCAGTGAACTGTGGAAAGAGGATTGCTCACGTACAAATCTGTTATTTGGGAGACATGAGGTTGGGACAGATTTCTTTCTCATTCAACCAAATATCAACTATTGCTTTTCTTTCTGACATGCCTTTGGCTGTGAACACGTGGCGAGCACCGTGAGCCAGCGCGGAATGACTGTGGAAGACGTGGTCATGTCAGCCATGGACAACTCATACTTACCTGGCAGGGGAGACACCATGATCAAGAAGGTGGTTCACCCAGGGCGAGGTGCGACCATTGCACTCCGGTTGTGCTGACCCCTGCGAATTCCCCAAATGTGGGAATCTCAACTGCGTAATTTCTGGTAGTGGGGGACTGCGTTCGCGCTCTCCCCTGATCAGATGTTGAAAAGCAAGAGTACGTTCTCTCGTACGCCAGTAAGAAATGCTGTCTGTCCAGCGTGCGCAATGCCCGTGATCAGATGGCTTCTTGAATCATGACATGTTGTCTTGAGAGGCTTTCTGACTCAAGTTCAGCTTCTCACTTGGCTGCGTTCATCAGGCTGCTGGCCAAGTTTCCGTGGCTCCGTTTCGATTGTACACAAAGCTCTTGCGTTTGTGTCCACTTTCTCTCCCCATTCTCTGTTCCCTGAGTTTCAGTGTCCAATCACTGGTGGAACCAGAAAAGATTTGGTGACAGTTAAACAATTGACACTGATTTAGGTATTAGTTGTTGAAACATGGACAAACAAGATTAAGACTGAGACCAAGACATTCCATTGCAGAGTGTGAGAGATGTGCATGAGTGTCAAGATAGATATTGGTCAGTGCTTCCTTTGGTCCTAGTAGCGTCATTAATCATTTGAATTTGTTTTGTGGCGGGTTAAGATTGCACGGACTGACAATTTCCTTGCCAGACGTAGCAGGAAGTTTGAACGGAAACTTGGTGTTGGAAGCCATTGTGGATCGGTCAGGACGTGGTCACGTGGCCAGAACTAACTTTAAGCTGCATCCACTTGCATTAGGTTGGCCAACTTCTGCTGCTCACTGTCCATGGAAGGTTCATCCACACTTTTAGCACCTTGTTGTTGTTGAGGCCAAGTAAATGCTGCTGCGATGCGCCGTGAGCGAGGGTGGCTGTGAGCGGAATGACTCCCTGTGCTCGCCAGTGACGTGGTATTGCTTCTCGGCCGTTTGGCTAATATCAAGGCCAATCACTGGTGGAACCAGAAAGGATTTGGCGACAGTTAAACAATTGACACTGATTTAGGTATTAGTTGTTTAAACGTGGACAAACAAGATTAAGACTGAGACCAAGACATTCCATTCCAGAGTGTGAGAGATGTGCATGAGTGTAAAGATAGATATTGGTCAGTGTTTCCTTTTGTCCTAGTAGCGTCATTAATCATTTCAATTTGCTTTGTGGCGGGTTAAGAGGGTTGAGTGTCTTTAATTGTGTCATGTGAGAACCAATCAACTTATATTTGTTCAGTGCTTAATCACATCCAAAGACGTCTCAAAGTGCTTTGTACAATCAGAGAAAAGGGAACCAACTGGGCCCCCAGAGCAAGCAAGTGCGTCAGAGGCCAGGAAAAACTCCCCTGTGGGAAGAAACTTAGAGCAGATCCAGACTCCAGAGGGTTGTCATCTGCCCTCTGGACCAATGTGACCCATGTTAAACATAGATGTGTATCTTTTATGGGAGTTACATTTTGGAATGGGCTCAGTGATGATTTGAAAATGTGTTGAAATTATTATTATTTTTTTTGAATATTAAAGGTCAAAATATTTCATGATTATAAGGATAAGCAATTGACTTGTGAATCAATTAAGAGGAATAATACAAAGCATATTTTGTTTTGTTGTTTGTCTTTTTCTTCTTGTCTCTGTATTACTAATATTCTGGATACTATTGTGGACTCAACAGATTGGGCAAAAATAAGTCTCGGCTGCTGGCAACCTACTTCCTTTTTTTGTTTACAGAGTTGTTTTATTTTTGTTGTGAGCATATATGTTGTGCAAATTCATCATGGTGTTGACCAAGTTACATTTCATAAATGTGCTATAAAACACTTATTTATCATCTAACATGTTAATATCTTGTATATATGTTGTAATATCTTCTCCTTTTTATTCCATCTTTATTTGCACTTCTTTTTAATCAATATTTTTACTTCTCTTTGCACTACTTTTTATTGCTGTAATGATGCAAATTTCCCTGATGTAGGATTAATAAAGGCTTTCTATTCTATTCTATTCTATTCTATTTTATTCTACTTTTGTCCGTGGAGTGCATTTCAATCCTCTGCCCTTATTTCTTTATTCATAGACACAATGGCAACACCGTTCCCTCTTTCCAAGGCCAACACAGCCTTCGCTCTGGACTTGTTGAGAAAGCTGAGTGACGAGGACAAGACCAAGAATGTCTTCTTCTCCCCCTTCAGCATCTCATCGGCCCTGGCGATGGTGCTGCTGGGGGCCCGAGGCAACACGGCTCAACAGATGTCAGAGGTAACCCAGTCGCACACACTTGGGCTCAAAGTTGACTTTGGGTAAAGTTAGTGATCGGTGAGTTGGTTAAGGACATGTACCCTCATTAATATACTGGCCTGCACAATCTCCATGCGGCACATCACCCGTTTTTATGCACCACACACCAATTTAAGGAAAAAGAAGTGGGGAAACATTAAAAGTTCACAAAGAATCATAATTTAGAGCTCATGACAAACCCACACACCTTGTTTTTAAGGCACCACAGTAGTAAACACCCTATTAACAGGGAAAAAAGGTGAGATAGATAGATTGATATATAGTGTATGCACTGTATATCTGCTGTATATCGAGCACTCAGGGGTTTCCCTTGACAACGTTGTGGCAAAAGTAGGAAGCATCAGCAATGTCATTGAAATGCATTGATTCTGTGTTGTTTCGGGACTTTTCCTCCACCAACTTCTCACAGAGGTAACAAAAGTTTTCAAGTCTTTGTGGTTGGCTGTCAAACTTCAAAGGTGTAGTGTGTAAAATTGTGTACTCTAATTTGCATAATTGACCATTTGCACTTGATCACAATGGATGCTGTATGGGAGGAAAACATTGGGATAGAGTTAAAAACACCTTAAATATGTTTTCGGTAAATTTTTTTATATAAATATATTTTTTAATTATATTAAATATATTGACTATAATCTATCCAATATTATTTTCATGAACATAGTATTGTTTTATATGATTGACATTTCCTGGAATTGTGTCTAAAAATGGTTGAGTTGTGTTTCAAAGCACAGTATGGTAGATTAGTGAAGAGGTTTGGCTCGTTGGAGCCTCACAGCTGCTTTTGAGTGTCGCATATCTTTAGCTCTTAGTTTTAGCCACCTTATTTGAGATGATTGTTGTTGGACTATAAGTTCCTGTTGGAATTAAGGGTGAGCAAGTGACTGAGGCTGTGTGAGTAAAACGCAGTGATTGCCCAAGACTGCCGCGTAACGCACGGCTTGACTCGCAACTCGTGACTACATTGGGGCAGGGAGGAGCTCGTGGCAGCACCCGCTGCTCGCTGACAACAACAGCTGAGGAACAATACGTGCTTTCATGTCTGTCTCCAAAACACCAGGAAAGTCTCCAATAACACGAGGAAAAGTCAACAGATTTGTCACTCGCCATGGGGAGTTGGAAAGTCACCAGATTGAATGAGAAAGTCGGCAAGTTGGCAACACTGCTCTGTATCAACTCTGGGCATTTTGGGGCAATGAGGGTAGCCAATAGGAGACGTGAGTGGATGTACTTGCTCAGCCCCATTATGTTTGTTTGTGAAGGAGAAACGATATTGCGACATCAAGTGGACACGTTTAGAACAGCAGATTCTTTCATTGAAAAATTGCAGTTTTTATACTTTGCCAAATCATCTTGCAGTCCGGAAAAACCCTGGTCTCTATAAGTCTTTGTAACTCTCTTGGGGCCCCCTGGAACATCTCCCTCTTTACCTCAAGCCATCTTTGGTGGACATAGGACCCTGACACAAAGACACACAGATTCTGCAAAAGAGAAAAGAAGCAATCAGCCTACAGGGATGCATTTCACACCATCCACTAATACTAAATTTAAACAATGTGCATTGCAGTGCACATTAAAAGCTAATGGGGCCTCTGATTTCATACGAGCTTGCACACCTGCGTTTTTTCCGCTCATGACTGAGGCTCCGTCATGTACTTTGCCCTCCAAGGTGGTTTTTGTCAAGACTGTGCTTCTGCAAAATCTGAATTATTGTCTGTGAAAGTGCTGCAGCATCCAGGCGCTGTGCTGCCTCAAAGGCAAGGAAGCTCTCACATCCTCACCCACTGTAATAGTATCTTATTACAGAGGACATCTGTTCTTTTTT